>NC_054055.1:25307003-25621631 GCF_017639655.2 Falco naumanni | reverse complement strand
GTTCTCGTTTATGAAATAGTGGGGTTCTTTGTATGATTAAATTGAAATAGAGATGTGGGTGCAGGGTGTGGGAAAAAGAAAGATGGAAGAGCAGAAAGGACTTCAGAACAGAACGGATGGCAGCATACAAAGCATACAGAAAGTGTATAAACTGAGGAGCACTAAGGTCTTTATGCCAATCCTGGAATGGAAAACATGAAGCTTCTTTTGCTACCCAGGTGCTGGGGCAAAACAAGAAATAATAAAAATAATCAAAATTGCTCCCTTGTAAAAAATTCCACTGTCCTTAAGGAATGACACCTTCTGTAATGTCCAGGAAAGTGTGTGGTACATAAAAGAGGTAATTGCTTAACAGTTTCCATTAAATTCAATGCAGGGGAATCCCTAATGTGCAAGGTACAGACCTGCCATCTAGCAATCATAGTTTTATAACTATATATTTGCTCTGCCATTATAGCTACCTATCTCTGGACATTTGACCAATGACATATGTAAGAAAACATAAGTTCTCTCAACCCATAGCAAAAGACGTCTTGTAACCTTGACTTTGCATTACACCCGAAGCATACACAAAGACAGTTACCCCAGCAATATGAAGTTTCCTTACCATACTGCTGTGCTAATTTCATTGTGAAGCTGAGCTTTTGGACAAGGCTTCTGCAAAATGTAGCAACTTCTTTGTATTTGAAAAGTTAATTTATTTTGCCCCATAAGCAGAAATGTAGACAAACTGATCCTCCCCAGAAGAGCAATGGAAAGAAATACAGAGCTATCAGAAAGATTAAATATACTTGTAAAATTATCAAAAGATAGGCATCTTTCCTGATGATTGTAGCCTGAACTGGCTTCATCAGTCAGCTCTGAGAAACCCTGAACACTCTTTCAAGCCTTGGTCTTGAGAATCACTGTCCTTGAGAACTATCTTGTCACAGGTCAATTGCTTGTGGAAGACAGAAGAGGATGGGTTCCCCAGAGCTCTGCCTGCTTTTAAAGACTCAAAATTCAAGTTTCTTCATTCCCTGCATTCATGAGGTCGAGGTTATTTCTATTGGGTTTGATTTCTTTTCTAAGTATGCAACTTCTTCTATCTAGGAAAAAAGAGCTTTTTGAAGATATTACCTCTTTGCAGTTTTATCATGACTGCTGAAATTGGTTATCATGTCCCCATAGTGTCTTGCAGGAAGACCATGAAACTGCTCAGGTACTATGTATTATGGCTAGAGTTCCAGTAATCCTCTTAAATTCCTGGTTTAATTCATGGAAATAAATTTACTGTATTCTAAATTCGCACATGCTTGGTGCTGAGAATAGGCCTTCTAAACAACAGCTTGGAAGATCTGGGTTCAAATAATTGCCTGATCTCTTGAGGCTAGATTCACAGTGGGAATTAAGGCTTAGCATTCCAAAGCTTAAGTTTCAGACATCCTGCTCCTCAGAGGTTTTCTTAACCCCAAGCATTAGCCCTGGATCTAATAAGAAATGTAAGCATTTAAAACATACCTTCAGGCAAGTGGTCCCTAGGGTGTACTTCAAACCCCTAAATTAGGCACTTCAGGTTTTTTATATTGCGTTACAGAGACAGAATCCAAGGAATGCAATTTACTCAGTATACTGATTGCAGACTCCATCTAAGCTCAACTTTACAAAAAAAAAAACAAAACAAAACAAAAACCAACAAAAAAACCGGTTTAAGAGAAATTCATCAAAGGAAAATGTGGTAGCAGTGGGATTTACAACTAAATATTCACTAGAACATGGTAAGAAAGGAAGGGATTGACAACTTCTGATAGACTTTGGTAGTATGATAGATTAGCAAGCAGCAGAAGTGGTGCTTCTGAGTCCCTGTGGCAAATATTTATGGACATTATTTAATTCTAAGATACCTTGGTGTTTAAATTATTCTTCAATTCCTTTTTATGCCTGAAAAAGTTGAAAAAAATGACAAGTATCTGGCTGCACCAAAGAAGGATGGGAGATTTATGTATTTGAAAGCTTGTCTGTTTTACCTAGCTATGTCAATAGTCTCATAAAAGATACCACTTTTATTACAAACCTAGCATGTTTATATCACTAGACCATCATGGTTACAGCAGCTCTAAAAAGTTGAAGAAATAGTTATTCCTGCAGAATTCAAAAGTTTCAGAATTCCTTATTTTTCATAACATAATTCCAGAATTTATACCATATACCAGACAAATTTTGCAAGATGCTCAACACCTTGGAAAAACTGACTGTCAATTCAGATTTCTCCAGCCTAACCTGCTTAGACAGCTGTATCAGACATAAGTTATTGTAGTACTACTTAAGCTTCTACACTACTGCACTGTCCCACCCATTTCAACCCTCTCACCCATTTACTTTGTGCTTGCATTACCTTTGCATTGAATAATTTTTCTCTAGAAAAAAAATTACTTGGGTCATTATACTGGGTCTGAACAGTGCTGGCACTGTAGTGGGGTTTTCTTTTTCTTATTCTCCCCTTGCAGTGAGTAGGCTGCTGGTGAAGTAAGCTGGGAGGGGACACAGCCAGGACAGCTGACTGGAATTATCCAAAGGAATATGGTCATACCCCTTTGACATCCTACTCAACAGTAAAAGCCAAGGTAGAGGAGGAGGAAGCAGAAATGTTTGTGGTTATGGTGCTTATCTCCCCAAGCAACTGCTAAGTGTGCTGAGACTCTGCTTTCCAGGAAGTGGCTGGACATCTACATGCCGATGAGAAATGTAAAAACAAAATCCTCTTTTTGCTTTGCTTGTGTGCACAGCTTTGCTTCACTTCTAAAACTGTCTTTATCTTGGCCCATGAGTTTGTAGGTTTTGCTCTTCCAATCTTCTTTACCATCCTGCTGACAGGGAAATGAGCAAGGAATGTAGATCTACCACAGTAATTCTTTAAAATACTACCCAATAGTGAAGAACTAAGGCATGCATACATTCAATGCTAACTACATGTGAACTGGAAGAAAAAACCAGGTGTGCATAAAAAACCCTCTCAAAATCACTGGTAATGTCACATAACCTATTACTGAATGTAAGATTCTACTAGGAATCATGTAGCTTTCCTGCATGAAAGAAAAAGCCTACTACTAGTGGATGTTATAATACCACATGCAAGTTCTACATGACTTTGATATGTTATGAGCAAGGAGGCATTCTAAAAACAATGAACAGATCAGCTTGTTTAATCATTTGAGGACTTTATTGATTAAGGCACAAAGACAAGTCGGACACTTCTGGAGGAAAGTGACCAATGTATTTGAACAGGTCTGTCAGATGCTGTGCTCTTTGCTTGTATTTATCTCCTACTATTACAGACTCATAAATGATTACCACCTGTGTATTGCCAAAACCACTAGTCATGTACCTGGATTAGCTAAACAAATATAATCTAAAAGGTATTTTTTACTTATGTGTTTGACTACATCAATAAGGCCAAAATGCACAAGGACTCTCCCAAGGTACTTAAATCATTGTATCTGTCCTTTCTATAGGTATCTATCTCCAGAGGGTGATTCATCTCATCTTAAAATGACCATCTGGGATAGGTGGGTTAAATAGCACTTTAAAAATGTGGAAGTACCTACTCCTCTATAGTGATTGTAGGGGAGACTCTCAAAGAAGGAAAGTTCCTCCAGCAAGTAGACAGACCAGTGTTTAGAAACCAGCCTCTCTGCTTTGATTAAGAAGCTTAAATGTTGTAATGTAGGTCTCTAAATTAGTTTCTTTGAACAGACTATTTGAATAATACTTTGAATGAGACTTATCTAACTTGCTTCATACAGGTACAGAAATGCTCTCCTCACCAGTCAACTCCAACAGGAAACAAAGACATTGCAGAGAAGGCTGTGCTCTGAAGAATAGAAATGGAGGACTAAGAGGAGGGCTATTCCAGCCAGCCTTCCTGAAACACTGCTGAACTGCTTCAGAAAGAAAACTTTAAAATTTTCTGTCACAAAACTGTTTTCATCAGATTATTGAAAATAAACCTTATTTTCCACTTTTTGAATGCAGCTGTTTTGTGGGTCCCTTATTACTGTAAATGAAGCAGGAAACGGAGATCCCAAGCTCTTGTTATTCCTGCCTCTGGCCACATGATGGGGGAAAAAAAAAAAAAAAGTTCCGGCCACTGTAGTGTGACTTTCCTCTTTATGTTTTCCTAGAGGTTTCATAAAAAACTAACCGATGTGGTCCAAAACACTCATAAGAGTTTCTGAAACTACCAGTTCTCAGTCGTGTTGCCAGAAGTAATGCCTCTACCAGGCAGTCAAGTTATGCAAAGACAAGTTAAATCTTAAATGTGTTGATCTCCCCTGTCAGACTACTCTCTCCCCCATTTATCTCCTGTGTGTCTTTAAGATTAGTAGCTTTCTCTTGCAGTGATCACTTCTAATCTATGTTAATAAAAACAGTCAGCAAACTAAGGTCCCTTTTCCTGATGCAATAATTCCTGCAGGAACCATCTGAAAATTTCCTAGAGGACTATATTCAATCCAAGATTGCTGCTGTATCAGCATCAAAATTTCTTTTGGGAATTTGATGATTTTGCTGAAATACGAGTTGACATTAAAAGGCAATAAATGTTTCAAAAACAAAAACAAAGTGGAACCTCTGTTCTTTCTATTTCTACCCACTGACAATTGTCCCTCAGTGCTCTGCTTTGAAGGGCTCAGCTACAGCTACATCTCCTCAATAACTTCCCCTTGGTCACTGGAGGCTGCTTTTGGGTCCCCCCCAAACTGTCTCTGCTCCAGGCTGAACAAGTCTAGCTCTCCAAGCCTCTTCTCACAGGACAACTGGTGCAGCCCCCACCACTTTGGTGGCCTCCACTGAACTCTTTCCAGTTTACCAATGTCTTCCTTGTAGTGTGGAGCCCTGAACTAGGCACTGTGTTTATGATCTAGTAAGTGCTGAGTAAAGGAGAATATTCCCTTCCCTGTACCCCCTGGCTCTGCCCTGTTCATACAGCCCAGGTTACTGTTGACCTCTTTGCTTCCAGGGCATCCTATGAGCCCATGCTCAGCTCTGGTGCCCAGCAGGACCCCCAAGGACTTTCCAGCACAGCTGCTTCCCAGACTGTGCTGTTGCAGGGGCTTGTCTTACCCAGGTGAAGAGTTTTGAATTTGTCCTTACTGAATTTCCTTAGGTTTCTGTTGGGTCACACCTCCAGTCTTTCAATGGCACTGGAACCTGCAGCCCATCTACTACTCCCCCCAGAGTGGTATCATCTGCAAACTTGATGAGAATGCATTCTGTGAACTTCTTCTGGTCCCTGACAAAGATATTAAATGGGACAGTCCCAGGACAGAGCCCTGTGGCACTACACTAGTTACTGGTCTCCAGACAGAGAATGTCCTATTAATCACCACCCTCTAAACACAATTATGCAATGATATTTTAACCCTTTTGGTTGTCCATGCATTCAGACTGCAAGAGAACAACTTGGAAACAAGAATATTGTAGGATACAGTGTCAAATCACCTTTTTCTCCTTCATTTTCCCAGAAATCACAATATATGTTTCACAAGACAAAACCAGAACAAATTCTGACTCTCTTGAAGAACATTATTTTGAATCGTTGAAAATGTTTCTGTCTAAATTTCATGGGAAAACTGACTATTTTGGGACACTGAACTGGAACCAAACCAAATTGCCTCTGGAAGAAAAGTTCTGTGTTTTGAGCAGATATATTTAATACTGTATGGGGAAGGTGTCTGTGCTGCTCCGTGAGACCATTCTTATTGTCCAGGCCAAGACGTACTGGGAAATCTTTACTTCCTTCCGACAATGTCTCATCTACACGGTCCAAACTGTAGCATTATTACTTGTACTGAGTTTTACTCATAGGAATGAATGGCTTGCTTCATTATATTGTTCTAACTTTTTCTTTCTGAATTGCTTCCATTCCTAGTAAGATTTGGCACATCCAGGCTGTGACCACTAATTTCCTTTGCATTATAGATGAGGCAATAAATGGTGGGACTATAAAGTATTTAGGATGTTACTCCCTATGTCTTTCCATGTAATTTATTTACAATTTTACAGTGGGGTGGCAGATGCTCACGCACACATGCTGTGTACCTTACATGATTGTGTGATAAGGCATAATTTCTATTTAGCAACTCTGCTGAGACCTGGCATCTTCTTTGCAGAGCCAAGCCTTTGCTTTGAAAGGTCTATCAGAAGCACACGAGTCCTTACAAGGAACACAGCTGAGAGTGGTGCTCTAAAAAGAGTCCTTAGATAGATAGACAGGCAGTGGCTTATGACATGGAGCACTGATTACTAAGATTGCTAAAACTTTCTGCCACAAACCTTAAAGATTTTAAAGATCTATGGAATCTTAGAGACGTCAGGTCAGGGTAAGTTGATGTATGTTTTAAATACCTTGTGAAGCAGGTAGTTGGGTTAGGTATTCAATATAAGAAGGAAGAACTGAAGTAGTTGTACACAGATAAAGGTGAGGCCATGTCCACCCATAATTAAATGTGTGAAATTGTAGAACCAAACACTGATAGGAAAACCAAAGCAAATATATTCCAAGGTTGTACAGAACCGCAGGGCTGCCCTGGGGTAGGTACTGGGCCAAGAACTTCTCCACTGACCACTTTCACTTAAACCTGTCTTTTGCTTCTTTATTTCACCAGCCACTAAATATTTAATCTTTGGGCATAAGTACAGCAGGCAGTGGAGCACAGCTCAGAGAAAACTGGCTGCAGAACTAGACGCAGTAAAAGCACATCAGTAGAGCACTGATGTTATTTAGCCTTGTTGAGAGACAGAGCTGGATCACAGCTTGATATTAGCTCGGCTAGATCTTTCTAAGGACACAGGCTTGCCCTTCTACCTGTTCTGCCTTGCACTCCTGTGGAGGAACCCTCCTTCCCATGCAAGTTTAAGGATATGTAGCAGCATGCACAGTACATCCAGTATACAGCATCCTCTAGCATCCTCTTTAATGAATTTATTAGATTGTGGGAGCTGTTGTTTATCACTGGCCACTGCTGGCCTCTTGTTTGTAATTCACAGGTGACTGAGCTGATAGGTGGGTGAACTCCTTTACTTCTCTGGCTGATCTTAGTTCCCCAGAAGTCAAGGCACAGTCTTTTTGTAAGCTCATATCACACTACCTGTGTTCCAGTCCATGACAGCCTGAGCCAGGGAAAATCAATGTTACACCTGAAGTGACATGAAGATGCAAATGAGGTCAAATGCCACCAATCAGGAAAGTTTATTGAAACAAAGTGTTTGTAAGAAAAGAGTGATAGGAAAGGGAAGGAAGGATAGGCAAGAAGGAAACCTACAAAACAGTCGGGGCAGAGTTGCAAGAGACAGTCACAACCATGGATCCAGCAGCATCCTGTTGGTCCACAGTTTCCTTGTCTGTCAGTGGTAGGGGTCTCCGGATTGCACCCCTTACTGCTCAATGGTGCCATCTTATATAGGGTATTCAGGAAGACCGTTCCCCAGACAACTGCATGTACCACATGTCCACGCATGTTCTCCATCAGCAGTTCCAAGGGGTGCGTGCAGGGGCCACGTTGTCCTTTGTCATGGACTGCACATGCCTCGGCAGGTTGAGGTGGTCGTTCGTGCCTGGACATGTCCCCCAAAACGAGGCTGTTCCCTGGCCCTGGCCGATGTCTGGGTTCAGGTGGCTGTTTGCTCCTTGTCTGGTCCACAACTGCTGAGTTTGGTTAAACCGCCAGGTAGCCTTGCATCCAGTTCAGCAGGGATGTAAACAAAGCTTTGAGACAGTCAGCTCACAACATGGTCTCCCACACCACCCTGTATCTCAAAGACCGTCACTTCTTTGTCCATGGTGGTGGAAAGGTAGATAAAATAGTAAAGTGTGGAAAAGAACATTGTTTATAAAATGTTTACAACTGGGTTTTCAGGCTTATATTGCATACTTGAGACAGTATGTTGGATCAACTGTATAAAACATGGAGTTAAACACGGGAGGAACAAAACCAATGCAATACCACATCACATATAGAAAAGTATGCATTTGACCCATGGGGTACCTGGAAGCCAAGAGAAGGGATCAAATTCCCAACTCTCCCAGGTCTGGACAGGGGTGTGGGCCACTTTTTTGTATTCCTGAAGTGGTATGTTCCACAACATGACCATTACTGTAAATTTTCAAACAACAATTAGCATCATTTATTTTACCACGGACACCCCATTCTTTGGCTAGCAGGTAATCAAGAACTATTTGGTGTTGGAATACTGCTGCTCACATTTGCATGGCCTGATCTGCCAATAGATCAAGGGCATGGGCAGTATCATTGGTGATAATTTCTAGGATGGCTTGTAACCGTATGATGCAATTTAAGTTACAGATAGGTTCTTGAGCACCACTAACCAGTTCATTAAGTTTCCCAGAGGCTGGTCCATAATGCTGTAGCTGTGTAATTCATTTTAGTGGTCACTCATCCCCAATTCTGAGTGCTCCAACCAGCAGGGGAGGTATCAATCAGTTGTTTTTCTCTTATTAGGCCATCATATACGCTGATCCAATTTCCTTGAATTTCAGGTAAGGGATAAAACAAAGGCTAAATATACCCTATATAACGTATTCCTGACCACTTAGGGGGTAATTTTTCATAGGCATACTGCCCATAAACCCAGTAATGGCCTTGGTAGGGCCCAGGCTCCTCCGGGGAAAGGATCGGTTCATTTTTGTCATTACCCGAGGCATCATAAAAGTGTCCTTGTTTATCAGTGGTCCACCTATAACACACCTTTGGCAGAGTTGTCACTACATCTCCATGCCCCCGCATTTAGATTCCAGGAACAACTGGATACTAAGGGACTTCCTGTTTGGTTGGTGTTGGACCAGAATTCTTGAAAATAGGCTCTGATTCCACTTGGGTATCACCAAGCCCAACGAAACACTCACGCTACATACTTCTCTGCAGTAGTATTACCTCACTGACAAGTAAAAATGGACATATTAAACCCTTTATCTTTTGCCACAATACTGATAGATTTGTGATTATTATATGAACACCATATCTAAGTGCCATTGGATAACTGAACATGGGTCTGATTCCACTTACTCTTACACTCTGAACAATTATGAGGTTTATACTCTGTGGTTTTACAATTGTAAACTGGTGATAACATCCATTCACAGGTGTTTTGTCCCAACCCTACCCCCTTCCTTTTAGCCCAATTTAAACCACCATACCATTTCTGCCCTGAGGCTTGTTGTGTTACCCTGTCAGAGGGTGGTGTCCCTGTCAAACCCCCATGGTTTTATCACCTTAAAAGGACCTCTGAACACTATTGGTTGTTTATGTATGGTGCATCTGGCCTCTTGCAGGGCTAAGCTGACCACAAACAAACCCTTTTCCCAGGTGGAGTATCATTTCTCAGCATCCTTAAAGCTGTGAGAATAGAACCCAACAGGTTCAGTGGGTCCTACCCAAGTAAACACAAAGTGATCTTGGTCCTCGAGTTGCAAGGGGACCATAAAAAACAGCTATTTATGACGTCCATAGTTGACATAATGGATGACCTTGTTCCTGGATAGATGCTATAAGCTCAGCAATGTTTGGCACAGCAGCTGTTAACGGGCCTGAGTTAGCATTAAGCCTTCAATAGTCTACAGTTAGTCTCCGTTTTCCATTTTCCGTTCGGTTTACAAACAGGCCATACCATGGAGTTAAAAGAAGAGTGGGCTGGCACTACAATTCCCTGTTCCTTTAACTCCTCCAGTACTGGGGTTATCCCTTCCTGTGCCCCTAAGGGTAATGGGTAGGGTTTGACATTAGTCAGTCCTGAGGGAGGGAGCAAAGGTGCAGCGTGTAACAGCCATGTATCTATAGACAGGGTGCCAAATGTCCAGTTCCTCCCTTTATCACCAGTCCACACCTTATCAATCCGTACCTTACATTTCAGAACATTGAGTCCTAGAAGGTTAAGTGGGAACGGCCCCACAACCATTGTTACTGGAGTGGCTGGGGTAATCGCAAACCAACAGTAGCCAATGTTTGTGCTTGAACATTATCAAAAGCATCTGCAACAAACATTCGCTGCTTAGACAAAGTTATGCTGCTTTGCTCCTCATCTTCAGTTTTAATAGCCGAAATTTGGGCTCCTGTATCTACCAGGAACATTATTGGTACCAACTCAGGTTCCACAAAACAAGTAATTAATAATTACCTCAGTCATCTTCAGTGACCTAATATGGACCCACCCTTTGCTCCCCTGATCACTACAAGGTGGCAAAGGCATTGGTTTCCCGTCAGCCTACGGGATGCGGTTGGCTTTCATAAGGGTGCACTAGGACTTGGGCTCTCATTCTTTACTGGTGGATTTTCAGGCCATTCCAACACCAACTTCTCCAGTTTGCCAGTTGGCAACCTGTTCATAACATCTTGAGGAATACCTTTCCACCACCACATGGTCCACACACCCTTACAGCTGTGTCCTATCTCTCTCCCACTCGTTGATGCTACATGAGACATCCTTTTATTGTTGGTTGAGTGTTGGGAAGGTTTCAGTTCTGTGAGCCTTAAACCTTTTGGGTCCATTTGGTGGATATAGCAGTGACAGGGCCATATTTTCATCCATAATTTATTAATTCTTAAGCAACTGCTCCCCAAGTCCACATTTTCTTTTCCTGGGGTTTGCAATTAGGGGTCACTATCCCTTCTAATGCAGCAATAGCCCTTTCGCACTGGGACATCAACTGTATTTTCCCCTGCAATTGAATACCGATCACTTTTAAGGAGTCAGGGAGGCGCCTTATGAGAGGAGTCTTCGCTCTAGGTCAATCAGTAACATCATTGGGGATTCCTGTTTAGGTCTAAGTTCATGGTCATACAACATTTGCAGACATGCTGCCTTCTTTACCTTTTCTACTAACTGGTCGACCATCCCCATAATACCAAGGGGATCCCCCCTTTCCAAACGGCTAAGACCCCCACCCCAGTAAGTTGCTCTTTGGGTGAAGGACCAGGGTGCACGACAGCTGCCAGTGGTTAGGAACACTCCTGGCCCCCCAATAGCCCTTGGCTTCCTTTTCACTTAACAATATCTGATCCCTCCACATAATGACTCTCCCCAAATACATTCCATCTCTAACTCCGTAAGAGTACAGTCAAAGCATTTTTCAATGTAGCTAATTCACTAGTAGAATATGGAACTTCTTTAATAGTAATTTGAGGAAATTCTCCCTCATCATCCTCATATTTCAAGTCAGTCTTGATTAAATGTCGCAGAGAACATCTGGGGCCACCCAGTTTGTTTAATTTTGATTTTGCTTCCTCTAATCCATTATTGTGAGATTCCACATATTTTCAGGGACCGGAGAACTGTCCTCGCGTGCAAGGAGTTGCTCCTTTGTCAGCAAAGCGGGAATCAAACCTCTTAACAACAATGTAGTATTAAGAAGCAGGCACTCCTTTATTGCAGCGCTGGATGGTCGGTGGGATCGCCACAAATCAAGCACACCTGTGTATATTTTACTGTTACATTCATACAAAAAATTACAAGGTCGTACATTCCCAGTTACAATGACTGGTTAGACATTTGCATATGATTGTAATATTTTCTGTGTCATCCTTTTCTGTTACTACGCTTGTGCAGGGGAAGGGTCTTCACCTGGGCAAGGCTCTTCCTGACCTGGGGGCGTGATTTTTAGTATTATAATGAAGGTAGTTCACTTCCGGACACCTTAAAAGTTCATTTTGCTGCCAAGTTGGACAGCTGGATATCAGCCTTGCCAAGCTGTCCAGTAACTCACCCTATGACAATAGAACCTAAGCGCTTTGGTTATGGTCTAGAGAATAAAGACTAAGGGTATTATGGTCTATAGCATAGGGACTTCAAGTAACAGTCTCTGATAACAAGCAGTACAGCGATTCATATGTCATTGGTTATTAAGTACTAACATAATTCTAACACGGAGGTTAACTCCTTAAAACCAAAATGCTCTTATAACTAACTGTTACATAAACACAAAATATAGAAAGTTTCAGGAAAATCCTAAAATAATCTGCAACACCTTCAGAGCACATTTTAAATCATTTCCCTGGGTTCTTTTCGCTTTTAGCTGGCCCTGCAAGTTCTCTACTTGCCCTTGCAAGGACTGGACCCTGTCTTTTAAAAAAATTTATGATTAGGGATGCCACTGTGCACTGTTCTCTGGCTTCTGCAGCAGCGACTAGGCTAGTACCCCAGTACAGCACAAATTGCTTTTCCTTTCCCAGACTGAAGCCTTGCATCCTTTTGTAAGGCTTTGATGCGGTTGGTCACAACTGTGCAAATTATACCGATTTTTCTGCACGCAGCCTGCGCCTGGCACAGAGAGAAAAGCCTGGTGTTTCTCCAGGGAGTTGTACAACACACCCCTGCCCTCCGTGGCCGCCATTTTGTCACCCGTATCGAGAGGGGTGGTGGGCGCCTCAGGGAAGCAACCCGTCAAGAAACTCTCCCCCTTACATATCCCTTTAACTTGAGTCAAAGGAAGTACAATTCAGCGCTCGCACTTCGGGGAGGCCGCTCAGCTGCTCCAGAAAGGCGGCCCCGCAGCCCGCCCGCCCCCTCAGGCGCCCCCGCCATTTGCAACGGGCGCGACGCCCGCACTCCCGAGCGCCCGGCCCCTGCCGCCAGTGTAACGCTCCGGCCTGGGACAGCCCGAGCCGGGGAGCCTCGATGTTACACCCGGAGTGAGACGAACATGCAAACGCGGTCACATGCCGCCAATCAGGAAAGCTTATTAAAACAAAGCGTTCATTAGAACAGAGCGATAGGAAAGAAGGACGCCTAGCAAGCCGTCGGCACAGAGCTGCCACCACGAACCCTGCACGGCCGCACTACTGACTGAAAGCCCCAGACCACCCCCCGCTGGCGCGGTCTTTTATCGGGCACCCGGGAGCCCGTTGCCCGGGCAACGGCACGGCCCGCACGGCCGCGCACGCGCCCCGCCTCGGCGCCGGCGCGGAGGGCGCGCGTGGCCCTGAGTCACGGCGTGCGCGTGCCGCGGCGGGCCGAGGCGCCACATGTCCCCCGGCACATGTCCCCCGGCACGACGGGGCCGCGGCTGCGCCCGGCGGCTGTTTGCTCCCTGCCTGCACCCCCGGGGAGCCCGGCGCCGAGGCCGGCAGGGGTGTCATAAACAGGCTTTGAGACCTCCGGCACACAGTGGGGTGTCCCACAGCCTGCACTGCGTGAAAGTGGGCTGTAGAACGATTGAAATGCTGATTTGCCATCAAACCATTTAGCTCTTGGAGGTCCTGGCTGGTTATTGAGTTCCTTCAAGTTAACAAACACATTCTGCTACAGAATACAAATATCCCCACTCCTCAGACACTCTTATTAGGGGCGAAAAAAAATGTTTGGCACTTTACCCGGAGTTCAAGCTCTTTAATTAACATGTTCGTGGGACACCAAGAACATTTTACTTCTGGCTGAGCCCTTTGTTAGAAAATCTAGTGTTACCTTTCTGTGCATTAAGGACAAACTTGATGAATGCCCTGGTGAGTTCTGTGCATCAGGGTCTGCAAAGGGGTTTTACTCTTAGATGTCAGGAATGTATCTTTGCATGGTAGTAATATGCTCTGCTGATTTCTTGTATTCCTCTGGTAATTCCCTCCCTAGCAATGTTTATTTCCTTCTGAAGCTAAAGGCTTTGGGGAATTTTCGAAACTGTCAAACCCCATTCCTTTTTCAGTAGTATTCCTTGCCATAACGGATAAGCTTTGTTTATCCATTTCTCCAAAACATGTTTATTTCAGTTTTATCTGTTTGGACTTCATGTTCTACTTATTAGCCCAGATATTTAATTAATATAAATCCTTTTGTAGCTAGATTAATGGTTAATTTCTTCTTCTCCAGTCCCTGACAATTCAACATTGTCTGGACAGTCCTGCTTTCAATTCCAAGCTACTGGCAAATATGGTGAGGGCTGGCAATTCCACACTTAGCAGAACTGAGTACGCAAAAAGAAATATCCAAAATATTTTTCTTGCAGGAATCCTAAGTCACTAATTTTTCCCTGGGAAATAAACTTTACAAACATGAGTTTTCTTTGTTTTAGATTAAACTCAGTGAAACTGTGTTTCTTACATTAAAAAAAAAAAAAACAAAAACCAAACAAACCTAACAAACTTTTGCTTCCTAGAAAATAAAGTATTCACCAGTTTTTACATGCCTCATAGACTCTCCATAGAAAAGAGAAAAAGAAAATGACAAAGAAAAAAAATTTAAAAAGAGAGCAAAATTTTATATATGTAATTTGGATTTTCCCAGTGTAGGTGCAACCAGACATTCTACAGAAACATTATACACTTGTTAAAGACATATGTATATGGAACAACTGGGAAGCCATATGCTTTGCATTTTTTCTGACATACCTTTCACTTCAGACATGACAAGGTCTTTTATGAATAAATGATAAGACTATTTTATAACACAGGAAAATATGAATCTTGAGAAACTTACTTGATTTAAATAAGCAAACATGACCAACCTTCACCAAAAAAAACATAGCATTGTTAATGTGTTAATAAAGATTTCCATAAACCATATGCAAAGCAGTTAATGGTTTACTCAATATAGGAACACCTTGACCTCAAAAGACTGCATTCTGGTGATTAGTGATCTAACCATCCTGGAAAATGAAAGATGTGGATTTGACTCCTTTTGAGCCTACAGACAGGCTGAGTTTTATTCTCTGGCCTCTTGTACAAGCTGTCACTTGTACATATAGATGTCTATATGTCACAGACATATAGATGTCAGTGAACGTGACAGGGCTTCAACTTCCTTTAGAACAAATCAGTATGCTCTTTAGACAAAGAGCTTAACCAGATAGCCTGTTTGGGACACCCAGCTTCTTGTCATTATCTGAATTGCAGCTAAGCCTAAAGGCTTATACAATCAAGTATAAAGGACTGGAGTTTCAGAGATAAGTTTGTCCTCAGCATTGCCTGTTGGAAACATGGGTTAAATATCTTTGGCTCTGCCCAATGGACCGCAGACCCACCACGGCAGGCTGGTTTACTTTTCCTGGGATGTAAGACTGATGGGTTAGAAACTTTTCCATCAGGGTTCGCAGAAAGCTCTCCACCAGCTAGGTAAATGCTTTTATGGGTTATTTTTATACCACCTTCAGAGCTGCTTTATGCCACAGTGCAAGACAAAAGCATCAGAGCTCAGGCCTGTCCTGGCAATGACTATTCATTAAACATTAAGAAAGGTCCTCCTCATATTTCATGGCATTGTTGCAAAGTATATTTGCTGAAATAACTGGCAGTAATCCAGATGTTCATAAAAGTAAGCAAGACCAAAAGTGACTGTCATCTATCATTCTTTATGACCCTAGGTTGCATTTAAATTGTTTCGAGGATGTAGGCCTGAGTAAGCAGTTTAAGAATGTAAGTAAGAATGTGATCAAGTGTTTCTTTTTTGGAGAAGTTAGTGATTGTGCTGGAGTTGGTCCTTGTTTTGAATATTCATTCTGCCTAATTTTTAGTATCTAACATAGGGGGCCAAACTAGGAGACTGCCACCTCTGAGCACCCTTTAGCCTTAATGAAAAAAATGTAGATGGCTCATTCTCTATTAATTCCACGTTACTAGGACAGCTTGGTTGCTGGGTTCTTCATCTTTTGCATGGAGAGAGTGAGAGCTGGGCTCTGCCTTTGGCAGGCTCTCTCCCTCTGGAGGTGTTGACCTCCCTCTATTGAAGTGCAAAAGCAGCTGGAGGGGAGTAGCCTCTGAAGAAAGGCACTTAAATTTTATTTTCCTTAAGTTAGTCTATGTGATTAAATCTGTTCATGTGAGTTTTATTTTCACATGGACTTCTTATACAGCTTTCTTCTGTTTATTCTGAAGGGATTCATTGGGAAATCTTTTTTGATTGTGTGTTTTTTTGAATACCCTGCTTTCCTAAAACCTTGCCACCAAGGGCACCACACATTTACCTATGCCAATAACATAGCTAGAGGTCAAAGAGAGAGGTCAGACTGTCACTGACTGAGAAGTCCTGGGAGTGACATCCTGAACATTAGTCCTGGGCACAATCAAGATAACTTGTTAAAATTAGCACAGAGCTAAGTGAGGAGGACTATGAGTTCTCTCTCACTATTAGAAATTGCTGTTCTTCACATAAATTGTCTTTGTCACAAGAGTATTTCTGAAGTGCAGCTGGAATGCTCTTACAATTGGATGCAATTACCTCAGAAGTCATGCCTTAACAAATATTTCCCATGGGAAGATACTCTGAGATTTACCTGTTTACAATGAGAAACGAGACCCTAATTCTTTCCATCCTTACACACATACTCACATACATCTAGATTTTTAGGCTGTTGATACAACAGTCTTTATAGTCCCATTAAAATCCTAAAACCCAACAGCCAGTCTTGGTAGGCTGGAATTCCTTAACAGCCTGAGCTTTGGGACAAAGTTTTCATTTCTGCTTGCAGCTGATACAAGTCAGACAAATTCTTCACTGTCATTATGGTGCATGGAAATGTATTCAGGATAAATGTGAGGAGCTGTGTGGCTGCGTGTTTGCTGCCCTCATCAGATTCCCAGCAGTGGTTTCCATACTAACTCATGCTCATGGGCAGCCTCCATCCTTCAGTCTGCTGCATCCACCCAGCAAACAGGTCCCAGCTCTGTTTCATTTTCAGGGACAAACATGGAATGAATGTTAAGTGGATTTTGTAAGTGATGTTGTCTTCCTTTATAGCTTTGGGAGCATTTCTGCTCAACAATTCAATCCAGGTATGTTGCTTCTGAGATCAATGAATGCCCTTATGTTTGGGGCATAGAGGCAATCATCACTTAAAGAGCTGTCCAGAAAGGGAAGTGATTTTACTGCTTTGGAAAAATTTTCACTATGCAACGTTTTTCCTTTCAATTCTCTCTCTCTCTCTCTACCTCTGCCATTGCCTCTGCCTCTGTCTCTGTCTTTATGTCTTTGTCTTTTTATGTTTCTCAAGAAAATATATAGAAATGCTTACATATTTGCCAGCTGGTAATTAAAAGAAGATTCTAGTTCAGGTGTTACCATGCCACCAAAATATTTAATTATTTTTTAAATTCTCTGATATTTTTTTAAATGGATTATGCATTATTGTGGCATTTTGCAACTAAGATTTATTATTTTTGTTTTCATTTTCAAAAACACTAAACAAGACATTTTAACATACTTTTTTAACCAATTATATTTATCAAGACCAAATATTTAAAAAAATACTGCATTCAATGAAATGACATTTTTCAACCAGAAAACTTTTACTTCAAAATATCACCAGTATTTCTAGAGTTTTTGCAAGAAAATTTTGTAGTAGGTGATAGTGGTGCACCCCAGTAAGTCTAGAATTTTTGCATGATTATAAATGTGGCAAGATTACCAGCTCCTAATACACCACTCCTAGAAGAGCTGAGACTGCAATCCAGCTGCTGGCATTAAGGATAACATTTTTTGATCTAGCTCTTCTTTCTTGTATAAATAATAAGCTGTTTGTTTGGGGGGTTTTGTTATGTTTGTTTACTGCGACAAGAATCTGCTTTATCAGTCTGTTGTCTGCAAATGTCTTCTTCATATACATGCTGTAAATATATTGTGTGGGGTTTTTTTTATATATGAAGAATATCATGTGCCTGCTTTCTCATTGCTGTAATTGCTTTATAAATATGATAATAAAGAATAGTTTTAGCTCAAGTGAGGAAAATACCTCCCTTTCCTGTACTTTCTGGTAGAAATTGGGAAGAAGGAAGAAAAATTCACATTAACTAACAACTCTGGTCATAATGAGGACTGACCTTGTATTATATCCTCAGCAGTGGTATCTTGACTTAAGCTTAGTTTAAAGCTTTTAAAATGCTTCCCCTTACCTATATTTTACTTCCTTTCCTTCTTCTCTCCTTTTCTTCTTTTTCTTCTCTTGGAAATCACAGTTCTGGGTTACAGTCTTGGGCTCTGTCAAGCTCTTCGTAAGGCTTATTATTTCAGACTTTCATCTTCCCTTCCTTTAACTTCTACCTCTCTTAATACTCAGGCAAAGTACCAGCCTGTTTAATAATGTATCATGAATAGCATTAAGACACTGTGGCCAAGTGGCACAGAGATCAAGTTTCCTATTGAAGAGGACAATATTTTTAAAAGAGGACTTGCAAATGTACAGTGCACTGTGGCAGAAATGTTAAGGGGGACAGCCAGAAGGAAAGAGGTGTGTGGTGTTTCAGATCCACCCTGAAGAGTAACTTTTCAGTGTACACTGAACTCATGCTTTACATGCAGATTTTTGGAAAAGGTAAAAAAAGTGGTTAAATCTATTGTGATTGAAGGTTTGGACTGTGAATATTTCTGCACAGAAGGGAAAAAGGAAACACACTGAATTCTTTTTTTATGGGAAGTGAACTTCTTTGCAGAAGCTGGGAGCTGTGTGGTTCAGAAGCAATTTGAGTCACTCATAAGGGGCATCCTCTGTAGTGACTGAGGGATAGTAAAGAATGAACCTCTTGATGCACGGTCACGAGGAGCACAGTAGACCAGGATAAAAAAAATTATGGTGTCCCACTGATTAAAGAATCTATGTTTAATTAAAAAAAATTTAAATCTTAGGTTGCTAAATACTTGGGTACTTAGAGTACTGAGAGTAAAAGGAATTTAGACTTCTAAGTAACTTTTGGGCATTTGGATACTTTTTGATTGTAAAAATTTATTTATTTTATTTCATCTGCTTTCTCTCATTTTGAATCTTAGGTCAATGGAGTTACATTGTTATAAATGTAAAAATAAGAACAGTTCTCTCTGTATTATGTCTTTTAATACTATTTATTTAGTAATCATGTGTTATGTATTTTAATAAATACATGTGTCTCTGACATATATTTATTAAAGTCTAGATTTTCTGATTTGTTTTAAGATAGTGTTTTATGACAGTTGAATCTGGTCTTACGAACATTCTCACCTGTGTAAGTCCTAAGATCTTTATAGTGTACCTGGATTTCTTAAACACCTCATGGTGAACCGAAGAAAAAGAAAATACACACCTAAATAAAAAGTCTGGATAGAGAGGAATAGTGATCCTGAAATGTATTATTTCACAAAGGAAATATCCAAATTGATATTGTTATAAGACCATCTGGAGCATTTTCAAATTAAAATTTAAAATTAAGGTCTGTCTGCTTATACAATTGATTAGATGAGGAGAAGAATCTATTTGTAGTGTCCTAAGGAAAGACTAGCATTCTACATTGGGGGCGGGGGGGGGGGGGGGGGGGGGGGGGTTGGTTAGAAGTAAAACAAGACTATACAATCCCTCAAACTTTTTACAAGAGTTTCATTGTCCAGAGGTGATTAAACTGTGGCCCAGGAAATACTAATGTCTGAATCAAATCCACAGAGCTATATAAAATTCTTGGACTTCCAGTATTTTGTATTCATCTTTTTATGATATTTATGTCATGATCTACAAGAATACCGATGCTCTAACAGTGGTTCAGTTTTTCCAAAGAGGACAGGGACTATTCTCAGCAATTCAAACCCAGTCATTTCAGTTGGCTATTCCTCCTGCCAGAAGACCCATGTCTCTATATCCTCATTATACCAAATCAGGGTAGATAAGAGGTGATTGTACTACATTCATTCATTTTACCATTTAGACATAGAAATTCCTGAATTGTATTTGGATTTTGAACCATTCTCATTAGTTTTTAAATTACTTTATGCCTTCAACATGGTGCTCAATCCCTGTGCTTCCAATAAGAGATTAACGAAAATCATACAAGTCAATCTCTTTATCATTAGAAACTTAGAAAACCAAAACATTCTGTGCTACAAATAGCATTCATATTCCCAAATGAATTATTAATAAAATAAATTTCCCTTTTCTATTACCAGTGGAGCTTAACCTTGTGTAAAAGGGCAGTAAGAGCTGATCCAGCATTATACTGTTAAAAATGCACATTAGGCTAAGGAGCCTGAAAAGGCTCAAGCATAAACTGGCAGTACTGAAATGTGTTCAGCTTTGGGGACTCCCAACATATTGTCAGATTACTACACCTTAGCAATTTATCATACACCAGGTTGCAAGTACCTGTCCACATATGCACTATGACCAGTGCATAGTAATGCAATTTTACCTTCATCCTTTTTGATTGTTAGCTTGCCTAACTTGAATGACCTCTCATTTACCATGGACTGAGAGTGCGTACAGAGAGTGTTAAGAGTTGCTCAGTAATGTGACAAGCTGTGATGGATTTAATTATAAATTTGAGGTTTAGAAAATAAGGTAGTAAACTGCAAAGCTACCCTTACTAGATGTGAAGGACGTCCCTATCCATGAAGATGTGTTTGTAAAGAAACTACCTTCAAATTGTACTCAGTTTCTTAGTACAACATTGTCCTTTCAGATTTTGACCAGGACGTAAACAGAGGTACCAAAATATCAGAAGAAACTTTATACATGAATTCCAGGTCTGACTCATGCATCTGTTTAAAAATTGGCTAATAAACCTCCCTGTGCTACAAAGAGTCCTGCCTTTTCTGTGGGATGATCAGTGAAGTTCTGCAACTGCCTTTTTCTGACGATAATGGAGGAGAATAAGGATTAGAAGAGTCCCTGAAGTCATAAATAGCAAAAAGCACAGAAGCCTGAAAAGTTAGCAACATAAGCAATTAAAAATGGTATGTGGTGTGAACAGCCCACAAATGTCAGACTGTGCAACCTTAAACTGTGCTTAAAAAAAAAACCAACAAAATTCAAACCAGGCGAAAGCGCTCGTTCTGCAGATACCATATTTGGAAAGGCTTCCAATATCAGAAAATAAAAAAATCACACTGAATTAAGAGATACAAATGCTATTCTTGTCTGTACTGTGTAGGCACATTCGTTTAAGTATATGCATTTTATGGAAGTGGTGCTGACTTCAAGGGCAGACAGTAAGCTATGGTGGCCAGATGTGTATTCAACAAAAAAAGGTGGGGGTTTACTTCCTTTCAAAGTAACAGCACTAGCATGCAGGAAGCATTAGTCATTGGGGTTGGTAATGCAAAGTCCAAGGACATAGTCAAGCATACCATAACTGTAAATGTCACAAATAAATAATAATTTTTTAAAAGCTGTATCTGCCCATAGGAGATGTTTTTACCTCTCTTTCTGTTCACCAGCTAATGCTGAGACAGCAATAGGAGTAGATCATACACTATAAGAACTGTAGAGATATTTTCTAGAAAATATGAACCGGCTGAGTATAAAATATTTCACTGAAAACCTCTTGAGCTTTAAGTGAGCAAACCTTCACCAAAAGCACAGTAAAGTCCCACATAACTCTGTCCAGATTCCTGGCATATTACTCCTAGTGCAGCAGCTCTGGGACTCCTAATGTGCTAATGCTAAGCACGCTGCCTGCATTCCCAGCCCTGCTGCCTCTGCCTGGCATTGTACCTGTTATGTTTAGGAGAACAAACACAATTCTATCAATAAACCCAGCTCCTGTCATGGAACCGGGAAACGTCCGATTCCTGGTTTTGAGTCAGCAAAGCCTGCAGGCTTTCCCTTGAAGCGTGGACCAGAAAACTGCCAGTGTGATGCACACTGCCTGGCAGTGCAGACACAGAAGGATGATTTTCAGGACAGGGACCCACTGCAGAAGACAGAGATGGAAGCCCTGGGGCTTGCAGCTCTACCCAGATCTCAGCTCTGACCCTGTGGAAATGACACTCTTGAAAGACTGATGAAGGTACAGTAATTTGAGAACACAGTCCTCAAGTTTTCAGCATTTAGGACTAAGGCATTCAGCTTTGGAGGTATGATTGCATCCCACAGTCATGGGGAGCAATGCAAGTTATTTCCCTGTGCTGGATGTGGCTGGAGTAGAGATCATTTTCTTCATAGTAGCTAGTATGAGGTTATGCTTTAGATCTGTGATCCAAACAGTGTTGATAATACAGGGTTGTTTTTGTTATTGCTGAGCAGTGCTCACACATAGCCAAGGCCTTTGGTGCCCTTCACCAGCGAGGGGGCTGGGGGGGCACAGGGAGCTGGGAGGGGACACAGCTGGGACAGCTGACCCCCACTGACCAAAGGGATATCCCGTACCATATAGTATCATGCTAAGCAATAAAAAGCTGGGGGAAGAAGAAGGAAGGGGTATGTTCGGAGTTACTGTGTTTGTCTTCCCAAGTAACCGTTATGTGTGACGGAGCCCGGCTGTCCTGGGGATGGCTGAGCACCTGCCTGCTCGTGGGAAGTGGTGAATGAATTCCTGGGTTTGCTTTGCTTGTGTTTGTGGCTTTTGCTTTACCTATTAAACTGTCTTTAAATGAACCCACAAGTTTTCTCACTTTTATTCTAATTCTCTCCCCCATCCCACTGTGGGGGGGAGCGAGTGAATGGCTGTGGTGGGCTTAGTTGCCAGCTGGGCTTAAACCACAACATCCCCTCATACTTACACTTCTTTAACACCACATGTAGTTGCTCACCTCTAAGTATGTTCTGCAGCAGAACAAGAAAGTGTCTGAATTTCCTAGAAAACAAAAATAAAGCAAGCGGTTTTCCAGTCAGCTGCACTTGTCACACATTTTCTGTACAGTAATAAGTATTCTTACATCTTAGACTCCATCTAGCACTCCCAGAAATATACTTCACGGAGGTAAAATTCTTCTGGCCAACATAAGTTACAGGCACAGGTCTGTCTTTGGTTTTGTCTACACATTAGTTTTGTGCTGAGGTTGATTGGTTTAGGAACAGATGAGGTTAAATAAATTCATTTGTATTATATTGAACCAAAAGGGCTTTTATTCTCCAAAAGTAATCTAGTCTCTACCCTTATAACAAGTTTAATATCACCTGACTTCAAGTATTTAAAATAATAAGGCAGACTTGTAGTATAAACTTTATTTTCTAGGGTCCGTCTACAGCTGATGGGAAGAGACAGACATCACCAGTTTTGTTTTTGTTAGGAACTATTTCTTTGTAGGATGAATCCATTCTGGTAGCCTTCACTCCTGTATTATGGACAGCTTTGACTAATCAATTATTCTTTTAAACATTTTAGGCTTATCCTTAGGAAAGATCTTGTGTGGGTTTTTTTGTTTTAAAATTTAATCTCTCATGGAATATTCATGAGTTCATCGGACATTCAAGAAGAAAAGCAGTGTGCAGTACTAAGCAGAGGACCATGTTGAGGAACGTGCTCCTGCTACCCTCTAAGCCCTGCTGTGGACTGCTGGGGAGCTTCCTCAGTGTGTCGTCTTTGCATTATTACTTTATACAGGGCTGAGAACACTTCCTGGAGAATTTTCTGCTGAACACACAGCTGGAAAAACAATTTTCATGCTGTACAAGTTTGCTTTTCCAAGGTATTTCATTAATTTTTCTGTTGTTGCCTGCACTATCACCTCTCTGCAGCTTGTATCACTTATGGCAATTCACAAGCAAAGAAAGCTCTGTGCAGTTCCAAGCAGGACATATGTTCTTACAAGAGATTTAGAGGAGGGTTTCTCTGACAGACTGCGGTCCCCTGTTGACATCACTGAGATTAAAAGTTAGATAGAGATATAGCAAGTGAACTATGAAAATGAATAAATTTGGTCAATAGCTTCCCTTTCATACCGAGGTATTACATTATATTTACTTTTTACTTCAAATTCTCTTGGAGCATAATTCTCCTGCAAAGGAGTGTATTCTTCAACAAATTTTGTGGCATGGGAATCTGAATTTCAGTAAGAGCTAAACAGTGTATGATAAGGGCCTTTTTTGCATTCATTTTAGGTGTTGTGAAAAAAAATAAATAATGCATAATAGAACAAAGTTTTTTGTTTTCTTTAAAGGTTCATTTTGGAGGGCTACATTATACATCACAGCATCAAAAATGGCCAGTTCCTCAGGACTAAGTCTGACACACAATCTAAGATAATTACACATGATAAAATCAAGTACTTATAGGCTATTTATATAACATCTCCTTTATGTAATGGAAAGGGAATTCTTTGTGTTTGAAAGCTTTCCAAGAACAGACAATCTTTTCCTTTTTTTCCTTTTTTTTTTTTTTTTTCTAGGATCAGGTAAAGTATCAGGAAAACTCTCAATCAATAATTCAATTTGCCATTTCTCAGAATTAATCCTTTTCTTAATGACTTTTTGCCCCATGCACTGATATGGAGTCTAGATAGTGCTGCAACACTGCAAAGCCAAATAAACATACTGTTTCCATTTTTTAAATTATAGTGGTGAAAATAGTTCAGACTGACTGAAGACAGAGGCACTAATGCAAAGGCTACTATAATTATTCTTAAACACTCTTTCTTTGCTGTCAGTGGAGGAAAGGTGAGTATACCAGTAGTTAAATTTCCATAAAGTACACTGGTTTAGTGATCTTTTGTCAGGGCAGGAATCATGGATAAAACACATTTGTTGGCTCTGCGTGAGATTCTCAAGAATTCTTACAATTAAAGGTAAATCTACATGTAAGAAAGATTATAATCATGAGCTCAATTTTAGTAAGACAGAGTGGGAACTGATGCTTTGCTACATTAGGGCTCTTCAGAGAAAATCTGTATGTTGGGCAGCATTAGTCCTTGCTTCATTAGGATCAGCTATTGGGTTCCTCATAGGACTGAACATAGCAGTAACATGCTTTGTATTACATATCTACAGAAGATGGTGAGATCTGCATGACGATTGCCATGTAAGCATGGTTTGTTGGTTGGTTGGTTTGTTTGAGGGTTTTTTTTTAGTATCCTTAAAAAAGAAAGAAAAGTATAATCTGCTTATATGGATCTAGACCTTTGCTACCAAGAGTAACAGAAAAATAATATGAAACAAAGAATTAATCTCTAGGTTGCCTAAAAAGGGACTACCATCTGAGAAAGTTCAGTTGGACAAACAGGAAAATTTTAAAAACAAAACAAAAAAAAAAACAAAACGAGAGATTTTTTTAATTAACAGACCTTTACAATACTAGTTAATTTATATACATATATATTTTTTTAAATAAATTAATAGACTCAAGCTTCTGTGAAATCTCCTTGTGCCCAATCCAAAGAGCTATACATGTTTTTTAGTTAATTCAGTTTGATCCCAAAAATGAATTTCAGAGGGATATAAATTACTAGTACATTTATGAGAACAAAGGGGTTTCAAATTTTGTAAATATACTTCATTTTAATATTTTGTTTTTTAAATAATTTTCCAAACATCTCATTCTGACAGCTGTAATGCAATATTTTTCTTTGGTTTGAATTGTCATTTTTCATTTTTTAAACTGGAATAAAACAATTTTTCAGTATTTCAGAGGCAAATGAATCAATAATTTCAGACTGTTCCAGAAGCAGTTTATTTTTGTTTATTTTATTTCAAAATGATGTGAATAAACACATTCCCACACACAAAATTATATACACACTGGATTTCATTTTGGGCCAAGTGAATTTTTTTGGGGATGATATTTCAACTGCAGTTCTCAGGCATGTCTGCCCTTGGCCCAGGGTCTCCTCATTTTTCAAGATCCCAGACCTGCAAAAAAATCTAGGTGAATGTCAGTGAAATACTGCCATCAGCTCAGAGAAGTTAGCTGAGCTCAAGTTGTTTTGAATTAAATACGTTTGGCAGGTAAAACTATCCTTTCCCTACCTTTGGGAGTGCTCTTTGGTATCAGTTGTTGCAAGAGAGGGCTGCTTGTAAATTGTTCTCACTTACAGCAAGGGAGAAGACTAGCATGATTATTTTTTTTAGGATTAAGAGAATTGAAGTGTTGATGAATGTAACTCTTACACCCTTTTTCTTTGGTCTTTTTTATAGGTATGATGGAGCAACATGGCCAAACAACATCTCATGGCTGAAAAATCAGCATCACAGGAATGATTAGTTAATTCTACATAGTGAGCTCTCTGACCCTGGCAGAAAACATAGCCAGTTTTCATTAAAAATGAAAAGTGATCAATGTTCTTTGTGTGCTGTAGCATGGAGCCACTCAAAAAATGTAATTAAGCTCTGTGCTACTTTTGTCAAATTTTCCCCATTTATGACAACATGCTTTATGGATCTGGCTGCATATAAAGTTGTTTGTCTCACTTGAATTAATGGACTTTTAGCCTTTTCAAACCCTCATGTATTTTCCCCTTTTCCCTGGTGTGACCCAACCCCGCTTAAGTAATGTAATACAGAGATACAAACGTATAATAGTGTAGATGTTTATGAGCTAAAATTTCATCAAGTGCTAAATTTAACATAGACTGTATTAGCTAGCTGCCTGCTAAATGTGCTAAATGCTAAATGTAAGTGTAAGAAATTACACATACCAAATAATTTATTTTGTCAGTTCTTTATTTTAAAACTTGTGCAGGTCAGTTTTACTGCTGATACTCTCTCTCACTCTTTATTTTAATTCTCTCACATCTAAGCCAGCAAAGCTGACATTCAAAGTTAAAGAACAAAGGGCTATTGAAGATATGACTTAAACAGGAGTGCCCACACCTGCTAAATATGAGGCACCTGGGAGTCTTGCAGTTAAAGTAAGACTGGGACTCAAGAGATCTTGGCTTAGTTTCTGTTTACGCCACAGACTCTTATTCCATATATCTGGCTTTCCCACTGCAACCTTTCCGCCAGGTCTTGATTTGCAGCAACAAGTCAATACAAATTTGAGATGACTCCAGAAACTCTTGGGAGAGTTATACTAAACTTTCTGGTATTCTGGGAGCTAATTTTTCACACTAAAAAATATGATATGGTAGTTCAAAAAGCAATATTTGAATTAAGGCAGTAAAGAAAATTCTTATGGCACAGATGAACATGATAATGATAACCTATTCTTAAAGCAAAATATGCTATTTTGAAGTGTCTTCTCTAAAGAAAACCTTATGCTTTGTGCTACATATACCTAATGCCACTTCTTGCTTTCCTACTTAGTCTCACAAGCTGTACCTTGCACCGCATTGGTACCTCACAAGCTGATCAAGGTAGCTTTACTTGGAGTTTCCAGTTCTCAGCAGAGCCCGTGCAGCATTGCAAACTAACCACAGCCTCTACCTCACACAGAATCTTAAGTTTCTTCTCTCTCTCTCATGAAGGTTGCATATGGTCCCTTGCCTTCTTACTCTCTTTTCCAGCCTTTATCCTTTGTGCTTCAGTTCTGGGAGTAAAAGCCATCAGTTGCATGAG
The DNA here is from genome assembly GCF_017639655.2 of Falco naumanni. NCBI lineage: Eukaryota > Metazoa > Chordata > Aves > Falconiformes > Falconidae > Falco > Falco naumanni. Next base: position 25,594,495 of record NC_054055.1, on the reverse strand, counting down.
GACTTACCACAGGCACATTCAGAGCTCTCTGGTACAGTTCTGTGTTACTAATCTTTCCCTTTGCTGGAAAGCAAGTTCTTTTTTACACCCAGCTACCTCTCAGCTGTTACATCTCTTCATGTGCAAAGGACACATGTTTTAGTTTGCTCATCTGTCCTTTTTATATCTTTCTCCTTCACTCCACCAGATGCCAACAGAATGACCTTCCCTTCCTGGACATCCCTCCCTCTAGATTTTTGGGTGAAGGCTTTTGTGGGTTTTACTTTCTCTTTAGGCCTCAACATCAGCAGGGTGCATGATTTTGTACCTTAATGTTCACCCAGGTGGCTGATCAGCCTAGTTTTACCCAGGGTATTTTTGTTGCCAGCCAAGCAGCTCAATTTTGCACAGAGCTGTTGGTTTTTGCTTGTTCTTAATGAAGGAAAGCACAGTGGTTTCAGTTTTTATACAGAGGAAGGGGAGGAGGAGAATCAATGTGAGGTGAGACTACTGCTGAAGGGGATTAATCCTGCAGATAGCGTGCCTTTCTGAACAGTGTATTGCAATTCATATTTCTGCTTTACTACAATGAATGTACAATCAGCTTAGAACAAAGTCAGGTCTCCTCAGCTCTGGGCCTTTTGCAAGAGAAGCCATTGCAGATCAAACTTTAGGCTTTTCACCATGGCATAGGGTTAAGGTATTTTGTTGCTTTTCTAGAGAATCAGTGTTTATGAAAGATAATGTCCTGGTTTCAGCTGAGGCAGAGTTACTTTTCTTCTTAGTAGCTGGTGCAGTGCTGTGTTTTGGATTTGGTGTGAGAACAATGTTGGTTGCACACTGATGGTTTTGGTTGTTGCTGGGTGATGTTTGCACAAAGTCAAGGACTCAGTTTCTCAGCCCTGCCGGCGAGAGGGCACAGGAAACTGGGAGGGGGCACAGCCAGGACAGCTGACCCGAAGTAGCCCAAGGGGCATTCCATACCATGGGATGTCATGCTGGGTCTAAAAACCGGAGAAGGGCTGCCAGGGGCCTGGGATCACTGCTCGGGGACTGGCTGGGCATCTGTCCGCAGATGGTGAGCAGTTGTGTTGTGCATCACTTGTTTTCTCCCTTCCCTTTGGATGTCATTCCTCTCCCCTTCTCCCTCTTTTTCATTATAGCTGTTATTATTATTTTATTTTATTTCAATTGTTAAATTGTTTTTATCTGAACCCTTGAGTTTTACATTCCTTTCTGATTTTTTCCCCATGCCTCTGGGTGAGAGGGGAGGGAGCAGTCAGCTGTGTTGTACTTAGTTACCAGCCGGGGTTAAAGCATGACAGATAGTGACAAATACGTTCCTCAATCTCTTGTTCAGGTAGATTTTGGTAACCATCTTCAGCATCCTGGATTTTTAAATCCACAGAAAATGCAAGAACCAGGCCACTTTTGCTGCCAAAAGAGTCAGGACTTGCCTGGCTCCAGCAGTCAGTTAGAGGGAGCAGAAAGAGGTCCTGGTAGCTAAAGGGGTGCAGGACGCAACTTAGCCACAGTTTTGGGAGGACTGGTGATACTAATGTTATGTGGGAATGAGGGCTGGACCAGAGGACTTGTGACTCAAATGCTAAACCCCTTGGGAGGGAGGTTTAAAGGATTGAGTGAGGATTAAGTTGGGGTAAGTAGATAGAGGCAGCTTTTCAGTGAAAAACTGGGGACCTTTAGATAAATTAAGAGTCACAGGTAAAGCATAAGAAGCATGGAGGACACAGCTGAGAGGAACTTTGTTATGAGGTCAGGAGAAGTACTGTGTGTAATCAAAAGTAGGGAGTTCTGGGCTAATGAGCTTTGGGGAAATTTAAGGAGTCTAGGGGAGCAGGATGGTAAGAGGGCACTGTATATCATCCCTTTTGTTGAGCTCTTTCCACTGCTCAGGGCAATGATCTGAAAGAATACCTCAAGTTGACCTATATCTCTCCTCGAGAATGGCTGGGCACCTTCACTTCCTCCTCATCTTCATTCTAACTCAGACAAGTGATTGCATGCTGAGAGCTTGATTTCTATGCATCTTAATTCTACTTTTTGGAATTTGAGGGTTTTGCCCATTATCACTACAAGCCTTCTGGGGAGAGTATGATCCTTGCTATGAGATGCACAAAACCTAGCGTAACAATTTCTTATTAACTAAGGCTTCCAGTGTTGCATTCCTCTTTGTTGCCAACCCACTTTAATGTTTGTTCAACCTCTGTATGTTATTTTGTTCTACATCCTCTTGAAATTCATCCTGTGCCCAGACACATCCTGCCTGCAGCCCTTACACCTTTTATTTGTCTTATTCTCACTTTTTTCAGCCTCATGTATTAAATGTGTATGCCTTTCATTATTCTTTTCATAATTCATAATTATCCATCATTACTTATATTATCCATAATTATGGATAATTCATAATTATCCATCATTACTTCTACATTTCCTGAATGTAAAATTAACCTGCATGGTAATATATGGCAGTGGTAAAGTCTAGTGCTATGACTTGACACCCAATAGGAGAATGGACAAATGACAAGTCACCGTTTTAAGTCTTCTCAATCAGTACATCCCAGAAAAGTCAAATAAAAAGAGCTTGCACTTACTCATTTTTAGCAGCTGATCACCAGCAGTAATGGAGGCCAGAAAATAAAAATTATATTTTCTGTAAAACTTCAGGGATTTTGAAGTTGTTTGCATTTTTTTTGTGGAAAGAAAACAAGAAGTTTTGGATTTTTTAGAAGCAGAATTAAATTAGAATTTTCTATCTCCAACTAGCTAATATGTACTAGCAATGGTTGGGATTCTTAAAGGCCCCAGGAGGTCTGTATTCAAGGTCTTGCTGGTCCCTAACATGAACTCTCTGAATGTACTCAAATGAAAAGAAAAGAAAGGAAAAATAGCTCAAAATTTATTTTACTAGTAAGAAACCAGCTTTTCACACAGGAGGACTGAGCAACACATAGCACGTTAAATCTCCGGGTTCAAATCTGACAACAAAGTCAAAGGAACAAGGATTTAAATCTCATCCTCCTACATGCTAAGAGAAATCCTCAACTATTAAGATAATTCTACCTTGGGAAAAAAATGCCTTTTGTTATTTTCCAAAAAATGTATTTGGAACTGAAGTTATTTATTCAACACAAGTTTTTTGTAACCAAACTGGTTTTGTATTGCGTTATGTCTCCAAGAAACATTAATAACTCTCAAAGTATTATAAAACAAAGGAAAAGCTTGCTGGTTTTCATCGGCTCTCAGACAACTGCAGTGTATATCTTAAAACTAGCTGCTGCTTGACTATGTGGAAATAAAATATTGCTGCTGTACTGATTCAGGTCCCACTCCTGGGAAAACCAGAAGTCTACTCACAATTTTTTTCACATGATTTCTTGCATTTCTCTTCAACATGCGTACATTTACACACGTAAACTGAAGCATACAGATCCTGAAGATATGTCACTTAAATGTTTGATCTATTTCAGTACCATCAGGTAAATTCCTTTCAAAATAGGTAGCTAACACACATGTACTGGCAGCTACCATTTTTGTGATGCTCAGCACAGAATAACTTTTTGAAGGGAGTAATTTTTCCTTACTTCAGGGAAGATTTCTGCCTAAATAATATAAACTTAGGGTGTTTCACATGATATAAATAATAAGTACTTGATTGCCACCTAAGGTAAGCTGATTTATGTTATCCTGGTAATTTTCAGGAGCCTTCAAGTGCATGTGTATGAATTGATGTAATTTATTTTACATCCATTTTTATTAGTAAATGGTATACTGTTGTATTAATATAAAATAAGAAAAAGTAAAAAGAGTAAAATATGGGAAAATACTAAATTATAATATATTAATATGGAATTCTTAGTGCTTAAAAAAAATTAATCTTCTCAACAGCATGCCAGATTATGTCAATTGAAAGTTATTTTCTAGTACCTGAAGAAAAAAAAGTTATGATCTATCAAGATCATATAACAGTTACATGTAACAAGATCTATAACAATTTTCTTTTGGTTTGAAGACATAAATAGATTTTGGTCTTTCTTCCCTGCAGAAAACAAACAACTTTATAGTCCATATAGCAGGAAAATCTAAAGAATAAAATCCTTAGAAATAGAGTTATACAAAACATGGAATATTTTTCATCAGAAAAATATTATTTCATCCAAATCAGAATATTTTATAGGTCAGAAACTTAACTGTATCAAAACAGATCTCTGAAACTTTCTCCTTGGAAATCTATTTATTGTATATAGGCTAGAGTTGGACATAGTTTATGTCTAAACAAATCATTTATTCTTTAAAAGGTAGTATCAGATCAAGTAAGATATTTTGATTCAGCTTAAATGAAATAGTTTTGAAAAATTCCTATACTGGTATTTTAAAAATGAATAAATTTTCCAGTACAGGGAGAAACCTTTTTCCTGAAAAGTTTAGGTAGTTAATGTAAACACTGAAATTCAGCCAGTTTTTCTGTGAATATTTGCACAGTTGTCTAGTTACAATCCAGCAATAAATATTATATGATGTGTAAATGCTTGCAAATGGCAGAGTACAGAAGATTAAATGCACTCTAAAGTGTCATCTCTTTGGAGACAGGCACATAGCTTCTTTTGTAGGGTAAGAAAAGAGTTAGCTGCCTCGTAAGGACAAGCTGATTCATCCCCATACTGAGCTCATTACAGAGAGAGTTGTCTTGGAAGCTCTAAGCATGAGAAAGGGGAATGGTCTCTGTTCCATTCTCTGTCCTTAGAGTGAACAAACTTTTATGTCTATGGACATGCTTTCAAGCCCTCTCAAGAGTCAAAGCTTGATTGCTTTCCAGAAGGTAAATGACTACTGTTATTCTTTCAAAAAAACATGTTTGCATGGGGAGACCAAGGTCACTATTTTGGAGACATCTGCCAGAAGAGCAACAGACTGTCTTTTTCCTGTTAATTTTGTGGTGACTGGAATGCAACAGTGCAGAAGATAAGGATTTTAGACCTTCTTTAGTTGAAGGAAATATGGAATATAAGCTTCTATCTCTTATGAGAATGTCCAGATCACTGAAGGCAAACTGTCTAATACCCTAGTTCAGCTTTTCCTTTAGCAGTCACCCCATCTGGAAAAATAGGTCAAACCAACCAACCAAGTATTAGCAACAGCATAAACAAGCATGATCATGTTATCATTTTCTTTGCTGAAGCTAAGAAGTCTTGCTAGGAGCTGTTTGCCATGTGAAAACACCTAATCACACTGACCAAGTCAAGTACAGATTTGACTGTAAGAATAAAAAGAATATTTTTAAGGCCTTCATGCTCCAGAGAGTTAAAATATGCTGTGGAATAAATGATGTGGATAGTTACACAATGTTACATTGCAATGATGTCTAGTTTCCTAATTATTAGATTGCCAATCTTAACCATTATTTGACTTCTAACAATCTAATCTTCACAGTATGAGTTTTATTTGCTATTTTTAATTGTCCTTCATAAAACAAATCTGTTCATTATATGCATATATAGGTATACCCTTTAAAAGGCAAACATACTTTAAATTGGTGTGGATTGTATATTGTTTGACAAGAGAACAAAATGTTATATTTGAGAAGCTCCAGGACAAGACATAGTATGATTAAAAAATCTTCCTTTTCAGAGGAAACATAAAGGTTTTTTGTATATGTAGTTTCTTTGATTTAATAATTCCCGTTACAAACTGGAAAGTCAAAGACACAAGATAAAAACACGATCTCTATTCCAAAGAATTTAGTATCAGCATAGTGGCTTAGTAACTAAATTAGATAATAACAGCTTGTCAAGTTGCATATCTTTGTCTACATACCCCTTTTTTCTTCACTGAATGGTGTAAACAAGGCCTAAATCTCACACTGTTACACAGCAGCCCAATTTTACTAGCTAATTCAAAGAATCTATTAAAATTCACAAAGTTAAACAGCAGCTGTGTAAGTATTTGCAGGGTCAAGGCCTTGTAGTTTAAATCTTTACTACATGTGTATGCAGAACCTAGCAATAGGGGGCCTTGAAGTCTCATTTACATTTTCTTGGCAGAAACCTGAGAGCAATTCTTTTGCAATACTCCAAACTCTAGCTTGGAAGCCCTTTGAGGAAAAGGAAAAAAGAGGGCTACAAGCTTTCCTGGAAAGAGAACATTTTTACAGATGAGCTACATGAAAACTACTTCAAAAGAGCTTTTCAAGTAGCAAACCTTTTACACTCTGTCATTCAAAATATATTTAGCTTGGTATTCATTGGGAAATTTTGGATTCTTCATATATAAATTTTCCTTTAATTTACATGAACTCATTTAAGAAGATACATTTTTTCCTTTTATTTTTTATTGTATATTTGTAAGCCAAATTCATTTTGCTAGCAGTAGACAGCATATTTACATTTCACTAGTATTGTTTATCATTGTATTTTACTAGAAACTCACATGCAGGATTGTAGGTTGTGCAGAAACTAAGTAAACCCATGAAAATCCCCTAAAGTCTGCATGGAGGAGAGGCTGACAGGAGGCAGGGGATATATACCAGTTGCAAAGACCTGGCTCTGAAAAAAAGACAATTTGAGAAGTGACTCATTTGCTGTTGTTCAGAAATCTTAGTTAAACACTTAACATTCCTGTAAAGGTAATACTGTGTGGTTTAGCTTCTACTTTGACTTTTTTGTTGCATCCTTTTCCATCTTTCTTGTGCCAGCAGTGGTCATTTTACCAAAGTGTGTGTGTGTACAGTGTATGAGATTTTGGTGCCTTTGCAAGAAATTTTGCTAGAAGTATCACCTGAAATAAAAATAGGATGAAAGTGTCAAACTGCTAGGTCATGACTTTAGAGATTGCTAACAAGGATGTTTACTAGGTATTCATCAAGAGTCAGAGAAAAATTCTGTGTGAACAGTAGACTTTCTAAAATTTGGTCATCCAAAACCTGTTTGGTGAATTCAATACACATTTAGAAATATTATTAGCTAACTTTATATGTATACATATCTAAAATTATTATCCAGCATATATATAATATATATGATTATAATATAATATATATTAATATAATATTGTATATAGATGATAAACCAGGATTTATGTGCACACTGTTGAAAAAAAAAAAGTGGAAAAAATGAGAGATGATCAGCACATGAGAGCTACAAATTCTCTGTTTTCATAGACTTCAGCCTACGCTTAACTTTTAACATGACTAAATACTGAGAAAGCTACTAAGAGAATGCTACTAAGAGAAGATCTTAAGAAATTTCGGTATTTGGAGAGAAGGCGTTCACCTGAAAGCTTCAAGAATTTTATTCAAACCTCTGAAGAGGAGAAGAATAGCTTCGTACTTGACTGCATCAGTCTAAAGGCAGATTACTTTCTTGGATGGTAACTTTGCAGATCCCCTTTGGAACTCTACCAGTTTGCAGGGAATACTTAAAGATGTATTAGGGTGACTTTCACTTGATAGTACACAATATGAAAAATTGGAATTTTATGTCCTGAGGACTATCCCAAGGGATAGAAATGTCAGCAGGAAGGACATAAACTTGAATCTGGGTCAGAAATCCATTTTAATCCTCTGGATATTATGGACTACTTGCTGAAAACATCATGCTTTAGGGCAGGGGTAATAATCTTCTTGGAGGTCCCATTAGTCTTTTCTGAGATGGACCCAAGCTGAACAGACTGTGTATATGTGGCCTGGAGTAGCCTGATGACATCAGCCTCAGCAGTTTTTGTAGTTCCTCCCCTATGGGATTCAAGTACTTGCACATCCCTGTGGTCCAGCCATGTGATAAACCTGAACATGAGAGCCTTACCTACATTGTTTTCAAGCCTTATGAACCTCAAGGTCCACATGCAGCTATAATTGTGCAGATAGTGGGTGAGAGCAACTGTCTTAAGGTCTGTGAATACACAACTACATCTCCCCTGCCCACCTTGCAAACTGTGCAAACTGAAATGCTTTGGATTGAATGGAACAATTTGTGTCTGAATTCACGTGACTTTTAATTCTTCTCTTTCCATTTGGCAAGAAAAATTGAACACATTCAGTTGGTTTTGCATACAAGCTATTCCTGAATGGGGACTACAACAAAAACTGTGAGAGTGATCTCCAGACCTTTGCAAAGTGTACAAAATTCCACTTTGCACTTGAAAAATATTCCTAGAGTTCCTAGAGTCCCTCACCTTCTCAACAGTATTCCATTTCTCATTCATTTCCTTCCCCTGTGGTTTCCAGCCCCCAATCTCTTTTCAGTTCAATTAAATTTACTGAGGGGAAAAAAATTGAAATTTAGATGATCAGAGAAGTAAAATTATGTTCTCAGAAAGTGTAAAAACTTTTCAGTTTGAAGGTCTCTTTCTTTCAAGATGTTTCCCTTCTTCCCCATTCCTTCTCAGTGGAAATCTGTGCAAGTTAATTGCTCCCCACTATAAGAAGACTTTTGCAACCAGGATTTAAATGTGCCTGTTCATCTAAGTTTCGAAACAGTGCAGAGACCATTTTATACCAGTGTTCCACTCTGGGTTCTGTTTAAGATGTTATTGTCTATAAAATCTTAAATAATTTACTATGCTGTTCATTCAGAGATCATTTGCTCTCTATGCCCCATGACTTTATGTGAAATCTTAACTGTAGATTTTGGACTGCATGATGGCATTTGTACTGTCCACAAGCAAGAGACTTTCCACATAGTGTCAGAAGGTGTGAATTCAGTATGCACACCTTCCAGGCAATCTGTTCGATGTTTACATCTTAAGACTTGTCTGAGAAGAGCAGTATTATTTCTTTCACCAGCCTCTCTCCTCCCGAGGATGTTGGTATCCCAATTATAAGCCATACCTCTTCAGAAATGTTGCCTTTTTCTTTAGAAATTTGTCATGGGCTTGAACTTTTGTAGTTATTACAGGACTATTCAAACCCTTAATGTAGCCCATAACTTAGAATACAGTATTATTATGTTAAATGGCAATCTGCCTCAGCTGCTGAAATAGTAGTCTCCTTTCTTTTGTTCAGTCAATTATGTGATATGTATGTTGTATGAAATAACCCAGTCTTCTCTTTTCATGGTTGCTGTGGGCATAAATTATTTTTAATAGGAGACTTAACTCTAGAAGTGTACAGTAACTAAATAAAAAAGCATTATGAAGACAAATATTTTTTGAAAAAATTGATAAAATCTTGCTATGAGATAAAAGTGATGTAAATATCTTGATATAAATAGTTAACTTGCGAGCATTCTTCATGTTCCTAAGTTCTTTGCAATAAGATACTGTTTCTTAGGAATAAGGAGAGAAACGTCATACATGCATCTCCATACTCAGGTGATTATTCAGTAATGGTATTTGTACAAAATTAGCTACAAGACAAATATCAGCTGGGGTAGGAAGAAATATATCAGGTATATTTAATATTGCTCATGACATACCTATGTAAGTCAGATTGCAATCAGTCTTAGATTCTAATTTGCAGAACACTTAACACTTTGAAGCTTGGAATTTTTACTGAATTTTATTTCTTATCATCAATAGACATTTTCCTTTCCTCTCTGGCCTTTTAAACCTTATCTATAGATAGAACCGAGAAAAAATGCATTTTCCCTCTTGTGGGAAACCTGACAATTCAATTTCTTGTTTGAATCCCAAATCAAGATGGAAGTTTGAAGTGTTGACTGTTTCACATAAATTTAGAAATTAACTAAGAAATACACTGAGTTTGTTTAGATATTTTACAGCAGAATACATTTTCCCAAAATTTGAAACATTTCTCTTAGCTTTGCTAAATCACAATTAGGGCATCAAAGGACCAGGGTGCTGAACCCAGTCACAGGCATCAGGTGCCTCCATGGGGCCAGGAACAGGCCAAGTCTGGGTCAGGACATCAGCCCATGGTTTGGCACCTGGAACAGCAGGGCTGTCATCAGCCCCAGGCATGGCTGCATCATGATGGTGACCTTGCTCTGGTGTGGCTTCCCATGGGCCAAAGTAGGCCTGGCCATGACCTCCCCATAGCATGTTGACAGCGTCCTTCATGGACACTGTGGACTAAAGCAGGTTTATGCTGCATCTGACCTGGTAAATTAATCTGGGAACATCCTTGGAGTAAAGAACATTATTTTCTATCTTTACGGTGTAATAGGACATACCCCAGCATGGTTTTTGTCCATTCAGTCTGTCACTTTTTTGAAACAATTTCCAGGCATGCTGTGACTGTTAAAACACACTTTTAATAATGAGTTTGCATGCAGCCTACTATGGAAGTAAAAGAATTTGCTACTACAACCATTCAGACCTTTCTCTATTGGTTGTCCTCAATGCCCAGGAGCATTCCTGGGCATACTTTATTTAACTGGTGTGGGTGTAGCCCCTGAAATTTATGACTGTTCTAAAAGCCCCCACTGGATCAGTAGAATCTGCCAATCTGCATTACATCATGGGAAATATAATCTCTGTGAAGCTGTCTAGAATATGATGAAGGCACTAGCTATCTGCCATAAGGCAAGGCAGTAGTGGAGATAAGTAACAGCATTTTACTGAATTAATTCAATATGAACTATTTGCAATCATAAAAAAATAAGATATTATACTTCATATTGATTTTTACCCTATCTTGAATCCAGCTGTGGCGTGGAGTATGAACTACAGAATTTACTAGTTAGCTGTTACATTGGTGTTAATTCTGATCTAAGACACATAGATCTTCTGTTACATCTCTTTTATTCTGTTTTATTAACCTATTTGTTTTAATACAGACTCATAGGCTGTGTTAAGAGTTCTGCTCAGAATTCTCTTTAGTAATCATCAAAGCATATTAGCCCCAATGGACACTGTTAAATGACATCACCCCTTGCATTTTAATAGTAGCAGTAGTCCTACCTTTCAGCACGATACAGTGGGCTATGCTTACATTCATCAGCTTCTCATTTTATATGTTAATAACTCTCACATGCATTGCATTCATTTGATCAGCATTCAGTGTTTCCTAGTGAATCTAGATAAGGCTAGTTCATCAGATAAAATAATTCTGTTATTTTCTTCTGTCCAATTTTACTAGCAGTATTATTGTAATTAAGCATTTTGGAGGAAAAAAAAATTGTAACACAAAAATCGAACTTGTTGAAGACACATCATTAATCCAGACGGAAATCATAAGAGTGTATCAGAAGAACTGGGTTATTGAAATACTAAAAACTGTACAGAGTGCTACAGTACAGATTTTGATATTATCTACTTGGGAACTAAAAATAATAATTTCTGCTATAAATGATGATATGCTAGCTGGAAATTAGAAGGGAACAAAATCAGGTTAGAGTGAGTTAACCATCCATTGTATACCTGAAAAAGGTGCTCACACAAGAAGATCTCTGCTATGACATTGCCAGTAGAGGTTAAGAAATACTAAAACTATTTCATGAAGTATCACCAAAATGTCATCTGCGGAATAAGTGCAGTTCTGATCCTGTTCACTAAGCAGAAAATGAATCTAGGTAGAACAGATAAGGTTATTAGGAGAAGATACACGTGGAGCCTCTATTATGAGATGGAATGCAATTAATTTTGTTGTTTTGCTAAACTGAATGAGAAATGTGATGAGGATATTGTCAGTATCCATCTGATAAGGTGACTATGTGCCAAGAGGAATAAGTAAAACATTGATATTTCCAAAATTCCACACTTCTGTTTATTGCAGCATTGCTTGAGCACTACATGGTCTTTGACTAAATAAATCTTCCATGATAACAGTAAGGGAGAGATTTGAGTTCTATGAAGTGCTCTGACATCTTACACAACTCCTTGTACAACATTTAGATGTGAGACAGAAAGGTAGGAATGGGAAATGAAGGTGCAAGAATAACCTGTTGAGTAATGAGGTGTGATCACAGAGGTCACGGGTCAGGTCTTTTGCTAGGGGTAGGTGTACGCGGTTACAGATGAAGATGTGTGTGATCATGCTATCTTTGTCATACTTCAGATGCCTCTGTAGAAAATGTGCAGCTTCCCCTGGAAGAAGCAAAACCAAAACAAACCAAAAAAAACCCCATTGTTAGTGATATAACCTAAAAGATGCAATTCTTAAAAGAACAAATAAGCCTATTAAATTTAAGATAAAAATCTGAAGAAATTATCTGGCCTTGCCAGAAGTGAGATTCCAGACATCCTCTGAGAGATGTATGCGAGAAAAGGTAATTCCGTACAGAGTTATTGGTTTATCAGAGGGATTATATTTGTCTGCAATAACAGATGATTGGACTGAGACTTGGGGTCAATTCTTTTGCTCTCTACCAGAAATAATTGTTCAGGTTGTTATTCATCCATCTTTCTGTCCATACCAAAACAATGGGTGAGTCTGGGTTTAAAATTCACTTGCTCTTTTGAAACTTTAGACTTTTACATTAATAAAGGCAGACCACATACTGCATCATCTAATTAGTTTAAGATGCTTGATGCAAATGTTACCATTTAGGAAAAGAAGGAAGTGAGTGACAAAGAATCATGAAATGGTTGGGAGGCACATAATGCAAAACTAAAAACAGAAGAACAGCATTTTCTTTACCAAAAGTGATATTAAGTTGAACACATTCCATTATTCAAATAAGATTGCTTAAAGTTAACATGTTCTGGTGGTTTCTGTGGAAACAGGGTCAGAAAGCTATAGGTAGTCAGCATGCAGCTGTTAACTGAGAAGGAGAGCTCTCACTTGCAAATTTCAGGAGCTGCTTACCTGCTGGGAAACGTGTACAAAGAGGCAGCTTCCAAAAGTAGTCTGCAGAGTTTCAGACTGGTGGAAAGGATGTAAAGGATGTAAAAAATAGGATGTAATAGCCTAAAACTTATGAAAAATGTTATTTTTATAGATCTGTATATGAAAAAGAATCTGTATTAAATGATCAAAAGTATAACAGTCTTACTTTACAAAATATCAACATTTTAGTTTTCTATATTAAAAAATAGATATTTCAGATAAGTTGGTATTTTATGTGAGAAATTTAATTGTAGTCACAGCAGCAACTGCTAGTGAATCTACAGATAATCAAGCTGTAAATTGATTAGCTGTGATACTAGTATAGCACCTGTCACATGCAGGACAATGTAAAAGACAACCTGTAGTGGATCTGGATATTGGGGTTTAAGAACCAATGAGATGAGAGCTTTAACCTATTTAGCTACCTCATATACTCACTTGTTCACTCCCCTTCAACACTACATTCACTAGATCTCAACTACCCTTCCCAACAGGGAGGTCACAGCTGGTCCAGGAAGGTTGGTCAGAAAGTCATGTGAGCCCACACTCACGCTTATCAGTCCCAGATGTCCTCGGTATCCTGGGCATCCCCTGGTATTCCTCTCCATGCACCTCACCTATCTCCAGGATTTTCCCACTTCTAGAATCTTTCCTCTAGCCAGAGTCTTCACCTTTTTCTTTCCTGGTCCCCTTCTTCCTTCTAAGACCACTTTTTTTAGGAACCCTTCTTTTCCACCACTAACCTGTAGTTTTCCTCACCTAAACAGAATGTGCAGAAGCCAAACATGAGATTAACTGACTGGTTTTTGTCTTTTTATTAATCAGAGGATTCAGGACTTGCCACTTTTGTTCAGCTCAGGTGTTAATAAAATTTACAACCAGCCTGCACCAGTTGCTGCTAACAAGTAGCAGGCTTCTGTTGAGAGTTCAAACGTTTAATTTTGGACCTTTACCATATGCAAACACATGAACTCCAATTATCTGCTGGGATTCAGTTTATATTCTTTTTTCACCTACAACAGTATTGCATACAACACATAGTAGCACATGCGTTAATGAATATTCTGTCTTAGAAAGACACATTGAAATAAGACCTGATTTTGAGGAGACAGTGTCTTCATGCTTTCTATAAAACAAGTTAAGGAATCAAAAAAAAAAAAAAAAAAAAACCACCCAGAAATTCTGCTCCATTTTTAAGAACTGGAAGGAGGAGAGAAAAATAAAATATCTGAAAAGGAAAATTAAAGCGACCATTCAGTGTCCCCTGATGTTCCTCTCAGTTCATCACATTTCCCACCTATCGCATGTGGAATAAAAGCTACTTTTTTTTCTTTTTTCTCCATGCTAACTATTCATAACTTTGTTTTCTGGATGTATGAAAACAGCTGAGTGTCACAGGTGGAGCTAAGGGAAAAACAAAAGGGAAAAGCAGAATTGTTTTGCCTTTTTTCAACTTCCACACTTTGGGCACAGAGAAATTTCTCGTGATACCCCAGTGATGGTGTTTGGCATCGACAGCAAAAATTTCTTTGGTACAATAAGGAAATGGAGAACATAGCAGCAGACAAAAGAATAATTTTGTGGTGGGTCAGGACAGGGGTTTTTTTTCCCCTGATGATCTCTAGCTATGTAAACCCAATAATAGGCTCATGTTAATATGCTTTGCCCTTTAAGAAAGCATAAAGCAGCTTCCTCTGATTTATTTTTTTTTTTAACTGATCCTAAACAAAAAGCAGTTTGGTGTTATTACAGAACAACATTTTGGTTTGCCCAGGTTTGCAAAGCAACACAGGAAGGCAACATCTTTACAAAATGCCATTTTTGTGTTCTTGTTTTTATGGTTCCTTTCCTGTCATTGACTATTCAAAGACCACTCTGATGCAGGAACTTGTCTGACCGATTGCTCCATGTTATCTTATTTAATCTCTCCTCCTTTTTCTGTGACCTTTATTCCCATGGGATTTTTTAATACTGCTCTCCTCTGAGTCTCTGCCTCCTTTGATATTCATCTTGAATGCTAGTATCACTGCAGCTTCTCTTTGGCCTTTTACATAGTGAAAGGGTGAATGAACCACAAGGGACCTGAAACTGATAGATGCTAAGAGGTGTGATAAGAGTGCAGAGAGCTCTCTTTTCCGTTTTCACCCCTACTTAGTTTTCTCTGTTCCTTGCAGGTTTTATGCAGGTGTATTTTTCAGGGTAGTCAGGCCTGCTGAGATGTAAAATGAAGCAGTGATAAAAAGTAGACAGATGCATAAAAAATGAGATGGTGACAGTGTGGATAAGGTGCTTCTGTCAGAAGCAAAAGGAAGAGGGAGATCTCTCTGAAGATTACCCTTTTAGCACTGTGTGATCTCTAGCTGTTTTGTTTTTCCTTATATCTCCTAGAATCCTACAATTACCAGAGAATCTGAGGTGTCATTAAAAAAAGATGAACAAGAAGTAATTTTCTTATCCCCATACCTGCAAAGAAGATCTTGTCAGATATAACCTCTTCTACAAGCTTAAAAGTGGATTTCATTTTGAAAAATCTCTGGATTTTGTAGTCAATCCTTTTTGTAGGTAGAATAAATTGGTGATCAGGAGTATCTGAAATAGAAACTCTTCTCTTTTATGAGCTGTGGGCATCTTTGTGTTGCATTTTTTTACAGGATAATATTTTATCTATCAGAAGAAAACTCTCAGGCTGAAGTGTTTATTAAAAGTATAACTGAAAATTCTATTATGAAAGTATTCAGGTACAGATATAATTCTTAATACAATGGAATAATAGGCTGTGAAAATGGAGTTTTATTTTCAAACTGGGCAGAGAAGAGGCTTGCTTCAAGAGTTTCTTTTCCATGATCATGACTTTACTACTTGCTTATTGGTATGTTTACGTGTGACTGATAAATTCTGAAAGTTAGAGGTTTCATTCTGATGAAAACCAAGACTCAGTTATACAGATTCCACAATGTTTTGGGGGCCTGAAACAGAACGCTGAATAAGAAACTTTCGCTAAAGACATTGCTTCAGTATCCAAGACAGCATCAATGTTATCCTCAAAAAGTTGCTTATGCTCTGAATTTGCAGTATTTCATGTAGTACATTAACGACTTCTATATGACAAGTGAAATTGCAGGGGGCACAAAACATTTCCTTATTCAACTCTACAATCTTCCTTTGCTTTGATTACTTTAATTGAGGAAAGATGTTATTTCAGACTGCTACAAGGATAAATTCATTGATTTCCTTGTGATAATTTCAGAAAATACGATGTCAAATCCAAATGAGTATCTAGATATCTACTGCAATCTAAGATAACGATTAAATATGCTCTTCTTATTTGTGCAATTTCATTCTCTGATTCAGAACTTCCATCACTTTACATTATGCAGAAATCACACAGTAATTGTGATGCCTCTGAAATATGTGTGTTCCACTGTGTTCCGGAAGTGCCAAGTATATAAATATCTTGGCACTTAGCAAAGTCAAAGCCTGAGAAATGCAAATCAAACTAAGTTTGATATTTGAATGACCTTTGATAAATACACGTGACATTTTGGTAAAATAAATTATTTTGAGTACGTATGTCAGAGTTAGTAGGGGTTTAGTAAAAGGCTGTGTGTGTATGTCTATAGGCATACATGTATGCGTTTATACACACAAACACATATATTTAAAATTAAATAAAAGCACAGAAATGGTCAATACTTTTAGGATTTCTGACAACAACAAGACTTCAGAATTCTACCTATAAGTATTCTGCCGGACAAACCTTTCATAGTAATTCTTTTATCCATGTGCCATTGCTAATCATATTAAACCTGTGAAGAATTCTGAATGGCTTCCACTAAGGAATAACTAAACAACCCTCTGCTCAGCAGTAATCAAAACAATGGAAGCCACTAGCCCACAACAAGGCTAAATGGAAATACCAGCAACTGGAGCTGAAAGCTTAACAACATAAGTTTGTGCAACCTTATGACTCTGAAAGAGCCCTGGGAGAGGGGGAGACAAAAAGATGACAAGAGGAACATTTGTTGTTGTGAAGTAGCTGGCAATTAAGAGAGATAATTGGAAAGAGTTGTGACTAAAAAGGCAATTTGGGATAAACGAACCAAAAGAGCATAACTTGACATCTATACAAGCAGCTCCTTTGCAACTGCTGCTCAAGTTTCCTGATCACACAGACCAGGGAGTCATTCTGGCTCTTTGCAGTCGCTTCCCTCTCTGCATATCTAAGTTTTCTTTCAATGGACAATGTGTGTACAATAAAGCCACTAGCAGGTTTCAGACATGGAAACTAGGAAATACTTCTGAATCTCCCAGCTGGCACACATCCACAGTGCCCAGAGGGACAACCTTCTTTGTGTGTAGGTAATATGGTACCAACATACTCGCCTTTGATGTAATTTCTTGTGATCTGCCCCCTCATGTTGACTAATTACTGAGAGGGAAAACCCCAACAAACAAACAAACAAACAAACAAACCACCCCAAACAAGCAAAAAAAAGCCACAGTGCAAAAATACCCTTTAAGCTACTGTGGAAAAACTGAACAAGTGAGGGAGAAGGGATATAAATGTCAAAAAAATGACTTGGTACCATAATTGGTACATTTTCTTATTTCTATTTAGCTAATGGTGTGACAAAACTCAGCTAACTAAAGTTAACTGCACACTAATCTTGCCATTCACTGAACAGCAGTCTTGCATATATCAGAACCAATTTAAAGACAAAAGACTATACTTGCTGCAGTAATTTCTGAGAATTAGAAACTGTTTCTATTATTCTTTAAACCACAGAATGAGATCTGTCCAGTAAGAACATGTGTTGGAACAAGTGGAAAAGCTAACAGGATATAACATAAAGCTAAAGTTCTGTTACAGTTGCCTTCTGCAACACCTGTGCCCGATGTGTTCTTTAACCTCTGAATGAATTTTGAGAAGAAAAGGTACTCTGTTAAGAATCAGAAAGTTACCTACATTACACGTGCCTTAAAAGAGAAGAGATACCTCAATACATACCAGTTTTAAAATTTCTTTTCAATAATTGATACTTTGCACTTACAGAGGATCTTTGATCACAGATGATCAAAGAACTTTAGAAATGTTGCTGGAGTTCATCCTTTAAATACCTTTGTAATATCTATAGATAGATAGATAGATAGATAGATATAAATAAAAATATTTTCCCACCTAAAACCAAAAATGCCAGGAAAAAAAACCCTAACTTTTGCATTAAGACACACCATGAGGCCACATTGGAATTAGAATGTAATGAGTTTCTTCCGCTGTTAGTTGTAGGCCAAATTCATTTTAAATTCTTCAGCTCCATACAGGACTTCTTCAGTATATATACCCTAAAACTTGTCTGCTTTTTCCCACCCATGTACTTTGGTCAAACAAAATACCTTCTCTGGTCTCTCAGACCTCACTGTGATTATATGCCTTGGCTTCCTTGGTTGCAATGATCATGAGATGGTGAGGTTCAGAATCCCAAGTGCAGGGAGAAGGGCAAAAAGCAAGATCTCAGTGCTGGACTTCAGATAAACTAGCTTTGGCCCCTTCAGAGATGTGCTTGAAAGAGTCTTATGGTGTAAGGCTATGGAGGGAAGAGGAGTCCAAGAAAGCCATTTGATATTCAGGGGTCACCTCCTCCAAGGTCAAGAGCAGTCCTTCCGAACAAGTAATAAGTCAGGCAAAAACCCCAGGGTACCTACATGGATGAACAAGGTGTCTCTGGCAAAACTCAGACTAGAAGGTGGATGCAGGTACAGGTAACCCAGGAGGAATATAGAGACACTGTCTGAGCGTGCAGAGTCATGATTAGGAAAGCCAGAACACACTCAGAGTTGAATCTCACACAAGATATTAAAGGCAACAGTGGCTTCTATAAAGACTTAGGTAGCGAAGGAAAACTAGGGAAAATATGGATCTGGTGCTGAATGCGGCAGGGCCCCCAGTTTCAAAGGACACAGAAGAGGCTGAGGTGCCTTTTTTACCTCAGTCTTTACTTGTAAGACCAACATCCAGAAATCTAAGAATCAAGAGACAAGGGGAAAAGCCTGAAGCAAGGAAGACATACCCCTGGTGCAACAGGATCAGGATAAAGAATACTTCAGCGAAGTGGACATGCATACGTCCATGGGCCATGATGCAATGCACCCATAAGAGCTGAGAGGGATGGCAGGTGTCATTGTGAGATCGCTACTGACAAACTTTCATTGATCATTGTGATTGGGACAAGTGCTCAAAGACTAGCAGAAAGCAAACATCACTCCTAAACTTCTGTGATAAACTTCTACAGTCAAATGAGTGGCCTAATGGATGAAGGGAGAGCAGTAATGTTACCTACCCAGACATCAGGAAGGTCTGTGACACTGTCTCGCATGAGATCATCACAGACAAGTTGTTGATATATGGGCTGGATGAGAAGACAGTGAGGGGGGTTGAAAACTGACTGAACGGCCAGGCCCAGAGAGTGGTGGTCAGCAGCGCAAAGCCTGGCTGGAGGCCAGTAACTAGCTGTGTCAGTCCTATTTAATACCTTCATTAATGATTTGTATGATGAGGCAGAGTGTACCCTCAGCAGATTTGTGGATAACATAAAACCAGGAGGAGTGACTGATACACCAGAAAGTCACGCTGCCGTCCAGAAGGACCTCAACAGGGTCATAGAATCATAGAAGCAGAATGGTTTGTGTTGGAAGATACCTTTAAATGTCATCTAGTTCAACCCCCCAAGAATGACCAGGGACATCTCCAACTAGATAAGGTTGCACAAAACCCCATCTGACCTGATCTTTCCAGGGATGGGGCATCTACAGCCTCTCTGGGCAACATGTTCCAGTGTTTCATCACATTCATCATATTTTTTTTTCCTTATGTCTAGTCTGAATCTACCCTCCTTCAGTTTAAAACCATTATTCCTTGTCCAGGCTCTACTAAAAAGTCTGTCCCCATCTTTCTTCTAAGCCCCCTTCAAGTATGGAAAGCCTGCAATAAGGTGTCCCCACAGCCTTCTCTTTTCCAGGTTAAACAGTCTCAATTTACTCAGCCTTTATACAGGTGAGAGATGTTACATCCTTCTGATTATTCTTGTGGCCCTCCTCTGGATCCACCTCAACAGGTCCATGTCTTTCTTATACTGAGGACTCCAGAGGTGGACACAGTACTTGAGGTGGGGTTTCACGAGAGTAGAGGGGAAGAATCCCCTCCCTCAGTGTGCTGGCCATGTTTCTTTTGATGCAACCCAATATACAGTTGGCTTTCTGGGCTGCAAGCACACATTGACAGCTTGTGTCCAGCTTTTCATCCACCAGTAGCTGCAGGTCCTTTTTGCAGGACTGTTCTCAATCCCTTCATGACAAAGCCTGTATTGATACCAGGGGTTGCCCAGACCCATGTGCAGGACCTTGTGCTTGACCTCTCTGAACATTATGAGGTTCACAGGGGCTCACTTCTTGACCTGCTGACATAGATGGAGAAATAGGCTGACAGGAACCTCATGGAGTTCAACAAGAGGAAGTGCAAAGTCCTGCAGCTGCGGAGGAACAACCCCAGGCACAAATATACACTGGGGGACACCTAGCTGCAAAGCAGCTTGGCAGAAAATGCCAATGGACAATGGAGAAAATGGAAATCCTGATAGACACAAGTTGAACTTGAGCCAACAATGTATCTTTGCTGCAAAAAAAGGCTAATGGCATCCTGGGCTGCATTAGTTAAAGTATTGTCAGTAGGTCAAGGGGGGCAATCCTTCCCTTCTCCTCAGCCCTGGTGAGGCCAGAACTGAAATACTGGGATCCCCAGTACAAAAGAGATATGGATTTACTGGAGACAGTCCAGAAAAATGCCACAAATATGATTAAAGGACTGGAGCATCTCTTCTATGAGGAAAGGCCGAGAGAACTGGGACTCTTTAGCCTAGAGAACAGAAGGATCATGGGGGATCTTATCATTGTCTATAAATATCTGAAAGGAGGGTGCAAAGACAATGGAGGCAGGCTTCTTTTTCAGTCATATCTACTGCCAGGGGCAGCAGAGACAATGGTCACAAACTGAAATACAGGAGTTTCCCTCTAAACATTAGGAAACAATTTTTTACTGTGAGGGTGACTGAGCACTGACACAGGTTCCTCAGAGAAGTGGTGCAGTCTCCATCCTTGGAGATGTTTAAAAGCTACCTGGACATGGCCCTTGAGAACCAACTCTAGGTGGTTTTGCTTGAGCACGGGGTTTAGACAATGTGACCTCCAGAGGTCCCTTCCAACCTCAGCCATTCTTCAATGATTCTTTGATCCTATGATACAGTTCAAGTGTCATGACAATAATACTTCCTCTACTGCAACTCTAGACAGGGCAGAGCTGGAAGCCTAAATTAAATTATCGTGGCTTCTGGGGCAAGTTTCTGGGAGCTTCATAATAAATACTCTGTCTAATTCTTCTCAATACATTGAAATGATCTTATTTGTAAAAAGAAAGGGAGCTCCACAAGGAAACTGTAGGAAAAAAATGAAAAAAAAATCCTCTGAATGCATGCCTCTGCTGGGATGCTGCTGTAAGGACACTGAGGGCACTAATAGGCTAATGACCCTGGATATCCTTACCTGGGTCCCTTGCCCACATCCATGCCCACATCCATGGCACAGGAGCCCCATTTCAGTGTAGGCCTTAGCATACCTGTCTTAGCATGGCTCCAGGTATCCTTATCCCCGGTCCTGTCTCCTGCTGCACTGAGTGGGCTTCCTGGGTATATCCTGGCCCCAGTTCATTACCTCTCCATGGTCAATAATCACAGGACAGTCAACATGTTACCACACCAGCCTTTCTTTGCTGCTGCAGGACTGTGCCCTGTCAGCAAGGCCACTGCCCATGCCAAGGTCACTCGGCTGCTGGCTTACCCTCACTCATGGGGAAGTCCTGCTTCCCTGCTTCTGGACAGCTGGAGAGCCTGCATGACTTCTCTACTTTCCCTGTTACTGCTGACACTCTGTCACTGTCTTTCAATACAGACTTTTTCCCTGAACTTTTCTATATCTTTGGGGTTCTAACTAGTTTCCCCTATAGGGAGTATCTAATTTCTAAACTGTTGCCATGTCTGATTGACACTCCAGCTAAGACTTCATGAAATTTAGAGTACTATCTTGCCTTCAGAGTAAGCTCTCTCTTAGGTGATACTCTTTAAAGAGCTTTTGATCTCTTCCTGCAGAGCTCTAAAGCCCTACTGTTGAGTTCTCTTTTTGCCCAGAATTAAAAGTATAGCTGCAATGTTAAACATATTTTTTTTTCATTAGAAATAACCAGAATAGCAAAAGAGATAAGGATGTTCAATGAATATGAGACTAAATAAAATTATACATGATGCATATATGTAACCAGCCTGCTTTTTGACGTGAAAGAAACCTAAGTGGAAATCAAGTACTGATAAGAAACCCCAGACTCTGAGGCTGTAAAGAAAGTGCACTGTGAGGCATGTGAAGCCTGCCTAGCTTTTTAACATGTTTAGTATTCATTGAGAATAATAGCAGCAAAATGCAGCTAAACACAGAATCACACCTTATCATGGAATTTTTATCTACCTTTTTTTTTTTAGCTTCTGCTTTTTCAGCGTATATGTTCTAAGTCCAAGACTTAACTTTTGTAACTAGTGGGTAAGACATGAAATTATGAAAAGCCAAGATTTCAAGATTACAGCCCCAAACTGTTTCTAGACAATACCAATATAGTGTACTATACTTAAGCTGGGAATGTTTTAGAACATAATGGGAGAATGAGCCACCCCTGAATCATATTCTCTTCATACACAAATCTACAAATGAAAGCCTGTTAAAAATAAACAATCAGCCAGGAATACTTAATATTCCACTTTGAGCCATTCATTTTCTGAATCTCTCATTCAGAACACTTTCTTTTCTACTAAGCTTGATTTCTTGAACACATACCATAGGTCCACTGGATTCCCCACAAGAAGAGGCAGTAACAAAAATGTCAAAAAGTTGTCAGTAATACAAGAGACACTTAAAATCAAGTGGTTAGAGGAGAAGTGGACCTTAACAAATATATAGGAACAGTGTTTAATATTTCAATAGTAGAAACTGTTGGTTTGCCAGTTATTGATGGTGTTTGCACTGCTCAGAAGGACAATTGCATTACCTTGTTCTTTAACTGATCAATAAGTTCCTTATAACAAAAGCATAAAACTTCCTTTAGCAACTTCTCATGAAGTGCTTCTGACCATAGAAGATGCTACTTCTGACAGTAACTATGTGTTTTGCATATGTTAATAAATGATCTTAACAGTAATAAACAGCACTTTAATATCAGTCATGGCCAGTTGCTACAGTGTTGCTTCTTTGCTACAGCTGTCAGCAGAGTGAGAGCAGTGGAGCAGAATTCAATTCCCCGGTATCATATAGAAAAGCAACTCTTTCCTGTACTTCTAGATTCTGATCCTATAATTACCTCTGCAAGGAACTACATCAATTACGTCCATTAGATTACACGTGCCTTGGCAATGCTGATGGTTTATATCCACTATAATTCAGTCAGAGAGCTCAGCCCACAGTGAACTCAGACTGTGCATACTTTTATTAACCTTGGAAATCTAAGACTATCCTTGATCATCCAATAACGTCGGTGTATTATACTTACTTTTGTACACACATGTCAAAGCACAGCCTGTGCTGACAGATTGTGTGAAAAATGTGCAGAATTGAATACTGCCAAAATTATCTCCTACCAAAGCCACTAGTAGTTTTTGACTTCTTAAAAGAAATCATTATTTAAATTAAAACATAGAAACAAAAATTGCTAGGATAATAACCATAGAATTTTGGAAATCATACCCTTCATGGGTAATGCAAGTGTAATTTTTTATAAACAGTGAAACCTCTTGTTATTTTCTACCTCTTTTAACTTTTGTACCATGGTATGAAAATTTAAATTAATAGAAAAGTGAATAAATAGAAGGTTATAATATGATTATAAGACATCTAAGAGCAGGACATTTAACATCTGTTACTATGTGCTTCCATTAAAACTCCTTGTTACCTTGGAAAATAGAAATAAGACTGTATTGCTGTCTATACTGACTGATATATTGAACGGATTATTAAAGTTGTTGCACTTTTATTACTGTATTTTTAAGCAATCAGTAAATGACAATACAGTATTTTTTTATGCACTAGAGAACAATGAAGTTAATGTTGAGTGGTAACACAGCTAGATTACGATAATTCCAAAACTCAAAACCCTAAAACAGAGCTGCAGGATTGTTATGGAGAGTAGGTGCATAATTTGACTTAATATTTTTTCCTTGATTTTTAAGATATTTCAACAGTTTGAACACTATTTGACACCAATTTTAATCCCATAGAAGTTCTATTTTAATGTCTGCAACAACGCTAGATTGCCATGTTCCATCTGTCAAGGTTGCACTGAGAATCTTCTCATAATCTGTGCCTTTAGATGGGTGAAAAACCTTGCTCGGAATGCTGCTCAGCCTCTCATCGGCTCCTCTAAAATTTCAGCGTCAGAAACTCAACAACCATAGATCAACCTAATTCACTTTCTTTAGCAGAGGATTGAATTTGCAGTATGCTTTCATTAGAATTGGACTAAGTGGATCAAAACCATTTAATGTTGTCTATAAGTGCACCTGCTTTGTTTCAACAATTTTTATTATGTATATAATTGTCTTTCTTTTTTTTTTTTTTTTTTTTTTTTAACAATTGAATTTCATTACTAAGTCTTTACAATGCACTTTTCTAACAAGTTACTCTGTTTACCCTGGTCTTTTTGTTGCTAGCACTTTTGAGATTAAATGACATGGGCTATTATGGAACACAAGTTAAATAAGCATACCAACAACACAAATGGATAAACACAGTGATTAAACTGAAAACTTTTAACAGATGCTTTAATTTGCATCACACAAATTATAAACATTTAAAAGTTAATTTTAAAAGTTAATTGGTGAGACTGTTATAATTAAAGCTGTTTTTCATAGGTAGCCTAGAGAAGATTTTTTACTAAAATTGTTTTTAATGTTTTACATGTAAAGATGCATTGTAGCATGCACATCACTTGAAAGCAAATCCGTTAGTGACCTGTAAAAAACAAGATTATGTAATCTTAATTTTATAATTTTAAATTAAGCACAATAGACAAGTATGGCAACTTGTGTATTCAGCCCACTAATATATAGTTCTGAACTGTTAATATGCAAACTGTATCATGGTGCTCTCAGCATT
This sequence comes from Falco naumanni, assembly GCF_017639655.2. Taxonomy (NCBI): domain Eukaryota; kingdom Metazoa; phylum Chordata; class Aves; order Falconiformes; family Falconidae; genus Falco; species Falco naumanni. The sequence continues at coordinate 25,569,537 of NC_054055.1, read as the reverse complement.
TTAAGTAAGACTATACCAGTGTTCTACTACAGAATAGTAGACCAAATTCTGTAATGCCTTATATCCTTTGAAACGGTGATGAATTAGTCATACTAATTCATAATGTTGTGTCTGTCTTTGGTGCCTCTCCTCTGCTTTGCTCCATCCTAAGCCTAAATTGCTTTTATTTTCAGAAGGTATTGCCACAAGGTAGACAAATATTTTCACATAAAGAACCCTTTATTTTTTTGTTTGGGGTCATCCTTACTATTGTATTTCCCATTGCCTCTTTTAATTCTAACTCTCACCTATTACCAGCTGGTGTGAGCAACTTGTTGAAAGTGACAGGAGTAAAGCGTGAAGACTGATTTTCCCAAAGACTATTTCCATTCTTCCTTTTGCTTTAATTCTTTTCAGAATGATGTCTAGTATCTCCAAAATTTTCATTCAGGTCCATAAAGTGTTAAGGAGCCTGAATGTTAGCATGCTATTTCTGTATACAAGAGTCACATCCTTTTTTAAAAAAAGAAATAATAAAACAAATCAATCAGAACCATAGAAATCTTAAGCCAACCTAATGATCACACTGTGTAATTAAAAAGAAGTATCTAATAAAAAAAGAGTTTCACTCCATTTCATTGAAATGCTGGGGGTTTGCAAATTTTAATATACATCTTAGTAGACATACACCTTCAACAAAAGCCCCTAGTCTGAATACCTTTGGAATTTGGAAAAATGCACATTTCAGACTAGGTTCAGATCCTAATGGTCCAGCTGTGCTAATTAAAACTGTGGAATTATTTGTACAAGCATTTCTCCTTTTTAAGAGTACAAAGACTGCAGAGGCATATGTTCTTTCTTTAGCCACTTTTCACTGATGTGTGCCATGTTTCTCAAAAGCTTGCCTCACCATCTGCCCTAGAGCCAGGGAACATTATCAAGTGTAGTTCTTACACGATTTACTATGATCACATATTTCCCATGACCACCCTTATGGAAAATATGAAGTTGCCTAACGTAAATCAGACTTACAGAAGGTTAGATGCTCATTCTGGTAATCCTGTTGTGACCAAGTAGAGTTCTTCACATAATTCACTTCTGCAGTAATTGTGCAAGCCTGAATGAAATGCAGGTTTTGAAGACACTAAAGCAAAATGCAGCTCTGACCTTATGTATCTTTGCCTCAGGAAGTGGCAGTGCCCTAGTGCTAGGATCGATGTTATTTCCTTTTCTTTACACTATTTTTCTTCCCCAAAATCTTAACAAAATAACTCTTACACTAACAAGCTATGCAAGAAGATCATTAGTTTTCAAGCTAATTTATAGGGGAATAATAACATTGATAGGTTGTTATTTCTTCATAGTGTAGGAGTTAATTTGTTATTAGTACAATACAGTGTCAGATCCTGTTTAACTGGAGCATAAATGCAGGAATTTAAAGAATGAAATCATCACTAAGTGCCATCCTTATTCAAAGACATTAATTTGCTGGAGCAATTGTTACAGTATATAAGCAATCATTCATCGAATGAAATGTTTTGTGATTTACAAATGTGCTTATAATACAGTATTTAAATGGGCAAAGAGAAATCAAGCCAATAGGAGGCTAATTAAATTGGAATATTATAAAGAACTTTCAAAATGTGCTTAGTAAGTATCTGAAAGAGAACATAAGCAGATTATATTAAAGGGTATTTTTGTCCTTCTGCAACATCATCAAGTATCAGATTGTTAACAGATAGGACAACCCAACCACTCTATTTTATGTCTTCATATGACAAGCAGATCAGTTGCTTGAAGAAGTGGAAAGCCATGTGTGAAAACAATATCATAGCCCATTTAGAAGTATCATGTAAACTCTTTATCATTCAGCTCAGCCTTAGCTAGAATGAAGAGAGAAATTTTTACAGAGGCGCTTCTTCCCTCAGAAATTACTTGTGAAAGCTAAGACAAATCAGAAATACTGTACCAGCAGACTTTGATCCTCAAACTTTGCTCAAGAGCACCTGAAAGTAACACACCGCTAACAACAAAATTTGTTCTCATTAGTCTGCTCTTTAATACTCACAAGTAGCATGAAGGTGATTGTCCATGAACCACAGAGTAGTGAACATAGCCTAAAAGCTTTCTGAAAGTGAAAACAGAGTGCAGTAGTCTATGTTTTTCTGCTACTTTCTTTTTTTTTTTTCTGGATGTTTTTTTTTTTTATCCTTGAAATAATTAGCAAACCCTGCTTTCATAGAACCCATATCCCCAGTGACGGGTCAGTGTTTTGAGTCTTGCATAATTAAGTCCACTGTGAGGACTGACTGTGAATGTTCCAGATGTAGTTTCTCCCTTTGCTTTAGGTAATCTGAGAAATTTTCATGTTGTATATGAAGGATAAAAAGGATAAGGTGGATAGATGTTCTGTGTTCCTTTAATGCACAAGTACTAGACCTACCTCCTCTAACAAATTTAGATGAGAATCACTGAGAATATAGACTTACAGAAGTCTGAATTGAGTAAATAGAAAAAAAATGAAATGTTTAATTAATCAAATCAATGTATATACGTAAAAAAAAAAAGTATTTTTCTTGCTGTTATGCTAAATGTCATTGATTCCAAAAGTACTGACAACTACAAAGGAAGACATTGTCTAAGATTCACACTGGAGGTCAAAAGCATTTCACTATGATTCTTAACCTGTTAAGAAAAAAAAAAAAAGAAGAAAAAACCCTGGAACTTACAGTTCTCACATGGCTAAGATTAAATAACACAGAATCATCACCATCTTATAGAAAGAATACCTAAATAAATAAACCACTTAACTTTATTTACAAAACATGCCAAATCAGTAAAGGGCTCAAGCAAAACGATTTTTTCCCTTTGAAGTTCATATTTAATAGATCCACTTTTCCAAACTTGTGTATCCCTACTGTATTTAACTATTTTATCTTGAAGGAAAAAATTCTAATTATCAAATAGATATTAGTCATACCACAATGCTTGACTAGAAGTTGCTTGGATGCTGCACTACTTAGTTAATTAAACTAAAATTAATTTTGATCTTCATAAACTGTCAACCAGAGTGTAGTTTTTTCCAGAATATTCATTGCACAGTAACTTCAAGGAAAGAGTAGTCATCTGCAGTCTTTAGCTAGTACACGGCTTTTTGACTAACTGCTTGCTAGTTTTTATTTACAATGCAGTGTCTAGTAGCAGATAGTTCTGAATGTATGTTAAGACTTCACACCACAGGGCAACAGAGGTTGCAGATGACAAAGTTGCATACATGGAAAGGGTAAATTAGCCAAGACGTTGGTCAAGGTAACTTAATTCCACTCATTTCCGTACTAATTCATCCACAGCTATTGTGATCCTCTGTACTGAACATGCAGAAAATACATACTGCTGATTGTGTGTCCTAAAGAGATAAATCTTTACTCTTACAGGGTATTTTGGTACTAATAATGCTTTTGGAACTCTAAAGTTCATTCTGCTCTTGTAGTTCATGCACCATGATGTCAAACCTTAGATAGCAGTGTTATTTTTCTGGTTTACAGAATTCAAAGCTGTGATATTAATGGCTTCTCTTTTACTTGCTAGCTATAGTGAATTTTCACTCACTTCTAGCAGATATGACTTTGTCTGATCATATGTACTAATAAGACTTCTTGCTTATGTTTATACATGCAAACAGTTTTGAGTTTATTGGTAACATAGGAGCACACATTCTTAGATGTGTGTTTAATTTTACCAATGAACCAAGGAAAGTTCTAGAAAATAATGAAAATCTGTGGTGGGAAAATAGCATGCAAATATCCATGAAACTGTGATGGACAATTTGATTCACCTAAATTGTGTAAGAAAGTCTCAAATGGAATAGTTAATAGATGACACATTATGTAGCAGAGATCCAGCACAATCAATTTTCAATCAAAACTATGGCCTATATGCTTGTAATCAAAACCCTATTCATCACTGAATAATTTTAATAGAGCTAAAACAAATGTAGTCATTTTAAATGTACTTAAAATTGCTTGATTCAAAGGTAGCTAATTGAACTCATTCATAGAGCTATTTTCAGATTTAGTCTTTGCTTTTAATCTGCTACTGTGAAATTTTTGTTAGTTTTGTTTTTCTTTATGTCCAGTATCATTCCTCTCTAACTCATATAACCTTGCAATGCCTTTGAAGACTTTCTCACCATCTTCTATATCAAACCAGATTATTGTGACCGTATGACACTGCTAAATCCTATTGTCATCTTTGAAATCCAGAATGTCTTTTAATATTAAAAATTTGTTTTCTGTATTAAAATTATTTTGTTTTTAGGAAAGGAGGGCAAGTCAATTTCATCAGAAATTTCAGTCAAGTGGTACAGACAGTAAGAGGGTAAGAAACCCTGCTTCTTACTGTCCCAGTGTGACTTGGTTTGGTGTACCTTACATCATAGACAATGCATTAGACCTGGAACCTACACAACTAGTGTTGGAAAGAAACTATAACATGTCAAGTGTGGAACTCATAAGAGTTCAACACAGAAATTTTTTGACTACAGAAGGATCAGACTCTCTGGTGCAATTGAAGTTGATGCTTACACTCATGAACTGCCTCAGTGGAGAGGCCGAGAATTCAAAGTGTCCCTGGGAAATAAACACAATATTTTACAAAGAAAACGCAGAACAAGACTTAGACATCTGGGGAAGGCTGTACTGGGAATCTTGCACTTTCAGTTTTTCTGGTGCCCTTGATTGGTAGGTAAACGAAGAAATATAGTCTCCAGGTCAATCAAATGACACCTTTCATACAACAAAAAACCTCAAAGTAATGTTTTCAGTTCATTTATTTAATGTAAGCAGTGTCAGCTTAGGATTCTGTTATTATGAATTAAGAAATGAAAAGATTTAAAATGCTCAGTTTCACTTAACCGTAGACCATAACTTATTTGTAAACACTGTTAATGCTAGCAATTATTCCAGACTTATCTTTGCTATGAAGAAACGGCAGAACATTTTCATGCATCTGTTTTATTGCTTTTAGATGCAACAGAGTGGAAAACCATTTTATCAATGCTGTGTTGACATAGGATTCCCCATAAAATCTTGGAATGCAGTAACTGGTTTAGTAAAAGAGAAAAATGTAACTTCATAGATGAACCTTAATAAATCATATGTTATATGTTGAGATGGGCTAATAAATAGATTTATGCATGTTTTGTGACCCATTAAACTGAAATTTTTGTTGCCACTGCATCTTTTGAATGAGCTTTCAGTATTTTTTTTAACAAAGAAGTGCCATCTTCAAATTTTCTTGTTCATCAAGTTCACTTTCAAGATGTTTCCTAATAAAATAATGTCAGACACAGTCTAAAATTATTTTTCATTTACTTCAGCAAAATTTCAATTGACAGTATTATTGCTTTACATTTTACACATTTTTCACTAGAAATTTTTCGCAAAAGAAGGATTTTAAGAACTTTCTTTGGTCATGTTGTACTCCTTACTGACAACTTAACTTGAAGTTAGGGACTTCTGTTCATGTAGAAAATTTGTGTCATGGAGGTACGAAATAATCAGTTTATTTACAAAAATATATATGTACAAAATCCCAATTTTCTGACCATTATTAAAAATCTCTTGGATACTGCATTCAGCAGAAATCTTGCCCAATACAAATATAATCAAAGATTGTAGTTGTTTGTACAAAAACCTAGTCTTACGTTAGTGTGAAAGAAAAGGATGTAGTTCATCTTCCTTCTCAAGCCGTTGCATGTTAACCCTCACATAACCCAGTGACTCTCCTTCTATCAATAAACAGCATCTCAGACCATTCAAAACATGAGAATGCAACACAAATACGCTGGAATTTCTCCCTGCGCCCACCCCGCCATCCCCTGAATTACTTGTCAATTTTTCTTGTCTACAGAGAGCAATATATTATAAAGGAAAGAGCACTGACTGGGCAGGCAGGAGGTCTGGGGTGTACTGTCACCCTCGGTTACTTGCTGTAGAGGTCTGATGACGTCTACCACCCTCCTCCCTCTCCCATACTGGTTTGTATTATCTAAGTCATTTGGCTCTTTAGAGTAGATAAAGGGTGAAAACTAATTACATAACTCTGAACCAGGCAACTGAAATCAGACAGATTGATGACAGACACTCTGGCAAATTTAGATTTATGTGCAGCCTTGCATGTTAAGTCTGAAAGGGCTATGGGATTTACAGGTTGGTCTTACCAGTCTGAGCACCCTGCGTGCCCACGTAGGATAGATGCCTGCACTGCCCTAATGTTTCTGCAAAGCACTTCCTGCTACAGGGAGCTGCTGATCTCAGCTTGCACCTTTAAGCACTCTTTAATGCCAACAAACAGTAATTAAAAGTGGTAAAGTACTATACAACTGGGTAAAAGAATGCGTCATATCCTGAAGTTATATTAATTAGTATATAAAAATCCTTTATTTCCTAGCTGTGAAAAAATACAACTGGGTTAGGTTAGATGAGGAAATGATGGGCATAAGGGACACAATGGATGGCCTGTAAAAATGCTAAAGTGAATAATACTACATAGGTTTGATAAAGGAAATATTTTTCCTCCTGTCTTTTATATATACTTGATTTTCAGTTCTAGATGAAGTAAAAGTATGAGTTCCACCATTAGTTCTTTATATGACTTGTACATGCACAGCTTCCTGATTCAATACAATGTTTATACTTCAGTTATATAGCATAGTAAATTGACTGTGTTCAATTTCATGTGTTTTAACATTAAAGTGTTAACTGTCCATGTTCAAATATTATATCTTTTTCATTAAGAAGTTACTTGTATGCTGGCTAGCAAGAGAGAAAAAAATGGATATATTTTTCTCATGCAAGATGACCTGTATATTTAACTCTTTGAATTTATGACCTGCAAAGCATAGAAATCACATACCTGTAACCTCTTCCAGAGACTTACTTGAAAAGTGGACACTGTGTTCCCTTATGAACACTTTGTATTGTTCATTACTGCTAACATCCTGTTTCCTGAACAAGGTCTCTCTTCCTGTTATTTATTGAAACCCTTTGCCATGCCTCCATTAATTTATCAAACAACATGATTTTACCAGAGCTTGGGAATAAGCAATTGACACACATAAGATATTAAAAAGTTTGAATTTAACTACTTAAAAATTGTCTGGTCACAAGTATTTGCAAAACAATTATCAAATACAGAGCTTGAAACTCAAAAGTCTGGAACTCAGGGTAAATTCTGACAGCACTACATTTATCAGTTATCTAGCTAGCTTAAATCAAAGAACTTAAGCCCATCATTATATTTCTTTTATCTGACTATTGCAGATGTACACATCCTTCACTTCTACTTTGCTTAGTAGGAGTTCAAGCCCAAGAAATGAGTTTGTTCTGAAATAAGTAACCCATTTGAAATAATTGTTTAAATAGCCATGACATTGGATAGAAGTTGAAAAATGCATACAGTGCAGGAGGAAGTTATTTCTGAAAATGAGGTTAATTTAAAACTGGAATTTGAACAAGCAGGTTTAATGTCCCCATTCAACCCCATTGAATCCCTATCAGTGATTGTAATTTTCATATATACAAAACATATTTACATCTTTCAATATTTGGCAGAGTACTGAGAACACACTACATGAAACTTGTAGCGGCTCCAAGACTTCTTCAGAAAATAATCCAAAATACTGCCCAGCAAGCAGTGGCCACAATATCCAATTGAGGCATGCTGTAAAATCACCAAGGGAAGTTGCAACCAATATTTGGAAAATTATTAATTATTTACTCACATTGCCTCAGATTTGTTGCACAACATTTTTGTGCTGAAAAAACTCTTTTTGAGGAGGCATTTAATGATGAGGTGTACACATAGAAGTCTGAAAGCAAAATAGCATGAATATTGACACGATAACTGTTATCTATATAGTTATGGCCAACTGCATTGCACATAACACCTGCAAACCTATGGCTAGTGATCTCGTGTGATAGGCTACATGATAGGTTGCTGACTAGACATGTGGCTCAGAATCTGTCACAGAACTAAAGGTTGGTTAGTGCCAGAGCTAACATTTACTCATTCCTCATCTGGAAGCCTGGCTGCTAGAGTAAGAAAATACCTTATTCTTCCTTATTCATTATCTTCCTTCGTGTATGCATTTCTCTGTGTCAATGTGACTATATGCAATTCCCAAAGTTATAAAGAATTTATAATGTTAATTAATTGTGCTACAAAAATAAAAAATGAGACTTTCAATAAATGCTCCTACTAATTCCAATGGAAGTGACATTGAAAAGCTAACATCCATCCAGTATTCATATTTCTGTAAAAAGCTGGCATATACTGCTAGCAATCCTAAATGAAGAGATTAATGTGGTCAGCATTATTATATTAATGCATGGGTATGTGAGAACCTGCACTGTTGCTAGAATTCAAGAATGTTATATAATATTACTGCCCATGGACCTGGTAAATACCAAAACTAATGTGTTCTGCTACCTCTACGGAGTATGTATCAAGAATATCTAGCCATCAGACTCTAAATTATAGCTGGCTGAGCATTGTAAATAAGTAACCTGACGATAAAGGTAGGCACGGTACTTTATGAATGATATACCACATCTGGTTAGGCAAATAAAGAACCTTCCCAGCATACTGTTGCTAACTGCGTTCACACTGCACATCAAGCTGCAGCAGGGCTGGTTCAATATGTTGCAAAAGTTTCTGGCTCTGTGTTAGATAAAAATCCCTTTTTCCCAGTGCTATTAGAATCCATATCTACACTTCCTCCAACTGCCTGCACCGTAAGGAATGAGATGAAGAGGCAGACTGCCCCTGTTTAACCTCCTGCTTTCTGAATGTTTCCGTATCTCAAGATCATTTTCCTACCTGACCTTTTCTTTCCTGGCCCTTCCATATGAAAATCAGCACTTACACAGGCAAGGGTAGGGCAAAAAACTCAGAAACATTCACCTTTGCTTGGATTTTTCTTGTTAGGGTAGAATGTAATTGTACAAATGGTTTATATAAACTCTTTCATATACATGGTATCTAATCTGTTTATAAGCCTTTTGAACACTAGCCCTACTTAACTGCACCTAGAAATACAAAGTAAAAATATTGTGCTGCACATGCCAATTAAGATGAATTTGCATAAAATAGAGCGTTATTCATTTCTTCCAATTGAGATATAGTGAGCCAGAAGACTTAAATAGAGAAAAGAAAAAAAGAGTTCTGGTGGGCAGGTGTGAACATGAGCAGTCAAGAAAAGCAAGCAACCACCACAAGGATTTATCTTTTTTGGTAGCTGCCCTTGTTAACACCTCCTAAATGAAACTACAGAGAGCAAATGATTTCCCCATCGCTGGAGCTGAACTTTGCCAGTCAGAATAGAAGCGCGCTGGTTTAGACATGAGGAGATTATTTTATTATCCCTTCTGGTGTTGCAGAAGATGCAAATGATTTTTTTAATGAAAGAAAAAATCCCAGAATTACTATGTGAGACTTTTTTGATGAAGTTTTAAACTCCCATATCCTGACATTGATAGGTTAATGATAAAACTCAATATTCCTGGGAGCATGAGATTCCTTTTATCTTTTGGATGGATGTGTATGTGTGTATTTGTTAATAAAGAGTTAAAAGTTTCTCTTTTGCAGAAAAATAGTATATCTTCTAATGTCTCTACACATCTGTTATTCCTCTGGGGAAGAAGAACCTAAATAAATGAATCTATTACTGTCTGAGCAATAAAATCAATAGGTTTCCATAGTTATGAGAAGAAACAGGCCTTTGTTAAAAATTATTATGTGAGTTCCCCAAGTAAAAAGAATATAAACTGCATTTTTATGTATTAATTATTAAGAAAAAAACATTTTCTTTCCCCTTTTGAAAATTTCCAATAAACATAACAGGCATGCACTCCATTTCAGATTGCACTTTGTGCAGAAATTAGCCATCTGAGTGATGTTTTGAAAGCTCTGAAATTTGTTACACTGCAATGATAATAAAAAAAGCTGTAAAAGCTGGAGTACAGTATGCTGAAATCTTCAGTGAAACATGTCTCTTTCTTCCTCATCCTCTCCAAACACTCATTTGTTTTTTAACATCATTCTTTTTTAACTCTGACTTAAAACTGAGTTATCTGAAAGTGCCTTTTGGGGTATACTAACACAAAACAAGTGTGCAATTTGTGTTTCCATTTAAAAATGCCTTCTTAAAAATGAATTTATGGACTCTGTACATTACCAGATACAAAGTTAATAAAAAAAAAATAATGCTAAAAGCAAGCACTGACCAAAACCTAAGCATCTTTCTTTGCCTGCCTGAGAGGTAGGGTAATGGACTCTAGTGGAACAGGACAGCAGAAAAATTAGATGAATGTTATAATTCTCTTAGCTTTGTCTACGTCATGTTTAGTAAAGCACAGTAAAAACCTACATTGGAAAGAAAACTTCAGCCTAGTGTGTGCCATGATTCTAGTTTCTGTTTCATAGTCAGATTTTTCACTGGACTGATTTTTCATGCTGGTCATTGATGCTCACCATTTCTTTCTAGTCTTCCATCCTTCATTATTTAATGAGGAATTGTGATAGATAATGGGAGAAAGAACAACCCTGGAGAGCAATTGTGAGTTTGAAACGAAAAAATCATACCAATTTTTGTAGTTCTCTGCTATTTCGTCTGTGCTAAAGGAGAAGATTGCTTTGGTTCCTGAGATGAAATGGAGAAATCTATCTATATACAAACTATGAATTCCAGTCTTGGGCCAATCTGATTTTCCTTTGGGATTCATTTAAAAACTAAATCATCGGATTTTTAGAGTCTCTTTGTAGATAATACATGTGAGCTGGTTTTCTAAGCTCCCAATGTAGTTGTTGATTAGCCATTATATGTAGTTCACAAATGAGTTTACCAGGCACTAAGCGTGGGAATCATCTGCTAAAGAATTGCCTAGTACCATCTGAAGCACGCAAGCATATCAGAGATAAGTGTCTTGGTGTAGAAGGTGTGTTTTATTAGAGACTTGAACTCTAAGGAAAAGCAGCCAGAGGCTGCTGGTTATCACCCATGGCATTTAAAATGACGCTAGATATCTACATTTAGGAATATTAACCCCATCCTCAGTGCCTTATTGAAGGTGAAGTACTTTCTAGGCTCCATTGGTAATACAGGCCAGAAATTAAATGTGGTTGTCTTTACACAAACATTTGTTGCCCCTTAAGACATATTTGCTTGTCTTGCAACCACCCTTTTAGAAGGGCACTGGTCTTTCCTGTGTTCTGCGTCATACCTGCTTGCCCCGTGAGGCAGTCTCGGATAATTTAGAGCCTTTTTATTACCTTCTGCATTCTTTTTATACCAGGAAACAAAGGAAAGCCATCTATAAAACTACATTAGTAAAAGGTATTTGAGAAGGGATATTAACTAGTGAATAAATCCACAAAAGGCAGGCTTGGGGAACACTTGAGGGATAGCTGAAGGCAAGGCGAGGCTGAATATCATCTTGATTTCATTTATTAGTAAATGTTTTGTAGAGGACTACAGCAAGTGAGTGGAGCATTCTCAAAAATGGGGAACAAAGCTTCCAAGTTTCTTGGACTGTTACTGAGAAACTTAACAACACAGGCTCTGCAGGAAGCACAAGGGTGTTGGTGTGAGGGGTGCTGGGACGTACATTCAGTGTCAGAGGGGTCTGTATGACCATCGCTGAGGAAATGAGAAAATAGCAACTGAGTAAGATATAAACTTGAGCTCCAGAAACTACTTGCAGGAGGTAAACCTTCTAAGAAGCTTCAAGTTACAGTGTTTGCAACAGTTACGTGCTGTGTGCACAGAGGCAGCAAAATGTATGTCTTGAGGTATGCACATGATTTTATACAGAATCTGTAAGTCTCATTCATTTACTGAGGTGAAAAAAAGAAAAACATACCTTAAAATCTTTGACAGCACTCTCTACTTGTTTGCTTTTTGTCCCCGTAAGCCTCAAGTACCCACAAAAAATGATGCAGTTAAAAGATGGAGAGGTGAGATAGGATAGGCATCAGCATCTGTTCTGTGGGATGATGACACCTGGTCCACACAACCATATTTCTGTGGTGAGATAACAAAAGCATGTGCGCTGTGAATATGCCAGAGAACCTCCCAGACCAAAGGAAGGAAAGGAACACGTGTGTGTGGAGTCACAAGACTCAAATACAGCAGTCGAGGGAGTGTCCAGCTGAGCAGGGGGGGTGCTCTTACAGAGCTGTGCTATAATTGCAGTGGTTCTGCAAGGTCTCTTTCGGTGTCTGCATGGAGAATTCTTTAATTTGATTCATTCGTCTCCTTATCACAGCATAATTTTCTTTGCTGTGTGAAACTTTCATGTTTCATTGCAGATAAAATCCATCTAATCTGAACTGAGTTATCTGTTTCTGAGGAAATAGGATTAGATTTCTTTGCTTAAATTTCCATGTAGAGTCTACCAAGAACGTATTATTTGTATGAATAGTGTATAACAGTCGGTTAGCTTAAAGACTGTGTTGTAGGCTTTTTTTTATTTAATATTACAGTTTTAATTGTTCTGGAGCCTGAGTTGCCTATGCAGAAATCAGGTAATGACTGTAACTCTGCTACTGAACATTGGTGGACTATATAGTAAAAACCCTGTTCGAAGACTGCTGCTGACTCATCTGCTGAAAAAATAGGGAGGAAAAAATAGGGAGGGGTTACCAGTTTAGGGCTTCTGGGGGGGCAGGGTGCCCCTGAAGATGATGAAATTACAGTCTGTGAACTTCAGCAGGGACTTTTCACTTTTGATTACGGGACAAATTCAGACATAACTTAGGTATGTAGTTGCTTTTCCACCCTGTCTTCTGGAAGGAAAAGATTCAGGATTTAGTGTTTCTGAATAAACTTAAAAGGACACTCTGAAGCTCAGGTGGGATTATAACATGTATATTGGTCTTCTGTGGTTTTCACCCTTTCCCTCTCCCTCTGTTTTGGGTGGGTTTTGCTTTGTTTGGGATTTTTGGTTGTTTATTTTTATTTTTTTTTAAAAAAAGTATTTGTTTTAATGGATTGTTCTTTTTCACAGACTTTTTGCAGATTCCTGAAAGGGCAGCTCCAATTGATGGAAGAGTCTGGTTCATGCTAGAGCAGAGGCACAGCTGATAAACTGGTACTGTACAAGTGGGTTGGGAATACAGACCATGAGGGTGAACTGAACAGCTTCACTGGAGAACTCTGGAGACAAAATCTGTCATTTGGAAAGGGTTCCCACTACATCTCATTGTCATCCCAATGAATGAGATAGGCTAGTAGAAGACACAGACCAAAGAGTAAACTGAGATCGAAGAGCAGGTGCTTGCAAATGATAAGTCTGTGTGCTGCTGAGGCACTGAAATCAAAGGATGATAGGTTTTGAAGTCATGTGAGGAAAAAAAGCTCACTTGCATTCTGAACAGGTAGGTAGCTGCTGATACTGTGAGGCCTGGAACAGACACTGATGCAGTGATACCAGGATGTTCGATTCATCCATCTATGTGTTCCCTTACTGTAGAGGGAGACCATCTGCCCTGCACCAACCCCAGACCCACAGACTGCAGACACAGGCACAACCCTTGCTTCAGAGTCAGACAATGAGGGTTTGGTTCCTTGTCCTACTCTAGCTGCTGCAAGCAAGAACAGGAATTCCAGTAGGCACCCCCATACACCACCCTCACAGCATTTCCATACCTCAGCATCCCTTTCCCCTTTCTTGGCCTTCCTTTTCATCACCTATCTCCCTTTCTTCTCCCAGTATTCCCCCAGGTAAACAGCTGAACCCATAACATATTTTTCCAAGCTGCTCCTAGTTTTGCTTATCCATTCCCAACTATGTTACTTCTGATCCCGTTACCTAGGCAATCTCGGCATTATATGGTATTACTGATGGTTACCTGGGTACTGTTGGCCTTACAATATTGTACTCCCCCAAAGGTTCCCAGTACTCCCCTCCAACTATCTGAGGATTTTGGCATTTTCTCACATACTTCCCACTTAACCACCTGTGAAATTCAGCCATACCTCACAATTCTAACTTTTGCTAGCTTCCCACACAAGTACTTGTTCCGTTCAGAAGCTTCTGGTGTCCCGTCCAGCAGATTTCCACCTCCTGCTCAATCACTTACCCTGAGGCAGGGCCTCCTCAGCAGCCTGAGAGTTCACTTGCAGCCTTAACAACATGCCCACAGTGACTGATGTAGGCTACCCTGGTCTAGTCCATTTCTCATGGCTTGAAGAAGGCAGGTAGTTGTGATGAGCTGTGATGGTGGCTTGCTGAAATTCTGAAGAACCTTTATTCTATTGCAGCCCCCAGATTAAGCATGCATCCTTGCAGATGGGTTGATGATGGGAAAGACATCTTATCACCTCCTTAATTTAACGATGTAATCATAAGACATCTTTTGATATCAATGATTATATTAGTTCTTGACTTCTCTGGTGGGTGGTTGTGATGGATTTGTGACATTCATTTCTCCTGAGGGCTGGACTCCCCCATCTGCCATTCATCACCTTGTGGTTGAGGCTTTGAGTTTCTGCTATTCTATGCAGTCACGCACATCTTCTAGCCAGAAGGACAGCAACGTCTTCCACATATTTATGATGAGCCTTTGTAACATTGCAAACCATCTTATCTGTTTGCACAGCAAACAAAACAACAAAAATTTGTAAAACACAACTGGTTTAGTTCCATCCCTACTTTTACATCAACAACGAAAAAGGCAGAAGAGATGTATTTATGACTCATATCAGTGCAGTTACCAAAAGTGGATATATTTTTCTGAATTTATAAATCCCCAAACACTGCCCACTCATTGCTTCTGCTTGCACAGTCCTTCTGTGAAATGTAGTTAAACAACACTTACCCCTCAGGCTGATATCCCCAGGTGAACACCTTTCAATAACTTTTATGCTTTTGAAGCAAACTTGAAACAAACTTTTCCTTAACACTCTAGAAAACTGAGATAGCTGAGTGAACAGTACATTCTGATTAATGGTGAGACGAGGTCTGTGCAGAGAAATAAAAATTATGAGGTGACAAATGCTATGTTTAATGGTGAATAAGATCCTTCCAGATGTCTGGTACGGCCTTGTATTGCAGCAGTGCTGGTGAGAAGCTGTACTGCAGGTCAGTGGCATGGACATCTATACTGATTTACCGTTACTAATTTAGCTGTGTGTTTCTGATCTCTTGTCATCATTCTCTTCTTTCTCAGTAGTTTTCTTTTTAAGGAATGACGACTAAACAAACACTGCTGTGTCCCTTATTCTCAGGCTTGTCTCTTTCTAGCTTTTCTCAATGCACTCTTCTGTGCCTTGGATAAATATTTCAGCCTCTCCTGTATGCTAGTTAGACATAACACAAGCGCTCAGTAAAGATATCTCTGAATCTCCAGAGCATTCAAACACCTGGCACCAGCATGATTCATTCAAGGACTGCTGTATCCCTAAATCAAATCACGCAATTTGACGTTGTATTAAAGGGGCTCATGATAATCTTGTAGAGGAAAACTCTACCACTTCTGCTAAAACTCTAATCCAAAGACAGATTTTCACCAAAAAAAGGCCAGCTACCTGTCTCATCTGCTTCACAGCATAGTCCACAAACTACATGAGACATAAAACTTGCCCTTCATGACTGGCAGATCACTCCACACTCAACCTTCCCAGAATGCCCACTGGCCCTATGGCTTAATTAGTCCCACATTTTCTTCTTCCTTATATTTCTTAATGTATTGGCACACAGTTCCGTGTGGGCAGTCAGACAAATCTACCCATTAAAACTCTGCATCCTTCTTAGTCTTCAAATGCGTAAGAAGTAGCATAAGAGAAATAAATAAATCACTCCCCATGCTGGCTGAAGATAGGACAAGAAGCAATAGTCTTATACTGCAGCAAAAGATATTTAGGACTCTGACAGGCTTGTGGTAGAAGATTAAAATCAGACATCTAGTTTTCATTTACCTTAATATACTGGACTGTACGCTGTGATAAGTCAGAGGGTGATCACCCGTGTTATCAACCATCCCTGCATTAATGGACAGGGGAAAAGACAAACACTTCAGTGCTTTAACAGCTTCATCTATCTGATTCTGTCTGCCATGGCAAATCTACCACAGCCCTTAGTATAACCATTAAGGTAAGACTTCTTAGCAGTAAGTACAGCCAAACAAACAAACAAAAAGATATTGGCAGAAAATACATCTTAAAGCCTCTGTAAGAAACAGCTTGGGTAAACATGAGTCAGGAGTCTTTGATCCTTCATGTGAGATGGGCAGAGGAAGACAGGGTTTGTCTCAGTGAACTGGGGCTCTGAGGTCAGCTCACTATGATATCACTAGCATATGAAGAATCAGGCCTATAATTAGCATATGAAGAATTCTTATATGAAGAATAAATGCTTTTGCAATTAAGAGTTTAACTAGCTATATATCTAATGACAAAATATGTTCATAATGTCCTCACGTCTAGCCGTAAACAGCGTTTTTTAAAAAGAAATGTGTGTGGGGGGTTTCCTTAGTAAGTTTTGTATCCTAATATTTAGACCAAGGACATCCAGTTAATTCTAGATGTCTTCTTATATGAGGGGAACTCTTCTGCCTTGCCTATTCACGATTGCCAACATGTAGCCAGTGAAGTGTTTGTGTCACACTTAGATATACTGTGCATAGTATATTTAGCTTTGTTTGTAGTCTTGTTTTGGAAAGTGCCAAGTTTTATTTTTGTAGCTGTTTAAAATGAATACTGTAGGCAGAAGATAAAAGGGCTTGCCAAGCTGATATGCTTCAAATCAGTGTATTTATTGCCAATGCTATTAATGCAAATAGTGGAGGATGAACTAAAAGCACAACTCCAAAAGCAAGCTCCTACAGCTATGCCCAAATTCTTTAAAAATATTACATAATTAATAATTATACACATGTACAATTTGTTTTGTGACTTATGCAAAGTAGTTCTTTCTGACATTTCATTTTGTTGCTTCAGCCTGAGTTTCTCTGCTGAAATTTGTGACTGCGTATTTCTATGGTAACCCTGGAGGAGGAAATGGAAGGATGCCCAGGGAAAAGAAAGGACGGATGCTGCAAGAAGAAAAACAACATGAAACAGAAAAATAGCCAACAAAAAAACCCCAAAAGGAATTGCAACAGCTTGTACAGAAGACTAGACCTGCACAAATAACATTCCATGGCCAAATATGAAAAATAAATGACAAGCATATTTTGAGTGAAAGCTCTGAATGTTGGATAAACCATCACTTATATTATCAATACATATTTAATCTGGGGTCAGTGGAAGGAAAAGTAGGGGGAAATGCTGGGCTCAACAGGTAGTTTTAAGTACCCTAAGATCAATGTTTATGCTCCCTGTATGTTTTACAGTGAATTGAAAGTTTTATCTAACTTTATAGACCTAACTAAGGGCATCTAGGTTATGGGCATCATCCTATATAGCTAAGGGAGATACAGTCATCTCCAAAAGGTGATTTTATCCAATCAAATGTGTCCTTTTCTCAACATTGATTGTACAAAGTGACTGACTTCTAATTCAGGTAGGTGAGTTAGGCACTTAAAATTACCATCTTTTTTTATTCTCATGGGAAAATAATGACCTTGTGCCAATGTCTGAATTCATGGGGTTTTTCTAGTAACATCTGTCTACCATTTTAAAATAAATTAAGCATCCAACCTTTTTAATACACATAGATGTAATTGGGGGGGGGGGGGGGCAGGGGGGGAAGAGTCTTTGTAGCTGCTCTACAGAGTTTTTGATTTAGATCAATATGTCCATCTGAGCACTGATGAACTTGGGATGTACCTAAAATCTGAGTGTGGTACCAGGTATTGAAGGCTCTTTGACTGTCTGTGGCTGCTTGCAAAGGAGGATCTCTGCAAGAGCAGGTTCCCTGGTTTCAACCTCCTTGCTACATAGCTAATGTCAAACAGAGGATGTGGCTGCTGAATTTGACACACTGTGACACATGGAGATAATTGAAATTGTGCACTTTCTTATATAGGCCACTACAGCTCATCACCTCTGTATTATTTTACTCCTAAATGTCCCTCTTTGTGAGGCATGAGGATAATAGAAGGCAAGTACTTGTCAACATCCTAAAACAGAGGGTAGATAATTTAAAAAAATGAATTATCTTGCATATGACCTACTCTGGTTAATGTTACCCTTTTCTTCCCATGGCTATTACATCAATTTGGGTATTTGTATTTTTCTGCTACATGTAGGAGATCATCAGGGGATGTCACACATTTTGCTTACAAGGAGTGTTAAGCAGAAACACTCCCAAGCAAGAGGTATTTTAACATTAGTGCCACTGTCATAAGTATTGGACAACCCTTTCTGATCCTCTATAAATTCAGGTTTTATCCCAATGAATGATTTAAATGAACTGTGTTTTCCCACTGTTAATTATGTTGACTGGTGATGTTTTGCTTTTGAGAAAGAGTGAACCTATTGTTTCAAGAGCTATGACTGTGGCAGAGTCCGCCTTCTTCCTGATCTCGGAGTCATTGCTTACATGAATAAATGCTGTGTTAAAATGTGTAAAGAGGTGGAACCAAGTCTTAAATCACTGTTATCCATCAACACCAGTGCCTGAGTACTTGGTTTTTTCATTATCTTGTGTATAAAAGCTTAATGATGTAAAAAAAGGTAGGATGGAAGGGAGGAAGAGTGCATCAAACAGTTTTCTATATTACCTATTTAATGAGAAAAAAATAGTGGGAAATAACAGCCAAATGAATTCCAAATCTATTTAGAGCAGATTTCTCAATAAATAAATAAATAGAATCCCAAGAGCAAGTTTTACTTTAGTGCCCATCCTAATTAGCTTCTGGGTTCTTCATCAGACACAAAAGGACAGATTAATATTTTCCACATGAATTACTTGTTTTGTATTTTATGGGAAAAAAACCCCACCACAGTTTCCAAGACAGTAGGTGCCACAACCAGGTATTATGCTATGCTTCCTCACAAAAATTCATTGATGATGTAGGGAATAAAACCACAGGAGGCAAGCTAAAAAGTAGCTACCTATTGTAATCACATCAGGACTACAGCCTGGTTGTCTGTCACATCTCCACCCCTGTGGAGGTGAACTGCAGTGTGCTTTCATGTTCTCTTGCTCCCTTTCACATGCACACTTGACCTACTGCAACCCACAAGTTTCACAGTAACTGGTAGTTCCTGAAAGAGTGATAAGCAGGGACACAAGTCAGAGTTTCCCAGCTCATGGTCTATCAATCATTAATGGTTTGGTAAGTCAGGCAACTGGGCTCTCCTATCATGTGATCAGTCTCAAAGGGAGATCACTGGATGATCTACTCCTGCTGCAACACAGTGCCAATATCTCCATGCTTCATTTCTGGAACATGGTATTTGATGCATCATGCGTGATAGGTGACTGCATTAGTGTCCATGACACATCAAGAGAATTAAATGTAGGATCCACTGCTATAGATGATAGGAGCTTAGGAATATGTAGGCATTTGATTCTCTCTGTGGCTTAGTAAGATATTTGATATGAAGGCTCAAAAAGGAATCTCCATATACAGCTCAAAAACTTTTAAACTTTAAAATGGATACTGTTTTTCTTTGGGGTTTGTTTATTTGAGTTTTTTTAATGCAGTTAAGTGTTCATCATGAAAGATGAAAAAAAAAATCTATGAAGATCAGAATCAGCTTTTTATTTAAAATACAATATTGTTCCGATAATCACTTTGTAGTTCCTCTTTTCATACAAATATTCTAAGGCATTTAAGAGTCCAGAATTGGGTTTATGGCAATCAAGCAACTTATTTTTATTTTTTTGTTGCTAAGAATTGCAACAAAATAGAATAGGATTAAGCATTTTTTTTAAAGCGTATTTTGGAACTCCCAATACCTATGAAGGTGAAGAACCAAGTTGCAACGTATCTGTAGAGATTGCAGCTGCTCAACGTGTGGCTGAATCATATAACACATGATGCTCAAATTGTTTGTATCAAAAGCACTTTCATATAAGTCACCAGAACAATTTTTAATTAAAGTTCAATGAAAAAACCCACCATACAACCTCCTTTTATATCATTCTGCACACTGTATGTTATGCTTTTTTGAACTACATCCAATTTAAATGGTGTGTTCCTGTTTCTGTAAAAATTAGATAATTTATGTTACAGAACTTATATCTCTAGAATGAAACACAAGCACTGTTCAGTAGAGTACAAGGTATGCTCCATGTTGCACCATACTATACATTACTCACTAGGGCACAACAATGCACAAAAAATGTAAGGCAGGAAGTGAAGGATGCGGTTCTGTTGATATCATTTTGATGGAATACCAGGACTCAAAATAAAATACGCATTCAGCTCAACAGTGACTCACACATTTAAAAGTGAATTGGAAATTTGGATAGGCAGAAAGCAATGATCCATGTGGGAATTTAACAGGAGGAAGGAACTTTAGTCTGTAGCCCTGCTTAAAGTCTGAAAAGGCCTTCAAAACTTGTGTGAGTTATGAAAGTGAACAACATTCTTCCACATATTTGGTTAATAGACAGGAAGGGTAATTAGAATCCTCTACTTTTTTTCTAGTTGCAGAAACTGACAGTTTTGCCAAGTAGTGAGACAGAAAATCCTAGCAGAAGGAACAGAAAATATAATATTGATTCCCAGGCTATGGTCAATCCATGGATTGCTGATGGCCTGATGGCTGATACAAACAGATCACAGAACATCCAGAACACTGTAATTAAACAGGAATTTGTAGCTGGCCGATCTTTGTACTGACTGAGGTTCATAACAACAGCCTTTGACCAACAGTATTCAGGTCACAGTATCTTAAAGGCCACTACATTGTCCTTTCATTTGGGTCATGGCATGCCACTTAAGTCCACAGCATGCACTCCTCTTTTTCTCAAAACACAGGGGAGTGATTTCTTCTTCAACACCTTCTTAAGCATAAACTCTTGGGTTTTGTCTGTACCATCCCTGTGTGCTGCATGAAACTTTGGAAACAGTAGGATCTAAAGGGAGCAATTATCTGTATATATCTGTATACAATGCATATAGAAAAATTGAGCAGGTGGAAGATTTTATGAGTCCTGAGGAGAAACAAACAAACAAACAAAAAACTAACCCACACCACCACCACCACCACCAAAAAAAAAAGAAAAAACAACCATCACCACCACCACACCACACCACCCCCCAAAAAAACCCCAAACACACACAAAACAGCTCATGTCATAACATTCAAGTTTCTGAATTTAAGATTTATTTTTTAAGCTTTGATAAGCAAATGTTTGTCTTTTGGAAATAACCTCCAGATGCAAATGAACATCTAATGAACAAGTTATTGATGTTTGACTCTACTTTTGGATGTGAGTTTCTCTGAGTTCAGTGCACTGAACCATTTTCTAGCCTGATGATAGATTTTAAAAAAGGAAAAAAAATCTTTACTACATAAATTTGGCTAGAGAAATTAAGTCCTTAGCGCTTTTTTTTTTTTTTTTTTTTTCTACATCAGATAAAATCTACATTAAGGAATAAAACTTATTTGTGGATTTTTGACTTCTATAGAGTTTTCCATTGATATATAAAAATTCAGAGATTATAGAAAAGTCATGGAGATGGTTTCTTCAATGCAGTTTTGATTCTGTCAGGTATGTAGGTATCCCAACATAAAAATAAAGGACCCTTGGAAAATTACTGTTCAAAATGGGAATGAGACAGTGATACTGTATACCTCTACATTCTTTTGTACTGACATAAAATATAAACAGGACAAAACAAAAGTGTTTCAGAACAAACTTCTTCAATAATTTTTCTACTCATTTTAGTGGATAATTGTAGCCGTGCTCAGAGAGTTGTAACTGACAGCAGAATATCCACAGACAGATCAACATAAGAAGACAGGGCTAGAAGGATTTGTTTGGTTCATCAATTCCCACTGTGCAAAACTTTAAAGGTACAAAGAGAACTTTATCATTAATTCAATGTTTTAAGTCCCTGCAATAGCAGAAAAATTGTTTGTATTAAAACCCAAGATTTTCTTTGGAACAGGACATCTAAGAGAATGCAAAACCCTATAATGAAGCCTGCTAATATAACTTCTGGGAATCATATATTTGGTTTGTAGATTAGCTTGCAAGGGATTTCGGAAGGTCATCTGGGATTTCTGAAGGTAATCTCTGGTCCAACCTCCCACTCAGAGCATGGCCAACCTCCAAGCTATATTTAGTTTCAACCTTTCTCCTTTCTGGGTAATTTGTTGCACACTTAGACCACTCATATAATGAACTTTTTTCCCTAACATCTATTCAGAATTTCCCTTGTTGCAGCTCATGTTCATAGCCTCTAATACCTTCACTGTGCACCTCCAAGAAGCATCTGGCTCTATCTTCTCTACACTCTCCTACTGGGTAGTTGAAAACAGCTCCTTTCCATCCTCTTTTTTCCATATGGACAAAATCCCTTAGTCTTTTCCTGTACATCTTGTGCTCCAGCCCCATAAACACCTTGGAGGCCCTGCACTGATTCCTCTGTGTCAATGTCTTTTGAGTACTGGGGAGCAAAAACCTGGGCATGATACCTTCAATGCTGCATCCTTAGTGCCAAACAGAGAAGAATCACTTTGGCCTGCTGGCTACACTCTTCCTCACTCTGGCTACACTCAGCCCAACATGCAGTTATTAATTTCTGCAAGGATACACTGCTGAATAATATTGGGTTTGTGCACTGGGACACCTAAATCCTTTTCTTCTAAGCTGTGTGCTAACCACTATGTCCCCAGTCTGTTCAGGATGTCACATTCAGCTTTGATCAACTTCATAAAGTTTCTGCCAGCTTCCACCAGTTTGATCCTTCTGCATACCAGCTGAAGGTGCACTTCATCCCATTTTTCAGGCCAGCAAAAAAGACATCAAACAACATCAGTCTCAGTATCAGCCCTTGAGAATGACTGAGATTAATTTCTTTTTCCAAATCTGAATATTACCGTACCCAACATATGTGATAAGGACATACTGAGGAGGCGGTGGTGCTGCTCAAGATGAAAATAAAGCCAGGACCTATAAACCCCATTATTTTATATCAAATCTGTTGCAGAGAAATTGTTCATCTGGTCTCTAATTTGCCCCTGCTATGTCAAATACAAGTTTTATCAGTATTTATTCACAATCCTTCCAGCAGATAAGAAATTACTTCCCATTCCTACCACTAGTTTCAGGAGATAAATGTTTACGTATTTTGTATGCCTTTTTGTGACAAGGTGCAAGGACTCAGAACTAGTCACTCTCTGGGTAAGTTAATATGCTCAACTAAGTGGAAGAATTATCCTTTCATAAAAAAAGTTGACAGTGCGGGATGTGGAAAGACAGTAGTTCATATTGTATTCATATTTTAAGCATAAATACATGTCCTGTGCTTTTAGATTTTGCTGGAAAAAGTCAGTAGAATGTCAAGTCTGAGCTAATAAATATCAGATAATGCTGTCACAGGGATTTTGGGGATCTCAGTTTGAGGGCAGAGTATTTTTTTTTTAAATGTCATATATGTCATTGTTAAATGACATATAAGTTAATGACAATAAGACTTGTTAAAACATGGTGTTTACCTGCACCTCCATTTTCATGTGTCAGTTTCTAGATACTATAAACTTCTTCTGAATTAACTGTTCTAGTCACAAGAGGCAATGTAGGCTTGGCCTTAGAGATACTTTTTAGCCCTCTATATCTTGCCTTTTTGTGTGTGTGTGTATACATATATACACACATGCACCTATGTGTATTCCTTTATTCAGAGCAGTATCATATTGTTTAGTATTTGTAAAGTGCAACAAGATTCTGAAATGTAAAGTGTCAAATTCAAAAGTGCCTTCAGCGTGAAGTAACATAGTCATAGCAACTACAAGTCCAGGTCAAGCATGGAAAATTCCCGTGACAGCAGTATACAATATATGTTTAAAGTGAAGTAATTGTTTTCATTTATTTTAACTGATGCTCAAGTAAGAAACTGTATTATAATTACAAAAATATAGAGCTTTTTCCCCCTCTCTTTTTGTTCAGAAAACTCCAATTTGTTATATTTTATGGCCTATTTCATTGTCGTCTCTGGTTACTTCAGTCATGTTTCATTACTCTATTGACATAGCAGAACATAATATTATTGGTACAACTGAATGTGTCAGATCAAAAATATGGTGCACCAGCTTGGGAAATTAAACATGGATTTTTTTGATTCTTTTTTCCTTTTCATAGGAAAAAAAAAAGACAGAGATGTAATAAAACTATGAAAACATACAGTTAAAATTATATTTAAAGCTTTAAATTTGTAATCTATGTTCTAGTTCATGAGCAAAACATCATATCTCTAGCCAAAGACATAGCAAAGGTGCAGTTTCTGCTTTGTTATTAATAAGAGAAATACCCATGCAGCAGGCTGGCAGGCTGCCCATATTTAGGAATATGACTTAAATCTGATCCATTCAGCAGGTCCCTGTTCAACATCTATTAAACTCATGCAACTATGTGATGGCAAAGGGAAGAGAATTGCCACTTCATACAAAAATCTACCTCAGCTGCTCTCACTTTGAGGCAGATGTGCAGAATGAGCTGCATGCAAAATTTAAGGAAATAAAGAAATTACGATGCTGTAGGGATACAGTGATTTAAAAATAATGCCCCAAATGGTACAACATTTCTCTGCCTATCTTTGTGGAAGGCTCTTTGTCCTTTCTTATCTTCAGGAAAAGCTGAAGAGCTGGAGAAACAGGGGAGATGGTGAATGATTTTCTTGACGACAGCACAACACAATGAATAAAACAGAGATTGTTTTATTCAGTGCAGAATACCTTGTTTTCAGGGAAACTGAGTTTCAGGAGCTTTCTGCCTTCTCTTCCTGTCCAACTATGGTTACATCTCTGAGAGACAAGTAAAAAATTATGATGATGGTTACAGTATAAACAATATATTAAAACTCCAAAAGGAATTATTTTACAAAGGTGTCAGAATCACAGTTACAAACATTGCATTTCCTTGTGTGACTGTAAAGTGATCTGATATCTATGGAAGCCTCGATGGACAATAATCCATCTGAAAAATGTTGTTGCATCTATTCTCATTCTGGGTAAATCTCTAAACTAAGTTGTGTTTAACTTCAAAAATTACTCTCAGAAATGTTTTGACTATTATTAACTGATAGATACTATCCTAATCAGATATCCTTAGCTAGCACAGTGGAAGCTAGCGAAGCAGCAGAAAGTCACTCTGGATTGTTTCATCATTTCGCCTCTACTCATTAGACCAAGTTGATGTTATGCTGCTTTTTATGATGACACTCAAATATTTACAGTATTTACTCCACCTTTTCTTTTGGAAAGAAACAAACAAACCAAAACAAACCATAACCAAAAAAAACCCCCACAAAAAACCAAAAACAAAAACCAAAGCAAAACAACCAGACAACCTCCCCCCTGCCCCAACGTTTTACCAAACAGTGAAAAAACTCATGTTTTTTAATGAATATCCTGTGACAAGGCTTGCCTTCCTTTTGCTGTGCTATATTATAACCAGTGCTGAAGTTAAATCCAACATTGGTGTTTTGGTGGAGCACCAAACTCCCTATGAACAATACTTCTTATCAAACTACTGACTTCTTATCAAACTACTGACTTGAATTTGTGAGTAATCATACTGACCTCAAGAAAACTTGCCTGGGACTCAACCTGTGGAGTTTATATTATCAAAATTCTGGTTTAATATGGGTGGCATTAAAAATCAAAGCTTTGAAGAATATGATTCTTGTATGCCAAGGTAACTATATTTAGAAGATAGTGGTTCTATGATGTAATGCCACTTAGAAGATTTTTGTCTTAATCAGTTAGTTGCATGAGCCAAAAGCTGTAAAGAAGATAATGGGGCAGAATATTCTGAAAGGACAGAGAAAATATACAACAAAGGTTGGTGTGTGATTTGCCCATATGCCATTTTCAAGAAAACTGTGGAATATGGTCCAAAGTTGATATTGATTTATTTGTGTCTCATGGACAGAGGTATTACCTTCACCCTCCAGAAAGAACATTTAGAATCATAAAATCATAGAATAATTTAGGTTGGAAAAGACCTTTGAGATCATCAAGTTCAACCAAGTCTGCCAAGTCCATCACTAAAGCATATTTCTAAGCATCACATCTATGCATTTTTAAAATACCCTCAGGGATGGTGGTTCCAGCACCTACCTGGGCAGCCTGTTCCAATGTTTCAACAGCCTTTCAGTGAAGGAATTTTTTCTAATATCCAATCTAAACCTCCCCTGGCATAACATGAGGCATTTTCCTCTTGTCCTGTCACTTGTTATGTGGGAGAAGAGACTTACCCCCAGTTGCCTACCACCTCCTTTCAGGTAGTTGTAGAGAGTGATAAGGTCCCCCCTGAGTCTCCTTTTCTCCAGTCTAAACAACCCCATCTCCCTCAGCTGTCCCTCATGAGACTTGCTTTCTAGACCACAGCATTTGGAGATACCACAGCAACCAAGCATGTATAATCACATACAAAACGCTGGTATATCAACTATGACCATGATAAATAAGAAAAAAGTATAATAATCATAAGGTAAATTGGATTTCAAGAGCATTATTTTAAGCTAATTTCTTTGAGTAAAGGTTACCTACAATCCAACTGGATTGCAAGGGAAAAAAGGGCATCTAGGCTATAAAAATGGTGCTCTGTTAGCTAAGGAGTCAAATCTGGACCATTATTTGGCAACAACCTTCACTCTGTCTAAAATGTGTTCCAAAAAATAGAAAGATTAGATTGCTGACTACCTGTATACATCACTGTTCATGTTAAAAACAAGGAAATAATAGACTTACAAGAAAGCAAGTAAATATGCTATTCTAGAAAGTCATATAAGAACTATAGAGATCTAATTAGTTTATGGTAAGCATATGGATGCAAAAGGCAATAGCCTCTCATGAACTTTCACTGTCCTGCTTGTGACCAGTGAACAATACAGGAACAAGAAATAAAATGTACTTGCAGCTTCCACAAAACCTGGACAAAAGAGTGCTGTCTTAAAATCGGGAAGCAGAACATACTGTTAAGAAGCAATGGATCATATGGTACCTATGAAATGGACTGACCAAAGTGGTACAGTGATACGTATCCAGGAAACAAGATAAAGCTTGGCAGCCTTGTGAAGCAGGTCTAGATCACAAAAGGGATAATACCTTCTGATCAGCTCTAGACTCCCGCTCTCTTGTAAGACATCAAAAATAGAAACACTAAACTCTCTTTTGAGGCAAAACTTAAAATATTATTAACTGCAGATGACATTTGGAAAGAATTTATCTAAACTAATTGAGGAACAGAATGTTCTTTGGCTTTAAATCTGAGTGGTTTGATTTATATAGCCCTTTTAACAAATTCACCTTTTGCCTCTCTTTGGATCTCAAGGATGACTGTGCTCACTGAGTTCACTGTAGGCAAGCTCAATCCACCGCGAATTCGGTTCTTATTTCAGTACTCGCCATCCCCTCCAATTAATGTAAAAAGTCTACATTAAATGTATAGAGTGTAAATGTTAGATTAGAGCACTCTTTTATTCTCTGTGATTTATAAGACAGGGTAACATCCTGACAGACCTCAGACTGTTGTGTACCCACCCAGTTTCAGTAAGGTGATTATAGCTGGACACGTACTGTAGACAAGACACATCCTAATCAACGACCTTTAATTTTTTCACTAAAAAGCAGGAAAGGAGTCAGGCCAAGGAAAAACAGTTCCATAACAAGAGTGCTGTCTAACTCTTAATAGCTACAAAGGATTATTCAGACCGATAAACCAAAGGACTCCCTCTCCCTACCATCTCTTAAATTAATGTTTCTACAATGAATTGGCAGGTATTACTTTACTATTTGAATTCATTTGGTTCATTATTCTTCAGTTAATTAGCTATTCCGTTAAATCAAGTTGTCTGGAAACAGAATACTTTAGCTAACAGTAGTATTAGATATTTTATTAGCTTGCACTAAAAAGTCAATAAAGGATGACCCTGCTCATTACAGGCCAAGAAAAATTTGATGGGCTGAATTGGATACAATCCATTCACACTATTCCTTAAAATTTAGTTGCAAATTAAAGCCTTGGTCATGCCAGCATTTTAAACAGATGAGAACAATTTTTGAAGATTGTCTTCTTTTTTATACTGCACTCATGAGGAAGTTTTCTTTCCATCCTCTTTTCTGCTCTATCAAATAATTTTTGAGAATTGACGGGTGACTGGAAGTAATGTATAGCAAAGTTATTCTTATTCTTCTGATATTTCAGGCCTTTACACTAGTAAGGTCAAATTGAAGAGGTAGTAGTAGAATTCCTACCTCCCGTTCCCCTGCAGTGGTGCTGGGAATGGGTAAGAGAAGATGATCAACCTCTTCAGAACATCAGAGCACCTTCCCCTCTGGGAATGTCTCAGTCAGTAGTGAACAAAGCTTGACTTCTTCATCTACATCAGGGGTCCTCAAACTATGGCCCACGGGTCAGATACAGCCCCCCAGGGTCCTCAATCCGCCCCCTGGTGTTTGAAGACACCCGCCCGCCCCCCCCCCCCCCCCCCCCCCCGCCGGGTGTTGGGGGGGGAAACCAAGCAGCCGCAGATGACTGCTGCCGCTTCATCCATGTGCCGGCCCCCTGGTTAAAAAGTTTGAGGACCCCTGATCTACATATTGTGTCTTGTAAAGTATTAGTCAGATATCTTGACAGATATATGTCTGTCTTTTGTGCTTTTGCTAGTAAGTTCTGATATGTTCTGGTTACATGTATGACCTGCTTTTGTCTATGCATTCTTTTCAAAAAGTGCTCTTTAAGTTATTAAATAAAAACCCCTTAGTAACAGAACACTCAAATTTGACCCCTCGGAGCATTGTGCTATAGGAATCAACATGTTTAGGAAGAAGACAGTCCTAAAATCTTCCCTGCCTTTATTACTTAAAGCACTAAATTCTCCTTAGTTTTTGGAAAGCAATTTAATTTCCCTACTTTGACTTTTATAGACTTTTAATTTCATAAAATGTGGAATATAGTATTTGCAGTATGTTGTTGCAATTAATCTTAACTACTTCCAATTTGCAAAGCAGCTCTTCATGTAAATATTGTTTAATTATTTTTTTAGGTTTTCCTGAACTCCTTAAAATCTCATTGACAAGGTAAAAATCTCATCAGCAAAGAATTTTTTCATTCATGCCAAAGTATTTCAGAAAGGACAATGTCTGGTATATTCTGCAAGAGTTCAGAATTCTGCCCACTTCATTTCTAAAGAACTGCCCCTCATAAAGAAAAGTTTTCTACATAAAACTGTGGCAAAGGATTAACCGCAGTTTTCATAAATAAAAAGAAAGAGCTTTGCTGTGGTTCAGATTCTGTTCTGGGTCATTGTTTTCATACACTCAGCTAAATCAACTCAGGTTCAGGGTTCCTTTGCTAAAGCAAAAACTAAGTTCTCTATTTGCCAGGCAGACTGTTGCACCTCGTTTGAAAACGCCAGATATAGTGCACATGGTTCCTGAAATTGCTTAATTGCAGGTAGTGGGTTTTGAAAGAGATGGAGATGCTAAGGATTTAATATTGGTTGCTAGAGTGCTGAAATATTTGGAATTACACATCCTGACATTACTCCAAGATACATATTACAACTTAGATCTTTTATTGACAGTAATTAGGCCTTATTTGCATAAGTAAGGCCATTTTAGCAACTTTTTTCTAAAATACAAATAATAACATTAATTATTTTTTGTACTATTGTCTGTATTTCACCTGGTGTTATTTCCTACAAACAAAACCAGAATGTTAGACGAGCAACAGAATGAGAAAAATAGATATCCATTTTCTGTACTGTCCAGCACCTAAAATGAGCTATTCTCAAGTTTCCTATGTGAACCACTAATCCTTTACCTAGCAGTAGATTTTGAATTCTCCTTAATATTAGAGGAGAAGGAAGTTTAAACTTGTGGCAGTGAAAAAAGTACACAATTTTAAAGTATTTTCAGACTTTGTCTGCTAGTATTTCAGAGGCTAAACATCTGTGAATTCAGAATTGTAGTACATTCACTGGTCAAAACTGTTCAAAACTACTGAGATCTCCACAAAGGCATGCAATCCTTATTTATTTCTTGGGTTATACACACTATGAAATTAAGGAGGCGTGTAAAATTTTGCATTACAAGGTATTACAGTCCAACAAAGACATTTCAGGTACAGCTCTGTTTTAAGTAGATGATAGCATCTACCATGATATACTCTGCTGAAGAAAAATTTATCCTTTCAGACATTAAGAAATATTTTTCATTTTTATGGAGATCTCAGCAAGAGCTTTGGGGAAGCATAAATGACGCTTCATCATGATTATTCCCCCCCACCTCCTCCCCTGTAATTCAAACATTTTAACAATGAAAAATCAACTCTTGGGGTGTTTTATGTATGCTCTTTAAGATTATTACAATACCATTAGAGATATCTGGCATTCACAAAATAACATTTTCAGTTAAATTTTTTTGTGAAAATATGCATTTACATTTCAAAATGCATGTCATGATTCTTGTGTGAGTTCACTATAACTACTACAGAATATGATAAGTCTTCCATGAAAATTGAAAGTTTCAGAAATCCAAAGGCAAATAGAGAACTCCACTATTATTTTTTTAATAAATCTTTTCCATTGTTTATATTTCAGTTCATATTTTTTTTAATTTTCTTGGCATAAAATTTGTGCTTTGTTTATGTCAGAGGTGGCTAAGCAATAGACATCAAAACAGAACATTATCTGCTGCTCATTCAGTCTAATAGAAAAGAAATTCTAAGTGTCAACTGCAGGATTCCCTCCTACTTGAATTTATTAAGTTCAAGTACATAGAATAAAGGAAGGGAAACATCTGCTTTCTGCTTAGTAAAAGTAACTTGATAGCTAAAGGCTTCCCCACAGAAAAAAAGCACGGTGTTAACTTGAGCTAATAGTATCCTGATGAAAGCAAGGCCATTTGTAGTTTTAATATGAGTAACAAATCTTATTAAAAACACCCAGAGCCTGTCTAACATATTACATAGTCTTGTATTAGGCATATTTGCACTTTTTAATATACAAAGCTAAAGTCTGAGTTAAATCATCTGATGTCTTAGAAATAGATCCCTAATCATTAACTTATTCCTTTCTTTGGACATTTTGAGCTGACATCCTTTTGCGCTCTGTTTGAGAAGACCAACTTTGCAAATTATTTTTTTTTTGTTTTAAAAAGTCCTTTCTTAGGGGCGAAGAGATGAAACGCACTGTAATAAAGAAGAAAGCTGCAGTCACTGGGTTTCAGTCTGGCAGTTTCAATTACAAAACTAAAACTGGTACTTCATAAGAATGGTTCTTCTAGCATCTGTAAAGGCATTAACTTCTTCACATTAACCTGTGGCCTTAACATTAAGCATAAATAATGCAGGGACAGCTGCTGAAGTGCTAAAATGCAGTTAATTTTATCTCCTTACCTTCCATTCAGCAAGCTGAAACTTTTACAGAGAGATTTGCAAAGGAAATATACAGTATAATCAATACACAAGTTTGCATGGCGTATGAATGAAAGAGTATGTGTGTGTATAAAAACACCAGAAGAAATGTCACAGCAGGGCTTGAACAAGCAGTGAATGTGCAGCCAGTCAAAAGACTGAGAGCAGCCATCCACAGATAACAACACAGAACTGAGCAGGGGCTGATGGCAACAAGGCCACACAAGAGCTAACGTCACCGCAC
Organism: Falco naumanni; assembly: GCF_017639655.2. Classification (NCBI taxonomy): domain Eukaryota; kingdom Metazoa; phylum Chordata; class Aves; order Falconiformes; family Falconidae; genus Falco; species Falco naumanni. The sequence continues at coordinate 25,537,764 of NC_054055.1, read as the reverse complement.
AGATGTGGAGTAATCTCAATATGATACAGCTCAGCATGGCTATATGCCTTTGTCAAGAGCATGTAAAGGCTGCAAAGAGCAATGCCACTTAAGATTAGCCTAGAAGATATGAAGAGGAATCCAGAGGCAGCATTTCTTGTCCTCTAGTCCATCACATATAATAATGATCACAATATTAGAACATATACGTCTCATATGTTGCACAGGAGTATGAAACAGTGAGTGAAAGTTCAGTATTCTGTATGATAAAAATAAATTTATTCTGTCTATACTGTGTCATTTTTAATTTTGCTACATTATTTACAAAAACACATACACAGTGTCAGGTAAATAAACCTGAAGAGTTTTGATACGAAAGGAATTTTTTACACTGTCCTCATTGAATTCTGTGTCACATCCTCAGTGGAATATACTTGCACTTTAGCTGCACCAACAAAACTAACGTGTTCAGTCCTTGCTTACCTGGACTGTCAAGAGAGAACAACTCCATGACAGGAAGAGGACAATTTTTACAATTTTTACAGTTTTTACAATTTTTACAATTACAAACACTCTTTACAATTACTCTGAATCTTCTGAGTAACTAATTTTTCTATCAGCAAAATGCATGGCAAAATATGAAATGTTTAGAGCTTTGTGAACTGAATTGTTTGGGGAAAAAAATGAACATAGCAATTAATTCTGATTTGACTTTGAGCTGTCACCAACATTTGAATGTACTTCCACTTCTGATGAATCTAATCCGGATGTATACAATGTATAGGAAATAACAATGAAGTCTGGCAATTCTCATGTGTAAGCACTTCAAGCTAGTCAGCACTTAGAGGCCAGAAGACTTTTTTCCTTATAACATGGCATTGCTCAATTAGGTGCTCTACAAAGGGTTTAAAATGTTCTTTTTAAGTATCATCTATAGGCTATTGTCAGAGACAAACTGCCATATTAGAAAGATCACTGATCTGTTCTGGTAATAGAATTGAATTTCTTATGTTCTTGCTGTCTCAAAATGCGTTACTATTTTTCTCCATACCAACAATAGGATCAATGTTTCTACTTTTAGGAAAGTTCACCTATTTCTATTCTGCAGTGCTGCACCTTTCTGCCGATGGAATTAATTATTTAAAAGTATATACATATGAAAAAAATATTAAATGTGTCTCATTACTTATAGATAGAAAAGAGAAGATACCAAGGAACAATAAAACCAATGATATATAGATGATCAGAAGCAGAAACATACATACTTATGAGTGTTCTTACCACTTTAACAGAAACTCATAGAGTGTTATGAATTACAGGTTTAGAAAGTATAAGAATCTCACTTTACTCTCACAGATGATGCATGAGTAACAAAATCCTCTGAAGAAGCTATATAGCTCAATTTTTCAGCATTTTCCAAGTTACTTGTGAAATTCTTAGTTATTAAAGAACATTTTTGACAAACACAAATGGCCTGCTCTGTATTAATAATACAACTGCAAAGTCATTTGATCTGTAGCCATGTAATAGAAGAAAGAATTTGGACCAACTGTATACATAATTTTTGTATCACTAAAATTCTGTAATTTTTTCTTATAAAAATTTGATGATGGTTAGGATATTTATTTCATTGTATTTGTGCCAGTCACTTAACAACATGCAAGTATATTATTTCAAGTATTTCAGTAGTGCTGCAATGGAACTTTCACTCAATAATGATATATCTCATAAGTAGCTTTATAAATCTCACAGCACACTCAAGGAAATAGAAGTTCTTCAGAGACTGTCCTTACAAGCATTACTGCCACATCTATCAGGACAGCAATAGATGTATGACATGACTCAACAAAATCTATATGCAGATTCCAACAGGAAGTACAAAAAAACAATTTCTGTGAATGATGAAGTTGAAAGAATTTAAGATATTGTCAGAATAGCAAGAGCAGTATCCTTTTTACTGAACTTGTGTAAGAGCACACCTTACACAGTTACAGTGGATCAGAACCTCTAGTGTTTGACACCTCTGGGTTCGGAGGTGTGATTTCAAGTTGGCAATATCATGAAATGAAAAGAGTTATGAATCATGCAGACAATGAAGGAGCAATTAATATACACTTTATGTCTATTAATCCCTGGTCTGACACATCATTAGAGGTATTCTTGAGCTTTTTCGCCTTTTGATTTTGCATTCTTACCAGAAAGCAAGTTCCTTAGGAAGTTCTCTCCCATCTAGAGAATGTGATTTTTGGAACATCTGCACAACCCACTGATAATCAGCATCGTCTCTTCAGCTAGCTTTACTCTGTATATTCTTCATGATTGGTGCTTCAGATGCTCCCATGCACCCCATGTCTTCCTTTCAAGCTTACCATTTCTGAAGACTGGTGCTTCTTCTTAAATGATTTGTTTATTCCCTGCTGTTTCTTGCCCTACTCTACCTTCACACCTATCTTTTAGCTTCAGTCTATTATCACAGCCTTTTTTTTCCACAATTTTTTTTCACCAAGCTTCTTCTCTGTTATACCTTCTGAAGTGCTCTGTGTTCACTAGCACAACCAAAGAGGTATTAGATGGCCTGTGATCTTCCTGCTTTGTAAAAGTTAATTTCAAAATTAGGCACATTTGTATTTTATACCCACAAACTGGGAATTTATGGGTTAACTCCCGACATGTATGGTTTACAATGGTATTTCTGCTAGCTTTTTTTGAGATGTAATTCCGTTACAATCTTGGAAGTTCTCACAAGAATCTGACTGGAGTTATTAACATAGTTTTTAAAGAATCTGACCTCATTTGACTTAAAGAAATCAAAAGGAAATACTAATCCCTGAGAAAAAAATCCAACATTTATCACATACTGCAGAATGCATTTTTTGTAAAAATATAAGCCTTCTGTTAGTTCATCTAAAGGTCATCAGTATCGGTAAAGCAAATGTTTCACAGTTCTTATAAATCTCCAAGTTGGCAAGGTACTTCTGCAACACACAGTGAAATTATTGACCCTCACGAAGTAAACGCTTTGCCAAACAGTTTCAAGTCACAACCTTTAAAGATTGCCAAATGTGTAGCTCTTATAATAATCAGAGATTTAGGACTTAAACACTTAAAACGTTATGCCAAAAGAACATAGAAGAGCTGACACAATAGGACAGATTCTACCAGAACATTAATGGATGACAGAAAAGTACAAACCTATCTTAGGAAATATACAAATATTCACATTATTTGTCATATTGTTTAACAGCAGATTCTGACATGAAGTGTCACTAATGCTTTCAGTTCATCTGGCTAAGTCACAGGAATAGGAAGGGTAACATATAGGAGAATGCACAAAGAGTTAGTGACTGGAGAAAAAACTGTGGATGCTAGAGGGTGCTCCATAAGATCCATGAAAGAAAAAACACAGAAAGGAAACAGTCCCTCAACATAATACTGCACTGAATTGATTATGTGGTATATTCTGTGCCCTTGTCGTGCTCTCTGTCACAGCCTGTAATCATTTCACCAAGATATTCATATGTTGCATCTAACACCAGGGGAGCCTCTCTTGGTCTGGTAGGCTCCTTGTTTTCAAGGAGAGCAAAATGTGACTGAAGGTGGCTTCAGCTTTGATTTCCCCTCACAAACATTAACTCCACACACCTTATGTAGAATGATTTGGTATGTGATATCCTCTGTCACTGAAGGTACCTCTCCCTATTAATGTCAGGTTTTGTCACCTATCTACTCTTTCAGTCACGATTTCTGTCTGATCTTCCACCCCCCCACCTTACTGCAGCATCTTCATTTATGGCAATTCCCCATAAATTTATTTTGTTATTTTCAAAGACAGAGAGCTGAATTTTAACAAGATGCTTCATTTCTGTCCAGTTCTTCGCTCAAGAGCTCCATCAGAGAGAGACCACTGTGGGTTCACTAAGATTTCCTGCACTTTGAAACCTAGCACTTTATGATCTGGGATTTTGATATCATTAAAATAGCAATGCTTTATTGATCTCAAGATTACTTTATTTACTTTGCTGGAGCCTGGTTTTAATTACAACAATTGAGAAAATGTCTGAAGTGTTTCATTTGTTGGACTAAATAACACCAGCTCTTTGGAATGAAAACATTCAGAAGATACAAGTATTAGACCACTTAGATGAAGAATGCAGTCCAGTATTTTCCCACCAGATGTTTCCAATAGACAAAGCTTTTATATTGACAATTTCTGTGCAAACAAAACAAACAGACAAACTCAAAACCCCAGCCAGCAACTACGTAGAACGCAGCTGCTCACTCACTCCCCTCCTCCACTGGTGGAATGGGAAGAATTGGAAAAAAAGGTGAAACCCATGGGTTGAGATAAGAACAGTTTAATAATTGAAATAAAGTAAAATATAAAAGTAATACTACTAATAATTATTATTATTGTAATGGAAAGGGAGATAAGAAAAGGAGAAAGAGAAATAAACCTCAAGGAATTAAGAACAAAAACCAAAAAAAACAAGTGATGCAAATACAATTGCTCACCCCCCACTGACCAATACCCATCCAGCCCCAGAGCAGCAATCCCACACCCCCAGCTAACTCCCCCAGTTTATATACTGGGCATGACATCGTATGATATGGAATATTCCTTTGGCCAGTTTGGGGCAGCTGTGCTGGCTGTATCCCCTCCCAATTTCTTGTGCCCCTCCTTCTCACCGGCAAGGCCTGAGAAGCTGAAAAGTCCTTGACTTAATACAAACACTACTAAACAACAACTAAAACCATCAGTGAGTTATCAATATTATTCTCGTCCTAAACCCAAAGCACAGCATTGTACCAGCTACTAGAAAGAAAATGAACTCATTTCATGCCAGCGCTTCTGTCATGGCCTCTGGTGTGACTGTCATTTCTGCACTACAGATGGTGGTGAGCACAGCAACAATGGCACCTGTGAAAGCAAGAAAAGAAGTCATGAGTAAAAAATCAGCAGAGATTTCAGCAGGCACCTGATTAACCTCATTGCTTTTTCAGGCAAGAAGTTATTTTTGACAATGATCAATTATACACAAGAAATTATGATAAATCTGTCATCTCTTTTCCTTTCATTTCCCCTCTCTTCACTTTATAATGCCAGAAAACAAGGAGCTGCTTGAAACTTCAAGAGGGTGCAGCTGGCAGAGAGCTGAGAAAGATGTTTCTGGAAAGTAGCTTATTTGATGAACAATACAGTCTTAGGTCAACTGAAATTACTTAAATTAATCTAAAAAATGAGACTACTTAAAAATTCCAAAATGACTAATTTGAAAAATTCCCAATGAATCTGAATAATGAGCAATTTTTGCAGTATTGTGTTCTGATAGGTCCCTTTTGAAATGTTTCTGAATTACATTTCTACACTCATTTTATTTATTTTTTAAACTGAAAAAATATGCCATGTTATTTGTTTGGGTTAACTTTAAACAAATAACCGAATAGTAATTATTCACTGAGCTCTGTAATGGTTTGTGCAAATCTACAACAGTGACATACATGAGGAAATACATGAGGAAATACATGAGGAAGATGAGAGCTGGCATGAAGTTGCTCCGGAGCAGAGTTTCTAGTTTACCTTATTGCCAGGCCACTAGTGAGCAGAGGAAGGTGGTGTAAGGTGCCCAGAGAGCACTTAGCTACTGATGTTCTGTTCCCTGTGCTTTCAAAAATATCCCATGCAACTTTGGACAAATATTCATGGGGCCAGTTTTCCAAAATTACTTCAATGACTGAGTAAAGTATTTGTTTTCAAAATCCTATACCCTTACTGTATAATCAAATAGGTACCTAAATTTGTGGTCTGTCTTGTTGCATTTTGTTTTAAAATTAAGTCCCACAGATACTCAATATATTGTTAACCTGACATTGACAGTTTTAGTCATGGAAGAACAACACAAAACCCCTTTTGGGCTGAATCCTTTGATGTAGTCAGTAAGGTAAACATTATTCTTGTGCAACACCTTCCATTTTCCTTAAAATTGTTTCTTCTTTCTACAGTAATTTCTAGTTAGGTGCAAGGTTTATATGTTGAAGTGACCAAAATGTACCTCTCTGGAGAGCATCTTACTCGCAGGGCTACACCTACATTTTGGACACACTGAGCCCTCCTACCAAAACTAAACACTCATCATGGAATTCCTAGGTTGATTAGGCTAAAAAGAGGTGCCTACTCTTTAGTTCAGTAATCAGCATTTTCACTTAGATGGAATAATCTGGGATTAATTGGCTGATCTAATGACTGCATCTGATTATGGGAAGCAGTTACTGCAGAAAATACTCCCATAGCTCTCCCCACTCACCCTACAAGGAAGGTCAGTGTGTCACCCTGTGTGTGACAAGGTGCTGTGGATTGATCCAGGCAGGCAGGCACCAAACAGCTCTGAGCTGTGCTGGTGATCACACTAATGTTTCTCCTGTGAATTCAACAGTCTCCTAAAGTTCACAGTTCTTTTACACATCCATCCCATTTAATTGTGATTTCCTCAAAATGGCTAAGGTCTATATAATTCCTGCTGTAATAGATGCTCATAAAAGGTTCCCCTCAAATAATTTTTTCTGAATCTATTCTCTATTAAAAAAAACTTGTAAAAGAGTTGGTATTTGCGAGTGATGCATTTGGGTGGGGGGAGGGTGAAGCAGAATAGTGTTAAATAGAATCCAACACAAATATTTTTTTTCTTATGTACCTATACTGATATAGTTGAAATATGAGAAAATATTTACATTAAACTATGACTGATCTCTTCAACATGGTCATATGGTGAAGTCTTCTGTGTGCCTTCATTTCGGCCTTCATTATTTTTTATAGAAGGTAAACTCTCCCTAGACTCAACCCATTAGAGAAAATTATGCATGGATTTCCTCCATCCCTTTCAATCAACTAAGTATGTTCACATCAGTGTTGAAATAGAAAATTAGTTTTATAGTACAAGGGTAATGATATGATAATTGTTTCTTATGAGTATATAACCTTGAAAGATTTAATAATAGGGAAATCTCTGTGTTCTTAAAACCAATTTTGTGTCAACTTTTTCCTGGCAAATGTTACCGCTATCCAATGTAACACTTGTTTTGTAATACTTCTTTTGTTTAAAAATCTTCTCTCATACCATTAGGCATAATTTCCTTAGTTCCCATAAAGATTTTGAGTTTATTACAAGCTTTAAATTTACAGTTCCCTCTGAATATTCAGCACCTTTTTCCCTGGAATGACATAAGCAAGTTTTAGACAAAATCTTTTCATGCTTTCTCTTTTCAATTTATTTTTAAATTTCCTTTTAGCAATGTAACTTGTAAAATTTTTATTTTTTAATTTATCCTTAAATTTTAGAGAAGACACTAAATGGAAGTTACTTAACGGCAAAGGGGAAGGTTTGAACTGCTTATTTGTCTACAGGTATCTTTTTTCCCTTACAAATTGCATTATGTATTTTGATCATTAATTAAGCTACATACCTACACATTTATTCTGAATCTGTAAAAGATGTATCTTGGATTTCCAAAAGTAAGTAAATATAATTTCTAACTCTTTTCCACAGTACATCAAAACAACAATACTGTTTTTAAAAAAGAGGAGTGCAAAACAGTCTGAGAAATGGAGCACCTAATTTACATGGCACTTTTTTTTTTAATTATTATTTACATTTTTCACAATGGACAAAACTGATGTATTCATACTGTTTGATAGAATTACTACTCTTGCCTGTAAACAGGAGTATGTTCATAAAGGTAAGGTTTTTCATATAGGTAAGTTCTATTTGTGTTGGTCAGAATGGATCAACATGAAAGTGCTGAAATTTGCATCTGTTTATAATTTAATAACAATAAGAAGTCAAAAATTTAGTTCAGGAATTACAGTTGACTGTTTTTAGCATCTTCAGAGTCCTAGATATTCTACATAACTCTATCTGCTTGTCTTTAGTAGCCTAGAAATACAATGCAATAATTAGAAGAAAGTCAAGCAACACTAAGAATATTTATTAAAATTTAAGTATCTAGTTAACCTAAAATTTGCTGCCAGAAGTGATTAAAATTGGTACTTTTCCTAGTCAGATTCCAGCTGTGCTTAGGTGCAAAAAGACTATGCAACTTCTTTGCAAAATGGGACTCGTGAATTTGAACAACGTAATGTGTTGCAGAGAGGCATGCTAGATTATTAGCATGAGAAAAAAATGGTTTATTCATATGGTCTGCTCTTTTAAATAAATCGGTTGCAGCTGAATGAAATTCAGACTACTGTCAACTTCTGCTGTAATTGTTGAAGATATTGAAATAAGATGGGATTAAAAAGCTTACTGTCAGTTTCTTTTAAAGCAAGAATAAATGAATCTGTTCTGTCAAAGACAAGGCATACTATATGATACTCAATTCATAGTTAAATACCCTTAACTTTCTGGAGTGCTAAAAGGGTTAATTTCAACTCTCAGTGTGAAGTAGGTAATGAAAGATGGAGGAATAAAAGAGACAAAAATGATGCCGGAACAGACTAAAGAAAGTATAGCATTGCCACTGAATTTTGAATTAGGACCCAGGAAGCTCTAAGCTTTGCAACTGACGTATCTGCAGAACAAGATTGGTTCCCACTACCACTCCTCCATGGGACACGTAACACATATGTGCATATACAGCTTGGATGGGACACAAGGATAAGAGCTTAATACAGCTGCAGAGCAAAGGTGGAAAGGTCCATGCTCCACATCCAGACATCATATATCATTTTGGATTATATCCTGATTTTCATAGCTTGAGAAAGTCATGCATTTTTACTTTCCCCAGTATTGTCGCTCTGGTGCTTTTCTAGCAGAACCTGTTGCCAGAGGTTATCCTGAGGTGCAAGATGTCCCTAAGGAAATTTTCCATTATTCTGTTTGTGCTGTGCTACAAGAAAATTTGGTTCCTCTCCTTGGCTGCTTTGAAAATAAACAGTAGTTATCATTTATTTATTTCTCTGCATCACAGTGTGACATTTTTTACCTGTTTTATATTTCATACGCAATTAAACTGTTACAAGTTTTACCATCTGAACTCTCATATTATACCAACAGCCTTTTTCACAGAAAATAAAGGATGTCAAAAAATGTCACTAAACTGGATAACAGAATTTCAGAATCTGAAGGAGAGTAAAGCTCAAATAATGTTGTAGGTTCTTAAAGCCAGATCTCATTTATAAATAATATATAATGTATATAAATTATATATATATAATTTATAATTAACCTGTATATTCTGAAGTTATAAACTATCATAACTTGCAATAGCTTCTTGCTAGACTAAAGCACTGAAAGGAAACCGAACAGTTCTGGGCATTTTTACATGGCATCAGAAAGAATTACCCATATTAAGGTTGAAACATTAATTAAATTAAAAATATAACTACCTACCTCCACCAAAACCTCCAGTGTTTCTCTTACAAGAAAGACTATAGAGAACAGATTTGCTCTTCAAGGTTTAGGTCCAAAGGCATCAGTGTTGATCCAGTATGGAAGGAAAATTGAATGTTAAAATATATTTTCTCAGAAAGATTTTCAGTTTCACTACAAATCTGATTTACATTTTACAAATGTATGAGCCTAAAAAGAAGTTTAGCCCTGAAAACAGTCTGTCTTACTTCTTTCTGCTGAGAAATGCTGGTTTTTTATTAGCCATGATGTACCATATACTGACTACACAACAACTCTACCAAATGCAGATGAAATTATTAAATACAAACAATCCATTTATCAAAATTCAGCCCCATACAAAATGTTAATGCTAGTAGGATTTTTTCTTCTGCTTCTTTTCTCATTTATTCTTGAAAAGGTTATTTACAGTTTAATTAGTAATGTAACAGCAGTAAAGTATGTGGCAGGAGAATTTAATAGTAAAAGTCAATGAAATACTAAACACCTAAATATTCTGGATCAGTAAGTGAAGGTGACTACAGTGAGCTGGAAGAGAAACCAGGATGTAGGTAGCACTGGGAACAATTTTTAAATAATGTTGTGTTTCAACGGAACAACATATGGTCTCACATGGATTTCGGGGGGGAAGGGGGGGAAGTGATCTATGTCATTATTGTTATCACTATTGTATAGTAAGGTGCCATTTTATAATCACATTTTATTCTGTAAATGTGTGATACAGAATTTGTATAATTTAGGCACTGACACAGAGACAGTAAGCATAAGAGTAGTTATTGTTTTAAAAGGATTTGTTTGCATTTCAAAATGAATGAATGTCCTGTCTGAGATCAGTAAAATTGTCCTGCTTTTTTGACTTAGAGAAGATAGCTGATGCACAGCTAGGAGTGGCAGGCAACTTCAACCCATAGAAACAGATAGGCAAGAATACTGCTGCTAATGTAAATTGCTGTGCTAGTAGTTAGGGTAATTACACACTAACGAAAACCCATGTGCTCTTTCACACACATTTAACAGAACGGCTTCAGCCTTAAGCTAAAATTGTTTCCACAATTGTATTCTTTCTTCGTTGTGTACTCACTTGTTATCAACAGTGATGACATTTTACAATAATCTTTGATTATTAACATCTTATTAACCTGAATAATGTATACTGCATATGAATACCACAGATGGAAATGTTATGGCCTCAGAATGAAGAAGTGTGCGACTGCAAATATTATATGTAGACATGTGGACAGATTAATAATCAGTTTGACTCAAACCAGGAGGCATCAGTTTCTTCATGTCAAGTAAATTATATATAACAGCATTTTTTATGCACGGGCTAATATCTCCAGTACTATTAGAATAGCATGATAGGATTTATATCTCCAAATCAAAGAATTTCAGGAAGATGAGTTCTCACTCAAATATAAAATACAATGACATTTTAATAGCACAGGCAACAAGTAGAGTTGCTGCCCATAGTCCCCTATTACAAACAACTGACACTGCATATGGAATAACTTATTAGAAAGCTTGGAAGCCTTTAAGAGCAATGAATAAAAATGAACCATCTCAAATATCCTCTCCCTGATGTGATTCTGTAGTCAAGACCATGTGAATAGCCCCATACACCAGTACAGGTGAGGGGCTGACCTGCTGGAAGGCAGCTCTGCGGAGAAGGACCTGGGAGTGCTGGTGGGCAGCAAGTTGCCCATGAGCCAGCAGTGTGCCCGTGTGGCCAAGAAGGCCGATGGGATCCTGGGGAGCATTAGGAGAATTGTGGCCAGCAGGTCGAGGGAGGTGATCCTCCCCCTCTACTCTGTCCTGGTGAGGCTGGATCTGGAGTGTTGTGTCCAGTTCTGGGCTCCCCAGTTCCAGAGAGACAGGGAGCTACTGGAGAGGGGACAGCAGAGGGCTACAAAGGTGTTGAGGGGACTGGAGCTTCTCTGTTATGAGGAAAGGCTGAGAGAGCTGGGCCTGGTTAGCCTGGGGAAGACTGAGAGGGGATCTTGTCAACATCCTAAGGATGAGTGTCAGGAGGACAGGGCCAGGATCTTTTCAGTAACGCTCAGCAACAGGCCAAGGGGCAATGGTAAAGTAAAGTAAAACACAGAAGTTCCACCTGAATATGAAGAAGAACTTTGTTATCTTGAGAGTGATGGAGCCCTGGAACAGGCTGCTCAGAGAGGCTGGGGAGTCTCCTTCTCTGAAGACATTCAAAATCTGCCCGAACGTGACTCTGTGCAACCTGCTCTAGGAGAACCTGCTTTAGCAAGGGGTTGGACTAGATGATCTGCAGAGGTCCCTTCCAACCCCAACCATCCTGTGATTCTGTGATTAGTAGCTCACAATGGGACAGTTGAAAAGCCAAATGGTGTAATTTGCATTAGAACTTCAACCAATGGGGAAAGTGATTTGTTGTGAATGATGAAACATGTAATAGCAAAAAAATCCAAAACAAAACAAAACAAACCCCAAACAAACAAACAAAAACCCAAACAAAACCCCACCTGCCCTGCAGTAGCCTTTTCAGATGTGGAACTTGCATACAAGAAAAGCAGAAGTTATTTTAAAAATAAATGAAGACTCATGAGAAAGGGAGGTAGTTCTGTAGAATAATTTGTTGCTTAAGAAGTCATAGTAGTAATTATTTTTAGTTTTTCCTTTACAATTCATTGCAGTTTTAAACAGCTTGTTTCTTTTTGTTTTGTTTCACACAAATTGTATTCAATTTTTTGTGTCATGCTTACTCATTTTATAGAAGGATTATTTTTTTCTAGGAAGTATTCAAGTGAAAAAAGAACACTGAAATGTCTAGTTTTTTCAGTTTCTTTTCTGATATATAGTAAAACACACAGCAGATTTAAGATTTTTTGCAGAAATCAGCTAACTCTTCAGCACTGCAGGAATCTTGATGAACATTGCAACTCATGTTTTTGCAGACAATATGGAAATAATATTCGTAACAACAACCCATAATATCATCTGCAAGTATTCATATCACTTACATAACATTTTTATGTTGCGTTGCAACAGTGCAAGTATCAATTTAAACAACCAGAAGGATTCATGTGTGCAACAGAAGTTGAACCTCCTGTCTGCCTTTCTGATAGGTAAGGAACTTAAGACTTTACCTAAACAGAGAGCAGGTCAGTGAATTAAATGACATAAAATAACAAAAATCTTATAAATCATATCTCTTTGTTATGTTTAAGCATTTAGTTAATAACTACAGACACCACATAAGCACATAAAAGCATGCGAAAATATAAGTATTTTCTCATGAAAAGTTATGTAAAATATTTTTGAAAACACCTTATTAAGCTTATTGTCATTTCAAAGAATACATGCAACTTTAATATTATTTTAGGAAAATACTTCTTTGAGAGTTACATATTGCTTGCCAGATTTGTTGTAAAGCAATTTTTAATATCTGCCTTCTCCCAAAAAATGTTTTTTATCTAAAATAATGAATTACCATTAAAGTACAGAAGTATTTTAAGTCTGGTGTCTGTTTCTAGTAGATGTAGGAAAGTCATCAAATATGCTCTATGTATTCTTTCAGAATGTTAGAACAGAACCTTTCAGCAGCTTATTATGTGTGCAAATACCACATGAATCAAGAAAGAGTTAATCAGGAATTCTTTGGAGCTAGTGCTTGGGGCTTAGTCTTCTTTTAGATCTAATAAGGAAAAAAAGACAAAAAGAAGCCAAACCTCCACATCGTATGCAGGCTTAGAGGCACTGGATGAGCTAGCGAACTCTAATTATTATTACTCTTATGACTGACTTCTGTGTTCTGATTGGTGGGAATTTTCATTCATCACTGGGGAGCAACTGATTTTCAATTGTATATACTCAATTGTCTTTCATCTTCCGATTTAAAAAAAAAATACATTATTGCTTCTATAAATCACAGGATATGACTCACAACAGCAACAGTTTTACAAAAATCAGTCATTACTATAGTTAACTAATAGATTGCTACAGTATCTTTATTCCTTTGCTTGAGAATGTTTTAAAAATTCACATAAACAGTAATCATATTATTTCATTTAGAACCTTACATTAGTAACGATTAATTTATCTTAAATATACCGCAACTAATAAAACAATATGGATGTAATTAGCATACAGAATACTCTAGGAGAATGTGTTTTTCCCACTGAAGGTATCTTGTTGCTCATCTTTATCCCTCAGTATTATTAGTGATGCATAGGTGCAAAGAAAATAAATACATGTATGCATCTGGGTTATTCACACCATTATACAGCATCAGCCAACAATGCAATGTGATTTTGGAGACCTTAGGCCAGACTTTCAAAGACATTTAGGTGCTTAAGGGTGCAGGTAGGATCCCACTACAATTTTGAGGAACCTAAACATCAATTCCCCACAAGAATCAATGATATTTAGGATTCTGCATGGTTTTGAAATATCAGTAGGTATTAATTTACATGTTTAGGTACCTAAACACTTAAAAAAAACCCAACTGCTGGCATATCATTGCCTCTTGAAGCAGAGAAGAGTAGCAGGTTATTATAGCCATTGGCCCAGAGCAAAAGTTATAAAGTTCATGAAGATGGGCATACATGGTGTTGCAGCTATATTAAGGCAAGTACCAAAATGTGACTTTTCACTCCCCAGCCAATGAGGTATTTTGTGTCTTTTGGTACAGAGGCAAGTATGAATCACTTTATACTCTGCAGGCAGTAGGCAGTAATTTGTGCTAATGTTTTTTATTTTAATACTGAATTTTGGGACTTGGATTATAGAGGATGTTAACAAATACAATAGTCAGGTTCAGATATGTAAAGAGCAGTTTCAGGCATTAAATGTAACTTAAATGAATGACAGTCATGTTCAATTAATAGTTAAAAAAAAAAAACCCCAAACCTATTTTTACTCTATTGAGTTAGAAAGTTAAAGAAAAATCAAAGCATATACCCTCTCTACAAAGTGCTCATTTTCTTCCTGCCCAAATTACTCTACCCATTTATCACTTTTTTTTCCTGCCCTGTCTGATCACAAACATTAGCTACACAGCATTCAAATGGAACCTTGTGCAGCCAGGTTAACGGGGTTTTAAAGGTAGCCTTATTCCCCTGCTCATTGCCTGTGGGTAAAATCTAGCCTTAAATTGCCCTCCATTTCACAGCATTTCAGACATCTTTGAAACCATGATGTAATTTCCTTTCTTCCATGGAGAGTTAGATACTATGTGGAGAGTCAGATAGTAAAACAGACCAGATGGTAAAAAATCCACTAGACATCTTAAAATTTCTCTTCTTCCATAAGCCCAAAGTATTTTTTCTGCAGTAAAATACTCCTGAATCTGCAGTGAAAATATTCTGTATTCTTGTAGCATTTTTGACTTCTTTTAATGGGTGGTAGCATTGATGGGATGGAAAACAAAGCATATACTGTGAGGAGAAATAACCACAGGGCTTATTTCCTAGCTAATGTTGTTGTAAAAGAATATTAATAAATAGCTCCATTTTCATATACAATACTCTTATAATATAGTCTGTTTGCTTTTGTAAACATACCAGGAAGCTTTGGATGACAGGCAATTCACAGCTTCAATATCCTCCACTAATTGAACCTGGATGAAGTAGGGAGAACACTAATCAGAACTGATTTCAAATGCTGCTCACTTGAGGGAGTGAAAATGGTATCTTCTCCCAAGAGGAAATGTTGATACTGCATTAAACAGACAAGCCCTGTGATATCCTGTTTCTCTGAGGAGAAACAGGAGTCTAATAAACTGCAAAGTATTTCCCTGTTGAGTTAGAACACCAGGAGTAAGGAGCAAATTTTAATGAAATGACTTGACTGCAAATGTGCGAGATAATGGCTACTTTCCCACTGCACACAGCTCCATTCTCCCAGCCTTATTTCTGTTCTTGCTATAGAAAGGCTGGTTGACCACCTTTACTCAGTTTGATAAAGTCTGAGTTAGGTTCTTTGGAACTGAGTCTCTAAAAGTAATTATCCAATTTTTTTTCAGAGATAATTTCTGAGATCTGATCGTTATTGTAAGATCTTCCTATTTATTTTGTTATGAAACTGTGTCAGTGTCTTTAGGAGAACTTTGTATTTATCAATACATAAATTACAAAACAGGTATTATTACTTCTAGAATGACTGGAAAGGAATATTTAGTATAGAACAGCAGCTGTCTGAAAGAACAGATAGTAAAAGTCCAAAGAGAGACATCAGTGAGGTCTCAACCAAATTATTTTTGGAGGCAGATGTGAAACAGTGACAGTAAAGGTGAAGAGCAAACCAGAGAGTAGTCAAGCTGAGGAAGCAGCTTTGGGACTTCCATTTGGAAGGCAGAAAGGCATCCACCATCCAGAAATACCTGAAACTCTTACAAAACAAAACAAAAACCAACAAAAAATAAAAAAAAAAGAGATATAGAACAACAATTTGCCTGTTAAACATGTTCTGGTTTTCTTAAAAGATTAATAGGATAGAGATGAAACATGAAGCCCTGAAAATGGTTTAGGAAGGAAAAACAGAAAGAGTGAACTAACAAGATTGAAATAAATATCCTTCTTTGAAGTTTTCTAGCTGAGGAAAGTCATCTTGTTCAGAAAATTAGGACCAGACCAATATATACCAGCTGATAATACAGGAAAATGTAATAGATACTTAAACTTTATATATCAGTGGTGTGACTTCAGCGCTAGGAAGTACCAGGTGGGGTACAGCTGGAGACTGGCAGATAGAAATTGAATGGTATTCCATTCAAGATTTAAATACTTAGATTTATTTCTCATTAAAAAGTGCTTAATTGTGATGAAGGTACATAAACTACTGTCATAGCCAATGGACATCAAGGGCAGAGTACAGAGGCATGAGTTTATTAATTTTGTTTTCCTAGGCTATCTGGGACATCTACATGGTGCTAGTATGTAGACATAGAAGAGGATACTGGACCTGTGAAAGATCTGTACCTTCTGGAACGTTACACAGAGATCAAATTCCTGTGGGTCTCTGAAATAAGCACTTGAATTGTGCCCCCTAATCAACATACTAGAGTTTAGAAAATGACCCAGCCTAACAACTGACAGGATGCACTGGTATGTTTTGTCTTTAGCTGGAAAGCTGTAGCCTCTGATAGCAATTAAGTCAAATTGACTAACAAGATGTCTTGAATATCCTAGTACAACCAAACCAGCACTGGACACTGGTGCTTAGAAGATCATGAATTGAGCACAATTTATCTTTCTATTTTAGAGATTGGAAATGACTTTCTAGAGTCCATCGTTGGCATTAACTTGATTTCCATGGACTATGCACTTAGTCCACATATAAGTATTTACATGATTCTACCTAAACTTGAGCATACTATTCTAGAAAAGTATTTTGCTCCATTGTCTTGGTAATGTCATTGTGGTTGCTGAACACTGAAGAGATGTGCTTTCATTGTGTCACTGGTAAATTATATTTGCAAATGCCTTTCTACAGCCTCATAAAAGCTTAGCAACTCATAATGGAGCCTAGTCACTGGTGCTACAGAGCTCTTCCTTTATGGCACCCTTGGATAGAGTTTGGAGAGATAACACAACTAGTGGACAGATTTTCCATTTCATTTATCTGTGTAGCAAAAAAATAGGGGTTTTAAATGGGCGAAGAAGAAAGTAGTATGGATTTTTTTCTTTTGGTCAAACCGACAACTCAGCAGCCAAAAATAGGCGAGTTGTACTATGATAAAATGAAATTCCAAGAAAAGTGGAAAAAAAAAATAAAATTAATTAAATTCTAATTATACCTACATGCACTAGTTTAATGGACATAATTAAAACACCCTGTTATCTTCTGTACATTGTCTTACATCCCATTCACCATTTATCTGTAAAGTGTGGTCTTGCTATGTCCCTTCTTCTAACACTTTTCACAGAATGACCCAGCTTAATATCTATTTTCTTTAGAGATCTGACAGTTTAAAAAGAGGTCTTGCATTTTACTCTTCTCTCAACATTCCTACCAATAGAGATTCTTCCTTCTTTTTACATATTGCTTTCAATAGATATTGTTAAGGTCAATAACTACTAGTTATAATTTTGTGGCATTTCTATACTTTAGCCTAGACAAAGAACCCATTGTCCTAGGTCAGGGCCCATTTCACACCATTGACTGTAGTGATAAAGTTGGATCTCAACGATGACATTTCATCAAAATAAATGTGAGGAAATGTCTTTGCTGGGAATGAGTGTAAGCAAAGATATGAACTTCCTTAGAAAGACAGCTCATCTTAAAACTTACAAGAGCCATTTCAATCGTAATTTTTTGTTTCATTTATTTGTGATTTCCTTCTTATTGTTATTTCTATCGCAACTTTTCCAAAGATATTGGTATAAACTAACCTTGTGTACAGCAAGGAAGAATCTGTTATCTTTGTATGATTTTGAAGATAATTGCCATTGGAATTATTTCATAGGTAATTTAAAAAAAATAATAATATTGAAGGAAAATGGTCACAATGCTACACAACATTTTTTCTGTTTAGTTTAAGATAAATAGGAAACCTGTCCACAGTTACCTGAAGCAAACAGCAACCTGTACTACTTTCTTCATGAGCTGACTGAAGTACCTGCTGCGTACTAAGGAACAATATAAGTTTTCCTTTGATTGCATAACTTTTAAATTTATTCATAAAAGAGAGATTTTTTCATTCTTGACATCAAATTCATAATATAAACTAATTCTCTACTCTTTTTGGACAGTCTTTAAACAAAGTGACTTTCTGAGAACAAAATATTCTTTCTTCAGAGGAAGTACTTACTGAAAGGTTTTTTTTTTCTTGGAAACTGATGGAGCAGTTCTGAATTTTGACAAATTCTGGTGGACATTTGCTCTCTCAAAAAAACCTTTGCATAAATCTGGGAAGCTTCTGTAGAACATAAACCAAAATAATTTGCCATTTACTTACTTCCTTTTAATTCACGTGCGTAGTTTAAAAATTTCTGATCTACATGATAGGTATTTGTAGGGAAACTGCAGTACTCAAACACTTATCAACAACAGCACTAAAAACATCTAAATGCCTTAAACCACTCTAAAATCCTTCCATAGACAATTGGAAATGTACTTCTCAGAGAAACACAGAGATGAAGTTGGATAAACCCTGAATAAAATAATGGTTGCTTTTCTGCATGCAAATACATTGAGTGGAGTGATGAGTGATGACACATAACAATCTCACTTTGCCTTTTTAAATTTTTTTGGATTATAATGTCTAGAAACCTGCTGTCTGATGAAATAGGGCAGTGAAATGAGAGTTCTGCTTAGGCAAGCTCTTGTTAGAAATTCCTTTTCTCAACCACTGTGGAGAATATCACTATCCAAACTGTGTCTTTATAGCCTAGCTATGTGCTTGTAAAATAATAACTGCATAAAGTGCTTAAAATTTTCAATTTGTTATCATCTTTCTGCTTGCTACATCATGCTCTGGTCCCATCAGCCACAGTTTTCTTTCTTCTATTCATTAAGAAGACTCCTTCACAAATAATTTTCCTAGGCTATTACTTTCTCTATATCATTATCCACTGATTCTCATGTCTCTACTGCATCACACAAGCCGCTTGTCTCATTGATCAAGCATCAGCAGATGCATGCATGCAGTTACCTGACTCTTTTCCATTTCTGTGAGGTTCCTAACATGACGTGCTCTGGTAAAGCAGAAATTATTATTACATTTTTCATAACAGTAATAATAACACTGACTTTTACAATTAATCTACACAGAAAGTGTGGTGTATATGACATCCAGGGAAGAATTAATGATCTCAAAAACTGTTGGACCGAGTCATCTATCCGCAGGATTGTTGGTTATCTGATGAAACCATCTCACAGACAAAACTGGCCACGTTCTATTGCAATCTTGTGCACTCTTTTTCTCCTGCAGATGAACAGCATATCTAATTAAACACCACTCTCTTACTTTCACTTTCCAGTTTTATCTTAGCTTTCATTAGTCTGATGTCATTAACACAGAAGTAAATGTAAACAATTTTAAGGCATTATAAGTGAAAGTAAAAGTTAGTCTAATTTAGATTAATTTTATGCTACCTCTAACCTGGCATTCAGTATATTATATGAAAATTTGGAGTTTCCACTGGGTTCACTGCTATTGGATCAATGATCCATTGCTAAATCATGTAGTATTTTTTTTCTAATCTTCATTCCAAGCAGAGTAAATGAGAAATGTTTTCACATCTGTCTTTGAGACTATCAGTACAGGATGAATTCAAACTTAATGCACAACCTGGAGAATGGTGTGATGAGCAATGTTCCAAGGGCAGTTCAGAAGTCACTGTAAACCAGAAAGAAAATAGTTGCTGCACCTTTATGTTGGTTTTCATTGTGCTTTTTTGGGTAATAAATTCATTGTGGCCTAACATAGCTTTAACATTCTTAGTGAGAGGCTTACCAGAAGAATATAGAGTGAGTTTTCTTTGCTCACTGCAGATCTTCCACAATTCTTTGTGCACTGTTTTTACAGTGCATCTAGATCCAAGATCTGAAAGTTTGTACAGTGGGGTGAACATATTTATTTTTACTTTGAGAAGAAGTAAACAAGTATTCCAGCTCAGATCTTTGCTGCTTATTTCAACCCTGACAGGCAACTGATCTGTTATTTCTGACATTGGGCTTAAAAAAAAGAAAAAAATAAAAAAAGAAAAGAAAGTGTGTAATTTGCCATGCCCAGTACAGATCTGATCTTCATAAAGTGTTAGCAACTGTGTGGTTATGGCTTATATCGGTCAAATTGCTGCACTGGAACCTGACCAAAGACCACTGACAAGAAAAATAATAATAAAAAAGCATCAATAATAACCCTGTAAGTTGATCATTTCAAGACCGTACACTGCACTTAAAATCACAGATAATGCCATGATTTACCTGTCAAAGTGATAGTCAAGAATGCTCATGTTAATGTGTAATGAAGAAACAGCTGAGCTTAAGCAGTAGTGTTTACAGCTGGGAAAGATTTTTGGGATTTTTTTTGAGATCTTCCATGATTCTATTCTCATGTAATTTCACTTATGAATCACTCTATCCCAAGTGAATGAAATCCAGAAAAAAATATGTCTGATCTCAAAGTCTGCAAGTTCCAGAGAGGAAATTCCTATATGTTCGAAGGCCTTGGTAAAGGAGGAGACATAACAGTGTGGTGAGTTATCCTTGGCTGGCCACCAGGTACCCACCAAGCCATTCTATCACTCCCCCTCCTCAGTGGGACAGAGGGGGAAAGTAAGATGCATAAATTTGTGGGGCAAGATAAGGACAGGGAGATCAGTCACCAGTTACTATCTTGGGCAAAACAGACTTGGCTTGGGCAAATTTATTTAATTTATTGCCAATTAATAATAAAGTAGGATAGTTAGCAATAAGAACAAAAGTAAAACCACCTTCCCTTCATCCTTCCTTTCTTCCCACGCTGAACTTCACTCATAATTCTTTTACTTCCCTACCCCTCGCCCTCCAGGGTGAAGTCCTTTAGGAACAGACTGCTCCAGCATGGATCCCTCATGGGCCTCAGCTCCTGCCAGAAAACATGCTTTTGCATGGGCTGTCCACAGGTTGCAAACTCCTGCCAGGGGCCTACTCCTTTGTGAGCTCTCCATGGGTTGCAGCTTCCTTCGGGGCATGTCCATCTGCTCTAGTGTGGAGTCCTCCATGGGCTGCAGGGTGGGTATCCGTGCCACTGTGGTCTTCCATGAACTGCAGAGGGACAACCTACTTCACCATGGTCTTCGAGGTGCTGTAGTGCAAACAAAGAACAGCAAAGCTGGTGAATGGTCTAGAGAACAAGTGCTATGAGGAGCTACTGAGGGAACTGGGGTTGTTTAGTTATCAGAAAGGGAGACCTTTATTGCTCTCTACAACTATCTGGAGGGAGGTTGTGGTGGGGCGGGTGTCAGTTTCTTCTCCCAAGTGGCAAGTGATAGGACAAGAGGAAACAGCCTCCAATTGTGCCAGGGGAGGTTTAGATTGGGAATTGGGAAGAATTTCTTCACCAAGAGGGTTGTCAAGCATTGGAACAAGTTTTCCAGGGAGGTGATTGAGTCACCATCCCTGGAGGTATTTAGAAGACATGTAGATGTTGCACTTAGTGACATGGTTTAGTGGTGGACTTGGCAGTGTCAGGTTAATAGGCGGACTCAATGATCTTAAGTGTCTTTTCAACCTAAATGATTCTAGCAGGCAGGCACATGGCAGTATGGTGATGACCCAGCAAAAAGCAGTGTCCTCTGCTTTTCCTGAGCTTCTGGCACCTGGTAAAACAAAGGCAGCCACACAGACAGAGTCTTGTTCAAGCATGCGACCGCCCAGGTTTCTGACCGTAGGATGTGTGAAGGGATATTCCTAGAGGTGGGAAGTATCTGCAAACAAGACTGTGGCAGGTGTGTCTAGATGCTCTGCTTGGTGGCTGAGCTCCAGGAGGAGGTGAGCAGACTGAGGAGTATTTAAGAGTCTGAGAGGGAGACTGATCAATGGAGCTGCACTCTGTCATCTATGATGCATAGAAGCGAACTCAGCATAGCCACAATGAGGCCAGTTCATATTCAGTTCACAAATGGCCACAATGAGGCAGGTCCTGGATCTGCTTTGTGCCATGAGGAAGTCAGTGTATTAAGTGATAAGGAGGGATGGAAGAAGATTACAGCATGGAGTGGTAAAAGAACCCCCTCCTTACCCTCTAAGATACCCTTATAGAACAGGCACAAGGCCCTGGGTATGGTAGGTGAAACACATAATGAGCAGGAGGAAGCTGTGCAAGCAGTCTTGCCAAGGTCAGAGAGACCAACCCCTCATAAGAAAACCTGCATTAAGACCAGGGCCAAGAGGAAACAGTGAACAAGTTATGGTCACTTGTGATTCCTTCCTGTGGAGAATTGAAGCACCCATCTTCAGACTGAACCTTCTTTTCAGGGAAGATTGCTGCCTCCCAGGAGCCCAAATTAGGGATGTCACAAGACTAAAGAGCCTAGTCCAACCCTCAGACCAATATCCATTTTTCTCTTTCATGAGGGGAAAAAATGATGTCGCAACAAAAAGTCTGAGGTCAATCAGAAGAGACTGCAGAGCCCTGGGAAGAATGCTAAAATTTTTGGGAGCACAGGCAGTATTTTCCTCAGTCTTACCAGTAACAAGGGGAGACTTCAGAAATAACAGGCAAGCCCAGGACATCAATACCTGGCTCCAGGACTGGTGCCTTCGAGACGAACCTTTGAGCGACAAAATATGTTGGGGCCTGACAGGATCCACCTGTCCCCATGGAGTAAATGGGTCTTTGGACATAAGCTGACAGGGATGGTTGAGAAAGCTTTAAAGTAAAATTGATGGGGCAAGGGGATACCAACAGGATTGCAGTAGGTAAGCCAAGAGTTTGCATGGCACCTGCTGAGGGTGGTAAAGCTAGCAGGAACATTTTCACTGCTCCCGGAAGCACAGTGAGCCCAGGAACATATCTGAAATGCTTGTATACCAATACACACAGTATGAGAAAAAAACAGGATGAACTGGAAACATTGGTTGGCTCTCAGTGCTATGATATCATTGGTGTTAGCGAGACTTGGTGGTAGAATGACTCCCATGATTGGAGTGCTGGGACGGAGGGCTACTTCTTGTCACAGTGTAGTGGGTTTACATGGCAAGGCTTTGGTAGCCAGACGGCTACAGGGGTGCCTTCTGTGAGAAGATGCCAGAAGCTTCCCCCATGTCCAATGAAGCCAATACCACCTGGCTCCAGGATGGACCTGCCACTGGCCAAGGCTGAGCTAATCAGCAATGGTGTTAGTGCCTCTGGGACAGCATATTAAGAAAGGAGGGGGTGGGGTGGGGGTGGAAATCTATGCAATATAAATGCAGTAGAAGACAGAATTGAGACTATGTGAGAGCAACAACTCTGCAGATACCAAGGTCAGTGAAGAAGGAGGAGCAGGAGGTGCTCCAGGCACCAGGGCAGAGATCCCCCCGCAACCCCTGGTGAAGCCCATGGTGAGGCAGGCTGTCCCCCTGCAGCCCATTGAGGTTAAGGGTAGAGAACATATCCACCTGCAGCCCATGGAGGACCCCATGCCAGAGCAGGTGGATGCCCAAAAGAGGCTGTGACCTGTTGGAAGCTTGTGCTGAAGCAGGTTTTCTGTCAGGACCTGTAACTCTGGGGGGGACCCACACTGGAGCAGTCTGTTCCTGAAGGACTGCACTGCACGGAAGGGACCCACACTGGAGCAGTGTGTGAAGAGCTACAGACTATGGGAAGGACTCACATTGGAGAAGTTAATGGAGAACTGTCTTCTGTGGGAGAGACCCTGCACTGGAGCAGGGGCAGAGTGTGCAGTGTGAGGAGGAAAGAGCACCAGAGACAACATGTGATGAACTGACCGTAACCCCCACTCCTCATCCCACTGCACCACTGGTGGGGAGGAGATAGAGAAATCAGGAATTAAGTTAAGCCAGGGAATAAATGAGGGGTGGGGAGAAAGTGTTTTTCTGATTTGAATGGTAATAAATGAAACTAATTTCCCCAAGTAGAGTCTGTTTTGCCCTTGATGGTAATTGCTGAATGATCTCCCTGTCCTTACCTTGACCGACAAGCCTTTCATTCTATTGTCTCTCCCCTGTCTAGTTGAGGGGGGAGTGAAAGTGCGGCCTTGGTGGGCACATGGCATTCAGCCAGGGTCAAAGCACTCCAGACAGGTACTCAGTGAGCCACCTAGGATGGATGCCCTTCTAGACTTGCTGTCTGTGTATAGAGAGGTACTCGTGGGGGATGTGATGGTAAGTGGTTGTCTAGGCCACAGTGATCATTAAATGGTTGAGTCTAAAATATTTGGTTTAATGAGAAAAAAGGACAGCAAAGTTGCTACCCTGGACTTCAGGAGAGCAAACTTTTAAGCTATTCAGGGAGATATTTAACAGAGTACCCTGGGAATCTGCTTTTGAGGGCTTAGGAGTACATGAGCACTGGTCAGTCTTTAAGAACCACCTTTTAGAAGCACAGGAGCAGGCAATTCCACTGTGTTGTAAGTCAAGAAAGCAAGCAGAGGCAGAAGACCAGCTAGACGGTACAGGGAACTCCTCATGGAGCTCAGGAGGAAAAAGAAACTGCATGATCTCTGGAAGTGAGGTCAGGCTTAGCAGAAAGAGTACAGATCTGTGTTTCATTTATGTGAGGAGAAGACATGAAAGGCCAAAGCTCATTAGAGCTGAAACTGGCCAGTGTTGTTTCAGATAACAAGAAAGGGTTTTTAAAGTATGTTAATAGTAAGAGGAGGTTTAAAGAAAACATTAGACTAATACTTGTGAAAGATGGTCATCATGAAGAAAAAGCAGAGGCATTTAGTAATACTACTTATAGATCTTGGGCTGCCCCGTCCCCTGAGTCAGAGTACAACATGTGTGGGAACAGCGATTTTCTATTTGTGGACACTGAAATTGTAAGGGATCAGCTGTATGACCTAAACGTTCACAAGTCCATGGGGCTTGATGGGATTCATCCCAGAGTTCTGAATAACTAGTGGGTGTTCCAGCAGGACCCTTCCCAATCATCTACCAAAGGTCTTGGGAGCCTGGGGAGGTCCCTGCCGACTGGAAGCTAGCACACGTTATGACATCCACAAAAACGGTGTGAGGGAAGACCTGGGGAACTACAGACCTGTTAGTCTAACCTGTTCCTGGAAAAATTATGGAGAAGTTTGTACCGTGTACTATTGACAGGCATTTAAAGAACGACGCAATCAAGCACAGTCAACGTGGGTTCACAAAGGGAAAGTCCCGTTTAACTATCTGATATCCTTCTATGATAAGGGCACCCTCCTGGTGGATGAAGGGAAGACAGTGGATGCAGCCTGTCTGGATTTTAGTAAGGCTTTTGATACGGTCCCTCACAGCATCCTTCTGGACAATTTGTCCAACTGTGGGATGAGCAGGTTCCCGGTGCACTGGGTGAAGAACTGGCTGAAGGGAAGAGCTCTGGCAACTGGTTGCTAGCGGTGTTCCTCAGTGTTCAATTCCAGGGCCAGCTCTGTTCAGTATATATATCAACAATCTGGATGCAGGAGTCGAATGCACCATTAGCAAGTTTGCTGATGATACCAGACTGGGAGGTTCTTTTGACCCTCTTGAAGGAGGGGCCTCGCAGAGGCATCTAGATAGCTGGGAGCATTGGGCAATGATTAATGGATTAAATTTAACAAGCTGAAATGCACCTAGGATGGAGTAATACAAGGCACAAGTATAAACTGGGAGAGGAGGGGCTGGAGAGCAGCCCTGCCGAAAGGGCTCTGGGGGTGTTGGTCAGTAGCAGGCTCAATATGAGTCAGCATCGTGCTCCAGCAGCCAAGAGGTCAAATCACATCCTGGGGCACATCGAACGGAGCATAACCAGCCGGTCAAAAGGGGTGATTGTCCTGCTGCATTCAGCGTTGGTGCGGCCTCACCTTGAGCACTGTGGGCAGTCCTGGGCCCCACAACATGAGAAGCATGTGGAAGTCCTTGAATGTGTCCAGAGGAGGGCAACCAAGCTGGTGAAAGGACTGGAAGACATGTCCTGTGAATGGCTAAGGACTTTGGGCTTGTCTATTTCGGACAAAAAGGAGGCTGAGAGGTGATCTCATTGCTCTCTGAAGCTCCCTGAGGAGGGGAAACTGAAAGGAGGTGCTAATCCCTTCTTGGTATGCAGTGATAGGATGTGTGGGAATGGTTCAAACTGCATCAAGGGAGGTTTAGACTGGACATTAGGAAGCATTCCTTTACCAAGAGGGTGGTCAACCACTGGAACAGGGTTCCTAGAGAGGTGGTTGATGCACCAAGCCTGTCAGTGTTTAAGAGGCATTTGGACAATGCCCTTAATAACATGTTTTGACTTGATCCGTCCTGTATTGGTCAGGTAGTTTGACTAGATCATCATTGTAGATCCTTTCCAACTTAAAAAAAAAAAAAAAAAAAAAAAAAAAAAAGCCTTTTCTAAATAATCTAGTCTAGTCTATGATTCACTACAGGCTTCTGAGTAATCTGTGCTCTGGAACCTGGAGCACCTCTCCTTTTTCTCTGACCCTGGTGTCTGCAGGGTTCTGTATCTCATTTTCCTCACTCCTCTCTCTCACAGATGTTGCTCAGTGTTTTCTACACTTGCTTAAATACGTTATCACAGAGGTGCTACCAACGCTGATGATGGGCTTAGCTTTGGGCAGTGGTGGGTCTGACATGGATCTGGCTGAAATTGCCTCTGTCCAACGTAGCAGCAGCTCCTGATGTCTTCTCACAGAAGCTACCTCTGCAGCTCCCTCTGGCTGTGAAAACCTTGCTATGTAAAACTAATACGTGGTTACATTACTTCTCCATTTACTATTCACTATTTACTTACTATTTACTATTTCCTCTACTCAATTTAATAGAGTAGGGTTTTCAAATCTGGTATATTTCATTACTAGCAATGAGTAAATAGGTGAAGTCAATCAACCACAGAAGTAGACCTGTTTTGAGAAGTAAAGGCCAATTTTCTACCTCAAATAGAGCTGTGAGTCTGCCCCATGAATTATATTCCTGGATTTCTATTCTTGTCTTTGTATTTCTGTATGAACTTGAACAAGTCACTTGTCTTCTCTCTGATTAGTACTTGAAATAATTCTTCTGAGTTTAAAATCGGTCATTAGTACAAGCTAAGATCCCTATATGGAAGGTCATTGCATAGGAATTACAGTAATTATTTTCCTCCATAAATGTATACAACTTTTCATTTTGGACAGAAATAGAACTCATCAATAGTAAATCATACAATGCACAGGGATATTATACTATACATGATTAAGTCAAAATTATCTTAGTGTGTTTGAGTGATGGAATAAAATTTGATGAAACATTCCAATGAAATATACAGATATATCCACCTAACGCCTGTTTCACTTTTTGATCTTTGCAGATTCCTTTCAT
The DNA here is from genome assembly GCF_017639655.2 of Falco naumanni. Classification (NCBI taxonomy): domain Eukaryota; kingdom Metazoa; phylum Chordata; class Aves; order Falconiformes; family Falconidae; genus Falco; species Falco naumanni. The sequence continues at coordinate 25,510,441 of NC_054055.1, read as the reverse complement.
TCACCTCCCATTTGTCCATTGGCTGCAATGGGCTAAATATCAGCTGGCTTCAACAGAAGTTGTTTTTCTAGTAAATATATGTGGTGTGCAGAGTTACAGCACATGTCCTGGAAGCTGCAGAGCCCAAAGGCTGGAACACTGTTTCTGCCTAATCATTCTTGTTTTGCAGCTTATCCAGGCACTGTCCCATGCTAACAGATCTGTAGTGGAGCTAGCTGTGGTATCATCACACCAAATGCTTATGAGGTTTCTACTAACTGTGACCAATGTGACCACTTTTAGGTTTGCTAGTAAATAAAACAGTAAATAATATTATTTTGAAAGCTCCATTTTGCTCTGATCAAAAATATACAGCTGATAATACATTTTTTTTTGCACAGTATGATGAAAATTTGATGTAGCTTCCATCTCTAGAAAGCATTAAATGTTAGGGGCAGGTACATCAGTAACAGAAAAGATGCCACATATGTGCTTTAGTTGTGCCTTACATGTGTCACATCAAGCCTGCCTTTTCCCAATCCATCCTGTATAACAGTTTAAACAAAAACAACAACAAACTGAACTCCACAACCCAAAACAATAAAGAAAAAAAAAAGAAAGAAAAAAAAGAAAACCAACAAAAAACAAACCTCATGGACTATACTGTGGTCTCCTTTGAATAACACATTTGGGGGGGGGCGGGGGGGGGGATGTTCTCCCAGTATGGTTTTAAAAAGAAATGTGTTTGTGAGTGTTTTCTCACCTCAGACATCTTATATTTTAGAATATTGTGCCAAACTGATTTTCATCACATTTTAAAGTCTGTTAGTTCAGGGAAGAGTTGGGGGTGGGGGGTGAGGGGAGAGCTGCTAAAACAGACTTTCAGTGCACTGGACTGAAATCACTAGAAAGCAACTTTTTGCTCAAATACATTCAAGCAATGCATATGAAACATTATGCATATCAGAGTAGAAGTCAAGGTCAAAGAGCTGTAAGATAGCTCATTTTCTGTAGTATGTTTGCGATAGTATATGTTTCAGTTTTACTACTTTGAATGGATCTCAGGTGGTTTTGATTATATAATTAATCCACCTATATTCAGGCTTCACTTTCTATAGATATGCTTTATATTTCCCTGACTTTCCAACATTTTGCCTACAAATCTCATTATTGTTCTGCTGGTAACAGAGTTGTTGCAAACTTAGTCACTGCCTTGAGTGGACTGCTAGCCTGAACATCACTGACCTCTTTGATGACATCAGAGGCTGAAACAGTTGCCCAGTTTTCCCACATCTTTGAAAGTACTAAGCTGTCTTGTGAAATGCTGCATTTTGTTGAACAGGCTGAAGAGATACATACTAGAAAGAGCGACATCACCTGTGATATTATTGAGTTGATGATCTGGTTGCTGCTCGGCTCCAAATATGGATTTAGATGCCTTGCAGGTACATTCATGTTGGAGAAAATGTAGTATCAGAAATTATTTGTCTAAAAAGAGATATTTATATACAAGAGATTCCTACTATAAATTCTTCTTTCTTGAGCTTGTATTAGTTGGTTGCTGTTGGAAGTAAAAAATTGGATAGATTTACCTTCTTACTACACCATCTGATGGAAAGCTGCATCTTCACTTGCACAGATGCTAAAGGGAGCAGACATACAGCTGAGGGGCAGTAAGAGTCATTGCACTCATAATGCAGATAGAGGACATAACTCTTTATGCATGAAAATACTGTAAGACAGTTGTTGACAAAAATGAGAGTATGAATAAAAAAGGTTAATTTAAATATGTGAGGACAGTTTACAATAATTCAGGAAAGAATTTGATCACAAGTCATTAACATTTGTCAGCTTTTGCTAAAACTGTCACCATCCATTAGTAATATACCTGTTTAGGAACTTATTTTCCATCTCATTAAAAAGGCAGTGTTAGCTTTAGAGAAAGCTGGCCAAATGAAATCTTAACCTCACTGAAGTTCCCTGCAGATGTCCTGTTCTTCTGGACCAGGATTTCAGCTCTTGTGACCTTTACTTGGAGGTCTTCCATTCATGCACTAGCCAACTGTTTCACTGGTGAGATCTAATGTAAGTTGTAGCTCTGCACCTCATTAAAAAGAAATAGATAATAGCTCAATACTATCCACAAAGTTGTATAAGTAATAATTTCTTTAGCTGTGATATTCGTGTGCCAATAAAGTGAATTTCAAATAGCAACAGACCTTTTGTGTGCCCTGGCTTGATTGCCTAAAAGTGAAAGTAATATATTGTCATCCAAACTTTCATACTGAACGAATAATGCAATGAAAACTAATTTTATATGAAGTTAATCAAGAAAATCCACCCTTACTGTTTAATTTGTAGTGATCAGTCTCTTCCACCTCTTTGCAGCCACGTGGAGGTTCTAATGCAAGATTGTTATGTGGAGATCTCATTAACCTTGAATGAAAAGAGAGGTATCTTGTTCAACAGTAAGAAGGCTGTAACCCTGAGGAAAGACCAGTGAAGGTGACATTTTTTTTCATGTCCAGTGATGGTGATATTTGTTTTCATGTACTGGGGTTATTCACTAAACAGAAACAATGACTTCAGGATATAAATATGTAAAACTCTGGGTCAGCCCATGCATCACAGTAACTTGTAAATTTTTTTTATATCCTAAAGAAGTATGTTTTTGGAAAGGGTTGCTGATTGCATTTCTTCTCATTAGTTGTCTCATACATATATTTGTTAGGAAAAGATGGCTAGAAAATATTACAATAGCCCGAAGTCTGCATTAGGTTATAAAAGAATTTATTTGTGTTCACAATGCATGATGTAAAAAAAGTTTTTATTTTTTTAACCTCTCCTATAGGCATGCTTTTATATTTTTGCAAGTAGATTAATCTATCTACATGACGAAGTGCTCAGGCATGTAAATACCTGTGACGTGAGCTGAATTAATCTACTGTGATTCAATACTAGAACTCAACTGCAACTAATAAAGACTGATGGCAAAGTGAAAGTTTCTGATTCACCTAATGAGCTTATTGGTGCATTTAGAGCAGTTCATCTGCCAAACCTTTTAACGCTTACATTGGGATATTTCCATTTGCAAACAGCAATTCTGATGTTTATATTTTCAATTAAACATGTTTTTAGATTTATGGGTTTTGTTCTGCAACTTCTGTCATTTGGTTGAAAGAGTCTGTTTTTTTCATGAGAATTCTATTTTTTTTTTTTTGGCCTAAAATGCTTTGTTTACTTAAAAAGGAGAAGATAAGGGTAAAGTATATGTTTAAAGACAGAATTATTGAAAAAATATCTGTTCCACTAATTTTATGTGATTTATTTTAGTGGGTATTAATTACACAGACAGTGAGATGCACCCTTGGCATGTTAACCGAAGAACAGAGCAGGAGTTGCATGCTTTCTTCTCCTTAAACTTGGTTGGAACTGAATTTGCACAATTGCAGGAGAAATGTGCCCACATATACTGAACTGCCAGATGTGGTCAAAACCTTTATGATAGAGATGTGTGATAAAGTGTCAGGTATCTGGCAAAATCTAAAATCTGCCTGTTGTTGTGTGGTGGGTTTTTTTGGTTTGCGTTGTTTGGTGTTGGGTTTGTTGTTTTTTTGTTGGTTTTTTTTTTTTTTGGGGGGGGGGGGGGAGGGGGGGTTTGCTTTGTTTTGGTTTTTTTTTTTTCCCTGCTATTGCAGACACAAGGATTTGACATAAAAACTTCAGCAAACCGTTAGTGCCAGGAGGACAGATGGAGGAGGAGAAACCACTTTCTTATGAAAATGATCGACAATAGTAGGACTCTCAGGAGACAGAAGCTAGACTGGGGAGCAGCGGTTGTTTCCAGAGCCAGGGGTTGATACACAGCTCTACAATATGGATCAAAGCTCTGCCTCTTGAAGCAGTACTTACCTACATGTGCACCTGTGAGACCTCCAGTTAAAGTCAATGGACAAAAGACATGCAGTAGACCGTGATCCACCTTACCAAATGTATGGACTGAATTCATGTTCTCAATGATAGGCAGCAGGTGGCATTTCAAACACTCTGTGGTAGCTGGGACATCTGCACAGAGGTTGCATCTTTGACCCAGGACACTGAGGGGGCCTGGGTTAAACCTTCCAGGCTGACAGTTGAAGGCCAGGCAGGCTAGGCGCCTGGAGCACCTCCCACCCCTCCTTCTGCACTGACCTGGGTGTCTGCAGAGTGGTTTCTCTCACATGTTCTCGCTCCTCTCTCTGGCTGAAGTTGCCATTTTTCTCCCCTTCTAGCTGGTCACCCCTGGCCTTGAGCCGGGGGGCAGCGGCTCCGGCAGCCAGGGGGGAGCTGCCCGCAGTGGCGCGCACTGGCCACTCCCTAGCCCCCCAGTACTGACACCCAGCCACATAAATGAAATACAGCCTTGAACTTCCACCAAGTTAAATTTTGGCATTAGCCTTAAAATTGTAAAATTAAATGTAATCCATAAACAATGAAAAGATCTATTTCCATATAGAAGCATAAACGTAAGGTGTTCATAAAATAATGTGCAAAATAATGAACCGTAACTAATAAAAGATATGTTCCTTTTTTTAAAATACCCTGTTTAAAAATTCAAACAGCCATTCCAATTGCATAAACTTATGTTTCTTACCTTCAGAACCAATTCTGTTCAATCCTGCTTCTATGTAGGAAAAAAGCAAAATCTGACAGGCAACGAGAACAGGCCTGCAGTATCACTGGCTTACCTGTACTTCCACATTACATCTCCATCTTGTCAACAGTGAAATCTGGCCCTGAATTTAAAACTAAAGCCAGAATAGCCCTAAACCATCCTTTCAAGGTTTCTAAAAAATTATTCAGTGCTGGGATGACCGTTCCCAGTGAGAATGAGGAAGGAGCTATTGCTGTTTTCTTTGAAGATTCAGCAACGGTACATGCAAAGCCGAGTACATAATATATAGATGTGGTTCTCGAAGTCAACCATAATTTAGACTCTGATTTTTGTTGTTTTGATCGGTTTGGTTTTTCGTGAGAAAGTTGTTCAGTGTTTCTTCTGCTTCATTCCTGAATCACAGCTCATTTAAGCATACAGAGTTGCATATTTTGGTTACATGTGCACACATATGATGCAGAATGAGAGAGAGAGGTGTATTTGTGTATTTCAAATCCTGGCTGTCATCTCTTTCCTATATTGCTCCTGATACTCAAACCTTAACAGTGTTTCTTCCCCTTTATTCCACTGCTTTAAGAAATCTGTTCAGTATTTTACCTTTTACCATGGCAATGAACAGCCATAAGCCTACTATAATCAAAAGTGTGATTGCAGCGGTGGGAAACTAGATCAAAAGTAGCTCAGGCACTAAGCACAGGTTATATGGGCTAATCCCAAACCTTACTACATAAGGGACTATGCAGTCTGTAGGCACTCTGTGGCCCATGCAGGTCACCACAGCTGCCACGTGAACTTTAACTGATCAAAGCTGGCTTGAGAACCTGAACATACAAATGTACTACAGCTCACCTGGCCAAAAGTGCTACAGGGCCTCAGGTTTATTCTGTAACACAACAAAGCGGAAACAGAGCAACAGGTCCTACACTAAAACCATTGCTACTGCTTTGTCTTTCCACTGTTGTAGCTGAAATGGGAACTTTTGCTTTTAAGAAAATATACTGTAATGCATGTAGTGTAGCTTGCCTGTTTACCTCACTCAATCTCTCCTTTCTTGAAATAAATATTTGTATACAAATTGCTTTGAAGAATATATTACCAATTAAAGATGGTAGGAAAAGAAATCTGAATGAAATTTAAAACCACCGGAGTTTTTTTCAGGGTTGGAAATTTATATATAAATTGGAATCTCTTCACAAAACACAGCTCCTTTAAGCTGCCAGCACTCCTGCATTTCAAAATGACGCCACTATTGGAGAAATAAAATACCATTGAAAGCAGCATAATTAGTAAATCTGGGAGTTTTTTCTCCTAATGCTGATTTGGAGGTTCACTATTTATAAATGTAGTAGTTATTGAAGGGTAAAGGAGATTTCTGCCAAAATTACTCAGTTTGAAAAACTTCAGAGGGGAAAAGTGACATGCAACAGCAAAATGTTGAGAAAAAAAATGAAATGATGTTCAGAAAGATTCAGGGAGGAATCTAAACTGAAGAACAGTCTGAAGGAAAGACGACCTTTTCAAGGGAAAGAATACAGAGGCAAAAGCAGAGTTGTGCATGGACATATATGATGACACCATTTTAAAAACAACTGTTTCCTAGCCTTATCTGTTTTTCATGTAAATTAAGGCAAATCAGAATTGTTAAAAAAGATGTCAGAAGAGATCTGTAGAGTAAGGGTGAGATAAAGAATTCCAGATTTTCTTCCACAGTCTCTGTTCAGGCAATCAGTGAAAAAAAGCAATAGAAGGGACACATGGATTAGTAGCAGCAATTGAGAAATGTGTGATTTACAAAAATGGAAGGTGAAGAGAGGAGGATATGTTACAGAAGGTCTTGATTTTTGTTTCATAGTACTACATGGCAGGACTGATAATTTTTAATGACAGGTCTTCAGAAAAATATATATACACATAAATTAGATGTAAAATATATGGTTATTTTTATAATATGGATTTTTATATATATATAAACAAATAAATACTTAAAAGCTTTCTGTGCTGCTTGTTTGTCTTTTTGAGACTTTTGAGATGCATTTTAAAATCCATAGCTGAGTACTGGCCCATTGAAAGCCCTGAAACCTGTTCTTTATATAAAATCCAAGCACCTCCAGTAATTATGTATGTCCAAAACCTTAAAATTTAAAAAGAAAAAACCTTGTCACTGTTAAACTGAATGAAAATTGTGAGCACTGAGTATATTCTATTACATTAGAAGAAAACAAAGAAGTGTTATCTGAATAATTATAGTTTTGTTGGCCCACCATTAATCCTGAGGTCAATAGCTGTCTTGGACTTTACCACTGAAGAATGAAAGGAAAATAGTCTAATAAATGGTAACAATAATAACATATGTAAAAATGGCTTGTGCCAAACTAGATTTATCTACTGCTTTCTTCTACTTATTTTTTGAAAGAGACTAAAGGTTGCTTGGAAAAGGTAATAGTGTTTACACACTGTATTGGGAACTCTGTGTGACATTGGGTTTGGGACCACAAAACCTTTTGGTTAAATGGTGTATATTTAGAGTTGCACTTATCTCATCATACGTTAAAATTAATTTTCTAACCAGAAATTGTTAAGTGAGAAGATCTCTGGTAGAGTGTTTCAGGACCTGATTATATTTACTTGAGTATTTTAAGAAATACTATATATGTATCAATACAAAGAAACCTGCCTTGGAAGCATTAGGTCATTCCTGAGGGAGCTGCTTTCTAACCCATGGTTTCTTTCACAGGAAGGTAAAGGGGAAGAACAAATCTTACTGAGAAATGCTCCCAGCTATGCAATGGGTAGGAAGAAAGCACACCCCTGACTCTATCTTCTCTTCACACCCTAGTCAGTATGTTGGTGTCAGAAAGGAACGTAGGAATAAATCCTTTTTTATCAGGGACTTCTCTTGTGGAATACCATTTGTGGTATTCTGATTATCACAGAAATAAGCAGAGACACCAAAAATGTGATCTTGTTTTAGCACAGCATTAAACAAACATAGTTCAGATTTCTGAGTAGATCATAAATCGCATAGTTGACATGGCAAACACACTTGTAAATTTATGAAAAAGTTTGGAAAATTTCAGAGTAAATGAATATGTGTTAGGTAGATCAGGCAAAAATAAAATAATCCTAAGGCAGCAGTAAACATGTTGAGATCAGATGGCTGTGAAGAGCACTCAATCAAAAGCTATCAAAACTCCCTTTTCAAGTTGTGGGTTTGGTTACACATTCTGATTCTGTCAAGCAGTCCATTGTAGCAGGTAAGAAAGTGATAGTTCTGCTGTTTCATTTTGAGTCACTTTTCCTGTTTTGACAAGACAATCAAAGGAAAATTCAAAGAGAAAATAAGAAGCAATAGGAAATATAGAGGACGTAAAAGGACATACAGTTTTGAGTTTATATCCTCAGGGTACCAGGTTCTGATGAGAGGCTGGCAACAGATTTTGCTTTTGAACTTGGGTTCCTCATCCATTTTCTTCAATCTGAGATATTCTGCTTGAGCTTGCCAGGGCTTGTTTCTTCCTATAGTGAGACAAAATCTATCTAATCCTGTGCTGCTGGTTAAATATCAGATTTATTTTATTATTTCTTTTTTTCTTAGGGAGGAAGGAGGGCAAGAACAGAGAAGAATTCACAAGTGGAGCAATGGCAGAGTGGATCTCACAGGACTCTCCACAGCACTTCAATTAGTGCAGCACAACCGTATGCTACCCATTTTTAGTCCTGCTAGAGGACCAAACTAGTGGTCTTTAAATTATAGACATAAAGCCATAATCTGTGGATAAAAGCAGAAACTTAACAGCCTTTCTATTCTCAGAAGTATTTTTCCAAAATTTTCTCCATGTTTCGCCCACATCTACCTGCACTTTTAACAACCTTTTTAAAAGGTGATGGATGGAATCGTCTACTCCATTATTATATTTTCCATTAACTATACCTGAGTTTCTCCACATCACTTTTTGTCTATTGAGTTCTAACCTCATTATTTTTAACCAGACATGACATCCAAGAAAATATTCTGTTTATAATTGTAAGTCTTTTGTGCCAGCTAATTTAGTCAGGTGCTTTTATTTTGCATCTTCCCTACATAGTTGCATTGTTCCTTTGTTATTGCAATGGTGTAGAACATTTTATAGGAGAATATTTGAAATCTTTTGTTTAGGTTCTTCCTCTGTCCATGTCAAACTAGTTGTTTGGTATAGGCTTGGTTAGCCCCAATTAATAAAAGACATTTCTGTATCCTGTGCAGGAATAACTCTTTAGCCTTGAGTGTTTGTCTGGTTGTACCTTGCTGGCAGGAAGGAAGAGACCTTCTGCACTGAAGTGCTGCGTGATCTAACACACAATTAAAATGCAGCAAATGAGTTTGAAAGTTGATGTCAAGGAAATTAAGAATGGCAAGAGAAGTCCTGTCATGTAAAATCCTCTTAGCTTTTGAAACGTCAGTTGTTGTGATGAAACTGTGCATAAACAGGGCAGTAAACAAAAGACCTCTAATCAGGGCATATAGCAAGAATCACATTTTGGAAGTGGGTTTCTGCAGTGTGTTGATGCCAAGGTCCAACATTAGGAGGGCAGCTGCACTACTGAGAGATGTTATCCTTCAGTTAAGATATTAAAATGACGTTCTATCTGCTTATTTCTAACATCACTTTGGCATGATAAAGATCTCATGATACAGTCTGGAGGGATGTGATGGTGGTAGGGAGGATAGGGAATAGGGAATAACTTTGCTTCCAGCTGGCAATATCATCCTTTGTTAGATATTATCACCACAAATTAATTGGCAAAGTTACAAACATTCATGACTATGTAGCATGCAAGTTGTTACACAGGGCTGACTGATGACCATTCTGGTCTAATAGTATTCACTAAAGTCTTTTAATTGTGAATTTAGCCATGAAAGTGAAAAAAAGAGAAAAAAGAAAAAAAAAAGTACTGACATACTTGCAGAAGCAACTTTGAGTATGCTTCTGTTTGTTTTGAAAACCAATTCTACATAAAATCAGGTAGAGTTTAAGAAGAGACAAAAGTTTTGAAGATAGGGTATGTATTTAAATGCCTAATGATGGGTTTATGTGAATAATACTAGAAAGACTTTCTGGTCATCTGCTTTTTTAATATATCTCAGTAAAAAGCTGTGAATTCAACATTTGAGCTATATCTCACAAGTGTAAGCTGCAGTAACCACAACAGAAATATAATTAATCATAGTCCCAAAAGATTCTTTCCATGGGTTACCCAGGACTCAATTCCGTATCCTGTAAAACTCCTGAAACTGTGCCTGCTATCTGTAGAGATAATCCAGTGAGCAGGTAGTGAGATAGCATGGCAGAACTCCCCATACTGTGAATACTTATACACAAGCTCTGAGCTGTCAAAGTTATATACAAGTATTTTGATTATTCTTCCTGAAGAGGCACATAGTCCCTCTGAACTCCCAGGTTAGCAAAGCCACATTTTCTGTCTTGAAGTTCAGGTACAGAATGAGAGAAGAAAGAGCATGTAGTAAATACCATCAGAGGATGCACCAGAATTGAAGGATATGGAAGTACACAGGGAGGCTGTAATAAACAAAGGGACACAAAAAAACCCAAAACCCAGTTGCTATATGTTGGAAAAGGGAAGGCAGCTAGAAGTTGCAACAGGGTACTTTCCACAGAAATAATTACTAATTCGTGGTTGTCTTCTGTTGGAACTTAAGGCAAGAGTTGCAAGTTAGTAGAACACTATATTTAATTTAGGTAACAGCATCTCTTTCAGCTGGAAATTTTCTAGAAACTAGAAAGCTAAAGAAAAGGTGCATTAAATATGTCCAGAGGAGAGAAGGTCAGTTGTTTAACTCAAAGCTTTTATAAATTTTGAGGGTTAAAGTCAGGCTTTTAATATTTCCTTTTGTATATTTATATTTAAGATTAATCTTAGCAATGTTGCTGTTCTAGCTGTATACTACCTGTATACACTTATACATTGTACAATGAAAACAGTGGAACTTGAATTACACAAAGATCTGAATATTTATTAAAAATCACTGGTTTAAACCGTTGCCTATTTTATCAAGTCTATAATTTCAGGTTATTAACTGCACTTACTAGATTTTGAGGAATGGTTACAGTTATTTTTATATATATGATACATAATCCATAGCTGTATTAGTTTTAAGGCATATTCCTTGGAAATGACAAAATTAGTCACAAAAAATGAGTTCTTAAATGTAAAAATGTGCCTCTTACTTCCATGAGATTGTATGTTGATTGAACTACAACTGTATAAACGCTATCTTTCTTTAATACTCTATTATTTTCCTTCCTGCTGTGAAAGACATACATGGATCGATTACTGATCTGTAACTCATCTGAGTTATTTGAAAAGAGTCATTTAATTGCAGACTGTAAATGTAAATATTAGTTTGTAGGTCCACGAAGCAGATTATGTGGGACCCACTTTTTAAACAAGAAAAACCTCAGGAAATATTAATCAAAACAAATAAAACCCCCAAAATTCACTACCTCCTTTACATCTCAAGTGACCAATAAAGACTGAATATTTAATTCCAGAAACATAGAAGTTTTAAAAGATTATTCTAGGAACTAAAGGACATTGTTACTTAAGGTAGGCATTTGAAGCAAAAGTTGATCTTCCACTAAACCCTACAAAACTAAATCAATATTTGACAAAATGTATCAAATAAATGAAAATGTTGGTTCTGTCTTTAAATGGATACTGAAATATTCAGTGATAATTACCAGCATGCACATGAAAAACATGATCACAAAACTGAAGTACAATTTTTCTGCACATGCACTAGCAGATTCTATATTCAAAATGTCACCATCAACCATTAAATACAAAAAGCAACTCACATGCGTGAATCTATCCAAACATTGGTATCATGAAAGAAAAGATTCAGAGAATCATAGAATATCCTGTGTTGGAAAGGACTCGTGAGGGTTGTCAAGTCCAACTCCAAACTCCAAACAGGACAACCTAAAAGTTAAACCATACATCTAAGAGCATTGTCCAAATGCTTCTTGAACAGTGACAGGCTTGGGGCCATGATCACTTCCCTGGGGAGCTTGTTCTGGTGGTAGACCACGCTCTCAGTGAAGAAATTTTTTTTAATATCAGTTTGAACTTGTCCTGACACAGCTTTAAGCCATTCCCTTGTGTCCTGTCACCAAGCACCAGAGAGAACAGAACCTACCCCTCTGCTCCCCCTCATAGTGTAGCTGTAGACAGAAATGAGGTGAACCTTCAGTCTTCTCTCCTGTAAACTGAACACACCTAGTATCCTCAGTTGCTCCTTGTAGGTCATGCCCTCTAGTCCTTTCACCATCTTTGTTGCTTTCCTTAGGACAGAGCACTAGTATAAAGATTATTTTATGAATTGAGAAATTCAGGTTTTATGTGTATGCTTTTCTTTATGAATATTTATTTTCTTAGAGAAACTTTCTTGGGACTCATCTCACCCAACCTGAGGTGCTTATGGTGTACCATGTCAGTTCCTGAATCATTCACCTATACTCCTTTCCATGATCAGTGGACTGGAGTAGGCATTTTGAGGGACAATTAATCCTACCTATCTGAACTCCTAGATCATGATTGCTTTTGAACTAGATACCCTTTTTTCTCATCAGTGATTAAGAAGGTGTCTAGCCTTCAGTGACTAGAAAAGGTATGAATGTCTATCCTATAGATATGTAAATGTAGGTAAAAAGAGTCCCAGATTTATGCTCTGAGTATTAGCTTCAGCCTGATTTAATCACCGTAAAACAGTATGTACCATTACCAAGATTACTAAGAATAAGAATCCAAACCAATAACGAACCTACTAGCTCAAGACTGTTGGGAAAATATGATGAGCATCACTAATGGGACAGGGAAGGACTTCATTCCCTTGCTATCCAGAAACAGTTTAGTGCTGTTAATTACTATACCAGAGCATTTTTGCAATTCATTGACTTCATAGCATCACAAGTTTAATGTCTGACAGGAACTTTTACAGTAAATTAAAACTTGATTTAGCTAAATTAAGTTGTAGGAATCACAGAATTTCATCCTGCAATTCCTGCATCAGGCCCATAGTTTAACTGAACTCTACATCTCCTGGAAACCCCTCCCAAATCACTCACAAACCAGGGGGATTTTCTTATCACCAAACCACATTTAATTTTCATAATGGAACTGTTAAACATTTACCTAAAAACTGGTTTCAATATCTAAAGGAAACAAGAAAGAAGAGAGACAGACTCCACTTAGGGGTACACAGTTGAAAGATGAGAAGCAATGGCTATAAACTGCAGTAAATTTCAGCTGGATGTAAGAAAACTCTCAGAATGAGAGGTAAGGACTGGAACTGGCTGCTTAGCAAGGCTGTGAAACCTCTGTCCTTAGGGACTTCCAAATTTGAGTCACAAGGCCTTGCTAAAAGTGATCTGACTTTGAGGTTAGTGCTGCTTTGAGCGGGAGATTAGACTAGGTGACCTGCAGAGATCCCTTACAACCTAAATAATTATATTAATCTATAATTTTAAGATCTGCTTCTTTGAATTCTGAATTAGTTTATTTTCCAATACTGGTTATTAATAATCAATACTGGCTACTCTAGTGTGTTAAAGCTTCACCTCCTATCAGAATTGGTTTTTTCCATCTATGAGCTTGTAAACAATGCCTTCATAATCTTATTTTCATTATGCTTTGCCAGCTTCCTCAATCTTTAGTTGCCCTTAAATTTTTTTTCATACTATTTTTAATGTTTCAATATCCCTTTTAAAGATAGTCACCAAAAAAAGCATGTAGGTATGCTAGTAAAAATCTCTCAAGTGCTGTACACAAATACAGCCTCCTCACTTCTATTTAATATTTTTCTACTTAGGCATCTCAAAAACATGTTCACCTGCTTAGCTATAGTGTTGCCCAGGGAGCTCATGTTCATTTAATTAGCTACTATTTCCTCTAAGTCCTTCAATGTCACTGAACACCAGGACACCATTTCCCATCCTGCAAGTGTGACCTACATATTTTGTTCCTTGATGTATGCCCTTTCATTTGGCTCTGTTAAAACATGCTGTCCAGAGAAAAGTAATTTTCTTAAGCAATATAATTTAGTCGAGTTGGTCTTTTTCCATTACTTATCACTCACTAATTATCCATTATCAGCAAATTCGACCAGATCATTAAGGAGGTTGAGAAACAAGAACTAACATTTCAGAGGCATCTGGTTATGCATCCTGTTGGACAATGATACTTCATTTGTATTTACTTCCTGAAGTATTTTTCATAGCTGATATTTAAGCTTTATTGATTTTGCATAGCAGTATTTTCATCAAAATTTAAAGAAAGACAGGGACAACTGCTTTAAAATACTTTAACTCCATTATGCCAAAGCAGTTATCAACTACAATTATCAGCTAAACTTATGTAAAAAGGCATCACATTTGTTTGACAAGGTGCATTGTTCATAAAACCATGTTGATTGCCATTTTAATCTTCACAGACAGAATCCCTTGCCACAGTGCCATCACCAGCAACAAAACTAGCTTAATCATCCTATTTACCTCCTTTCAATATTGTCAGACCAGGTACACAGTTAAAAAAAGGAAGGAAAAAGGAAACCCCCTCAATGTCTAAGAGTCTTTTATCAATATTATCTAAGTTAAATGGGCAAACATTACTGTCATAAACATAAGCCTTCTTTGCAAAGTTTTGATACTGTGGATATTTTGATGAATAAGTGAGACAACAGTTTTTTGTACATCCTAAAATATAGTAGTTTCATAAGCACTTTGCCATGCGATTTTTTCTTCTTTACCTTTTTTGTCTTTTTTACATTTCTATTTCTTCACTATTCATTCATTCATCCAATCATTCATGCATTGGGCATGATAAGGAACATTTGAAGAACATAGCCTATCATATTTTTTGAAAACATGTAGCAACATGGTTTGTAAAATATAATTAATGACAATGATACAAAAGTCTAAAATGTTTGCATAATAAAACCAGAAATATTTCTTTGAGTTCATTATTCATTTCCTAGATGACTTAGACTGGACTGAATGATGTCTTGATTCCTGGGGAGAAAAGGGACAACATATCCTTCTCTTCACTTGTTGGTAAAACATTTCCATACCTGCTAACATTTAAAAATCAAAAAGCATAAAATTACTTCTGTGATGCAGTGCCCTGTATTTCTTTCTGGGATTATTTGGATCGATGAGTTAAAATCATGTTAGGCTTGTGGTACACATATAAATCAACTGCAGAGTCTATGGTGGGTGTTACCCCTTCTCTTGGTCAGAATGCAAAACGGTTCTGCGTGTGCCCAGCAGCCATTTGAGTTATGGTGTCCAGCAGCTTGACCAGGCTACTGGTAATGTGAAAATTCCAGAAAAAAGAGGTAGACTGCCAATACAAATGACAGACTTGGCATACATTTTCAGTTGTTTGGATTTATAGTTTCCCACAGTTTTTTCTTGTCTTATGTACAAAATTATTTTGTTCTTTAATTAAAATATAAAGTCACAAACTTTTACAGTTTTTTTCCAAACTCCCTGCATTCTGTGTTTTGCAAATACCTCTGGTAATCAGTTTTATATATTGGAATGGAATGGACAGCAAGGATAAGTGAAATGGAAAAGCACCAGCTAGTTTAACAATCAGGAAGTGAGTAAATACTAAAGATCTGGTAGATTATCATGAAGTGTTTGAATAGACTTCCAGCTTTTTTTAAGACAGGCCTTTAAAAGGGCATGATGTCAGTATCAAACTAAGGACATAAATGGAAGTATTCTAATTAACTACATATAAATATGGGCATTAATTTACATCTAATTATTTTATCCCTTTTAGTTCAGTGTAGTTTGACAAAAAATGGCTGAATTAACAGCATAAAGTTTTACTGAAGCCCCTTTCAATAAAGGGATAATTTGGATAAATTGCTGAACTGGTGTATTACTACAGAACCAAACTGGAAAGCAGCCAGCTGACATCCTGAAAAGTCATCTAATAGCATACATTAGAATAAAGCAGCTACCACATATATTATCCCAAAGCCTCTTAAAGCTTTTTACATTGAGGCTGCTGAGAACATGCAGCAGAAAATCAGACTAGGCATTGTCAGGAATCTACCTGGAATTTCAATAGAAATCTTTCTGAATGTCCCTGGTTCTTGATTCTTCAGATATTTTATTTTTTTTTAACCCTTACCCTAGTAAACTAGTCTAATCGCACTGAAAATAGCATATTGAAACTTTCTGGCCAGCACAGTAAATAATCATCAACAGTTAGTCACTAAGTCATTATACTGGTAAGCCTGATAGCCAAGGGACAAATTTGAACACATTATAGTATTATTGTTACTTTGTTTTATATGTATTCAGTACCATGTAAAACATGGTTCCACTCCAGAGATGCTCGTAATCTGAACAGACTAACATAGCAATCAGTTCTAATGCCTTGCTCCAAATTAGAGATTTTATTGGAGTGACTGCTGTGAATATGCCTATTTTAAACCAACTGAACCAATAATCTGGGGTCAGTGTCGTGATTTAATCCCAGTAGCCATCTAAGCTCCACACAGCTGCTTGTTCACTCCACCATAGCAGGGTGGAAGAGAGAATTGGAAGGCTAAAAGTGAGAAAGCTCGTAGGTTGAGACAGAGACAATTAATAATTAATTTTTTTAAAATGGAAGGAAAAAAGGCAACAAGGAGTGAGGGGAGGGGGGGACAACACAAGAAAAATAAGTGATGCAAAAGAAGACAATTGCTCACCGCCAATCATCCAATGCCTAGCCAATCCCTGAGCAACAGCAGCCCCTGCCAACCTTCACCTCCCTAGTTTTATTGCTGAGCATGACATCATACAATATGGGACATCCCTTCGGTCAGTTGGGGTCAGCTGTCCTAGCTGCATCCCCTCCCAACTCCTTGTGCATGCCCAGTTTACTTACTGGTGGGACAATGTAAGGAACGGAAAAGGCCTTGACTCGGTGTAAGCACTGTTCAGATTTTAGCTAAAACATCCTTGTGCTATCAACACTGTTTTGGTCACAATCCAAAACACGGCACTGTATCAGCTACTATGAATAAATTGAGCTCTATCCCAGTCAAAACCAGTACTTTCAATGCTTCAAAAGTAAAATATTAAGTGATCACTGTTAGTAAGAATCATTATACTGTCAAGAAAAGGTCCCACCAAACTAAAAGCTAAGAAGAAAAAACTCTACCAAGATCTGACTTTTTCCTGGAGAAAAAAACAGCACAGCTTCCCCAGGCAGGAGGAATTATAACTTCTAATTTCTAATGTGCAATCCAGGATTGTGCTGCTGTACTATTAAAATCCACTCAGTTCAAAGCCTGTCTGCAGGAACTGCACATTTGTAATTAAAAGGAGATTAAGGTAATTTACTACTCTCTTGCCTGCTGTCCACTAATTTTCTTCCAAAAGTAATAGCAGCACACTTCAGGGATCCAAGTGCACTAACCACTTGGATGAAATGAGGCCCTGGTAAATAATATGAGTGAACCTTATCACACCTTTTCAAACTAATCTAGTAATTGGATTGATCTACTTCTTCTTAACAGTGACAAGGAAGCTAATGCTTTCTGAGATTAGAGTTTCTCTGAGTTACCTTTTTAATCAATAAGAGGATCCAGATTTTCAGTGCCTTAATATTTTCACCAGGCACTTTTCATTTATTAGTTAAAAAGTCTGAAATCCATCTGACTACATGTAAATCTGGATCTGAGCTGAGCACTAAGCTCCTTGTACAGCAAAGAGCAATAAGCATTTTAGCTGGCAGTTCACCATATATACAGCATAGTAATGCAAATAATGCCCTAAACTTTTTTTTCTTTTTTCTTTTCTGGTTTTGGTGGTTTCTTTTTTTATTAATAATAAAATAGGATGACTATCTCAAGTGCAGACATCTACACTGTGGTGATCTAGATCAACATTCATAAGCCTGAAGATAGCTTTGTAATGGCATTTAAAGTGCCCTGGGTTCCTAAGACATCTACACGAGGCTCATAAATATGATACAAGGTTTGTGTGAGGTTCATGTTATTCTCTAGTCATTCCTGGAGGCTGTAGTGGGAAGTACCTTTGCCTTTGTATAAAAGCCCCAAATGACTACAGTTAGGCAGCCAACTTACACCCTTAAACAGGATGAATCCCACCTAAGTGATTGAATATATCATATTCTGGATAGTTCTGTACTCTTCTTCAGTATTTCATAACTCCTGTTACTTGTTAAATCACATAGCTGAAAAATATTGATTCAATAATAGTAGTATATAAATAGTACGCATATGTGGTATAACACAGTAACAGGATTGTTTCATTTTGCAAAAACTTAATTTTCTCATTAGAATAAACTGTTGAGACTTGAAGTTTATTCACTGTTTGTGTTTCCTACAAACAGTGCAACGTTACTATTAACTCTTCATTATGAATGCTGTATATAATTTTGTGCGACACTAACAGAAACTGTAGGATAAATATTTTGCTTTTCCATTGGGATGTATCAACTATTTAACAACTGAAACAAAGGGAAGTAATCTATGTTCCACAGTTATGCTTATTGTTCAGACTATTGAACAAATGAATGCATCTCTTAAAACATGTTAAAAAATTAATCACCTTTAGGATGCACAAGACAATACTAGCTTCGATAATGCATGCATTCCTTTGGCATAGAATTACTGTATAATGTTTAAAGACAGCTGTTTCTCCAAAAGCCAGAGATGGTAGGACAGATGGATAGGCAGAGGGATGGTAAATTCCTCAGAGGGCTTTATCAACTGCTTGCCATTTTCGAAAGGTAGAAGATAATAATTTACAGTGTAGCACAGATTACATTATACAGTCTGTGTAACTGGTTTGACTTGGTAAGCTGATCAAGTTTTTTAATACTTGCATTAATGCACTTGCCCTCCTCATCTGCTGAGGGAACTCATTTCAACGTATATGTTTTGTAACATTTGAAAAATGCTATTTCAAGGGCACCAGCATCCTTCTCTACAATAAAATACAATCAATCATTAAAAGCAACCCACACGACAGTACAAGACACTGGAAATAACACAAAGTCCATGTTATGTCCTTTCATATCACTTTATTGCTGCCCGCATGGCAAATCTTTTGCAATTTATCAGCTGTTATTTGTGCCACTATATCAAGCAGAAGAGTGAACGGGCTAGGCTTTTTGTGTTAAGAGTTGTCTTACTGAAGACTGAGGTTTCAATAAAAATTATAGTTTATGAGCAAGACAACAGCCAAATGTGATATTCTGTAAAATTACAGAGTAGTTAGTTATAATATAAATTTATTGTTATGTAGCTATGCACACAAAAACTACTCCTCTATTCACTGTTCCTTATTAACACAGCTCCATGTGTTCTTTCTGTTAAACCATGATTCATGAAGTCATCACCCTAGCTACTGCATAGAGGCAAATAAAGCTGTGCATAGGGGATATAAGCTACAAAGGACACAAGAATCCAAACAATAGAGTATAAATGCACATAACCACATGGCTGAGCTCACACAATATTCCAGCACTCCATGCACTCACAAATATTTAAAACGACTGTGGCTTGCTTTAAAAAGCAAGCTATTTCAGATTAAATCTAGAATATGCATATTGCAATGCCAATTCATACCCAAAGATTGACACCATTCAGTTCTACTCTAGCTTTCATTCAATGTTTACACATGAGAACACTTATCCAAGAAAGATTTTCTTTTTCTTAAAGCACAGAAGCAGGAGAATGCACATATGAAAAACATATCATTATTTGAAAAAATTTATGTTATGTGATTTCTTTAAAAACTGTGAGAGTTAAGAAACAGTAGTGTGTCAGTTTTTGATTCAGTGTTCCAGTTTTCTAGCCCATGTTCATTCTGGCAGGATTATTAGTGGCACGATTTTCTCAATTTCTCTTTAAACAAAGGATCCAGAAATATGTTTTAAAATAAAAGCTGAGAATTCTCTTGCAATTAGGTGACTTCAGGGACTGAAAACTAAAAAAAAACCCCAACAACAAAATAATGCAAACTATGACATGACGACTTCTTATGCAAGAGTTACCAGTATTGAGATAGGAAGAGAAAGGAGAATAGGAGAAAGAAGAAACATATGCATATTTTGCAAAAAAAGGTGCAAGAACCAACTGTAGATGAAGAAACATTTCCAGAAGGTTAAAAATAATTCATGTTTTAAAGAGGCTTCATACTTTCTGGAGGGTGTGAGAAGGAACCCAGGGTTCTCCAAGCATTGGTGGTTGACAGTGTTGCACAATACAGTTAAAACATCCCAAATACCCTTAGAGACACACAGCAGTTAATGTAGCTTGGAACGGAGGACGCAGAGAAAAAGAACCACTAAGAAAGAGGAAAGAAGAACAACAGATGGCATAACCAAAGTAGAGCCAGCAGCATAAACTGCAAGTTAAACAAACAAATCCCAAAGGCTGCGAGTAATAAATTTGCACAGTGGGGAACACACTGTTCTGGAGAAACTTCAGTCAGAAAACAAACCGTGCATCAATCCAAAACTCTCTGTTTAGTGCTAGTTGTCCTAGTTGATTTTCAACAAGCTTTAGAAATTTTTTTCCAGTACAAGTCTGTTTTGAGATTTGCAAGCAATTTAGTATGATGGATGCAATATGTTGATTCAGAGTCAGTTGAGAATAGCTCTGCTTGACAGCAAACGTCTGCCTACTGCCAAGCTGTAAGTCAATGACCTGGTACCAGGTAAAGGTCATACGTGATTAGTCATTTTTTTAAAAGAAGTTTAAGGCTTGATTCTAACTTCTAACAGATGAGGTGATACTGATGTGAAACATGTTTTACAATAGTGTGAGAAAAGAAGGGAAAGCTTACACTTCAGTTCTAACAAAAACACTATTTGATGTAAAACTGCAGGTGACTGAGACATATCCACTGACAAAATGTACGCTGTGGTTGTGGTGCTACTGAATGAGGTGACTACATCTGTCATGTCACATTCATAACATGATTAGGAAAGGTGTCCCAAAAGATAAAACAATGTTGTTTATATGCTGGGCCTTGTTCTCACCAACAAAAATGGGCTGGTGAGGAACGTGAAACTCAAGGGCAGCCTTGACACAAAATAGTAGAGTTCAAGATCCTTAAGGCAGCAAGGAGGGCACACAGAAAGCTCACTACCCTGGCCTTCAGGAGAGCAGACTGACTTCTTCAAGCATCTGCTTGGTAGAGTACCATGGGATAAAGCCCTGGAGGGAAGAGTCACCCAAGAAAGCTGGTTAATATTCAAGGATCACCTCCTGCAAGCTCAGGAGTGATGGAAATAAGGCAAAAATTCCAGGAAGCCTGCACGGATGAACAAGAAGCTCCTGGACAACCTTGTTTTAATGCAAAAAAGAAGCCTACAGAGGTTGGAAGCAGGGACAGGTAGCCTGGAAAGAGTACAGAGAAACTGTCCGAGCAGACAGGAATCAGGTTAGGAAAGCCTTGATAGAATTAAACCTGTCCAGGGACATCAAGGGCAACAAGGAAAGTTTCTGTAGATCGTTGGTGGTAAAATGAAGACAAGAGAAAATGTGGGCCCTCTCCAGAAGGAAATGGGATACCTGATTACCTGAGACATGGAGAAGGCTGGGGTACTCAGTTATTTCTTTGCCTCGGTCTTCACCAGCAAGTGTTCCAGCCACACTGCCTGGGTCGCAGAAGTCAAAGGCAGGGACTGGGAAAATGAAGAACCACTCATTATAAGAGAAGATCAGGTTCAAGACCATCTAAGGAAACTGAAGGTGCTCAAGTCCATGGGACCTGATGAGATGGATTCAAGGGTCCTGAGGTAACTGGTGGATGAAGTGGCTAAGCCACTATCAAGCACATTTGAGAAGTCAGCAATCCGTTGAAGTTTCCACTGAGTGGAAAATGGGAAATATAATCCCCGTTTTTAAAAGGGAAATAAGGAGGACCTGGGCAATGACAGGCCAGTCACTCTTATTTCTGTGCCTCGTGAGATCATGGAGCAGATTCTCCTGGAAACTATGCTAAGGCACATGGAAAATACAGAGGTATAGGTGACAGCAAACATGACTTCACTAAGGGCAAGTTGTGCCTGACAGATTTGGTGGCCTTCTACAATAGGGTTATAGCATTGTTGGATCAGGGGAGAGCAACTGACATTATCTGCATGAACTTCTGCAAAGCTTTTGATACTGTCCCAAATAACATCCTTGTCTCTAAACTGGAGAGACATGGATCTGATGGGTGGACCACTTGGTGGATAAGGAATTGGCTGGATGGTCACACTCAAAGAGTTGTGGTAAACAGCCTAGATTATCTTTAAGGTCCTTTCCAACCCAAATCATCCTATGGTGGTTGTTGCTGCGGTTGGTACTTTGTTTTGAAGAACAACAAGTTGCAGTAAATTAGAGGCTGCTAGATAAATATGGTCCGTATGTGTAACATGAACAAAAATCTGGCATTATCTGCTGTTTGAGACCTTCACTTCTGAAGGTAACAAAAATTATGCCTGGAGAATGAAATACAGCTTATCTAGAAAACAAACTAAAACATTCAAAACTCTTGCATTAATCTGACTGCACTGAGCAGAGTAATGTGAACAAAGACAAACGCATATGAAAAAGAAGAAAAGACAGAGTAAATGGGCAGGTCATTAAATGACAGACCATAGACTTAGACATCCAAAACAATAAATTAGTATAGGAACTAATTTTGAGTGCACAATTTGATTGGAATTAAATTCTTTTCTTCCAGGAAAAGAATTCACAGAAAAGCAGCTTCCCTACATTGTCTTCCAGTGAGGACATTGTGGACGTGATAGACTAGCCAGTACACCTGCACAAGGGTGGCAGGTGGGGCACAGGACCTGAAAGAGACCAGGTATATCTGGGCCAGCTTTTGAAGGCCAAGCAAGGTTCCCTAAGGAATCTTAATTTGCAGTACATGCATGTGCTGAAGCAATTGATTTGAGCTCAAACACCTTCTTCAGGGTGAGCTTGAACCCCCACCTCCAGCCTTTCTAAGTGTTGCATCAACTTGATCCCAGCTGATGGCTGCAGTTTAGACTGCTTTACATATAGGCATCTACATGTAGACACCTAAATATCTTAACATGGAGCTGAAGCTCACCCTGTAGGAGATCGTTATTTCAGCTGAAACACATGACAGTAGGAGTAAGATTCAGTTACCTAACACAGCCGTCTAGGGCCCCTGAGACATCACAGAGTAGTTGAGCCATTTGTAAGGTGCTGACATATGACAAAGTAAAGGAGATTTGCACCATTCTGGACTGGCAGCTGGAGACCAGCTGAATAACTTGGGACATCCCATTTGACCCAAGCTACCTAATTAGACAATTGACTGAGAGTCTATGGCATTGATACCTGTACCTCACCTAATCTCATAGGTCATCCTCGTGAACAGACAGCAAACCAAGAGCCTGACACTTCTCAAGTGGAATTCATTCTTCTGAAGCAGTGTCTAAATTAGGTCGTTCCTGTGAGCTAGGAATACCTATACCTCTATATTGACTATAAAGGAAATCAAGATGATTTCAGGTAGAAGTAGACACTGAAAAAAAGATTAGTTCACTCACAAGTTTTAATTCCAGGCTACAACGGCAGTCTTACTGCAGCTTAAGAAGAAATGAGGTATTTAGGGTCCCACTTAAAATCAATATGTTTTTTGACATTTACTTTAATGGGAACTAAATTGGAGTCTTAATTTAAATCAATAGGAAAAGTTTTGCCAAAATGGCAAATAGTAAAACTGTTTTGTAAATGCAAATATATGTATATTATGAAGGTTATAACAAAGATGTTAAGGTTATATACTTTCAAAATCTTCGCGGAACAGGACTGAATAGCAACAGCATGAGGTAAGAATTGAAATCTCTGACAGTAGGTGACAGTTTTAAAAGCACATTGAGTGGCACAAAGGGCCCTTATACCTGCAAAAAGCCAGTGTACCACTATTATCTAGAGAAAAAAAAATGAGCACAGTGGGAAACTACACACCATTTAATTTAGCTCCAATTTTTTAAAAAGTGTGGTAAACTATTTTTAGTGTTCAAGAGGATTTGTAGAAAATCTACACAGCAAAACATAAAAGGACCATAGACAACCCCCACAACTTTGCAGAAAGACTGTCCTTTGTGAATAGGGAACTGAACATTCATGGTTCGATCTGTTCAGAGGCAGAGAACTAAGACATAGTAAATGCCATCGAGGTAGCTTCACATTCAGTCTTTATATCAGATAACATTATGCTGAATATGGAACTACTGCATAATATAGTATATCTTATCTCAGAGGATATCAGTCAACAACAAAAATATCCCCCAAAATAATGGAACCGTGGACTTTCAATGTAAAAATATTCTGTAAAATACATGTGACTTTTACACTTAGCAGTTCAGCACTATGGCAATGCTTCCTGGTGCTGTTTCTAGTCTATTCAGTAATTTACATGGGGGTTCCAGCATTGTATTTTGGAATCTTTCTGTCTGCTGGACCTCAGTTCTCTAATGTATTTGTTAAGTTGTACTTACTTTTGCTCTTTGAATCAAAAACCTGCATCAAAATAGAATACTTTTCCTCTTGAATGTTATGCTATATATTGTGCTATTTTAATCCTGCCTATAATTATTTTTGCAATCTTACAGATAATTTGGAAGAAGCTATTGAAAGTCTACCCTCAGTTTAAAATATACAGACATATGATGATATCAGCTAACCTATTGACAGTAAATATGGATTGATAATGAATACTGGAGCAATGAAGTACACCAAACTGGAATAACTGTCTTAATGACAGGAATCTGTTTTTCACTGTAATTCACAGCCCTAAAGCAGAACAGTGTTTAAATGTATTTCACTTGTGGAAAAGCAATATTTATAAAAATATTTTTCAAAGTCCTTCTGGTAATCTGGGGTAATAAGATAGTTGCTAGTTTTTATATTTTATGTATTATGATTAATAGAAACAGGCCAGTTGCCCCTCTGTGTGCACTAACCTTTTGCAAAGGTAAGTCAAGCTTCATAAAGTGGCATTTTTCTATCTACTAGTTCTAGAAAAAAAAACAATTATTTTTGATGGAACATTTCTATATAATATGTTAAAGTCAAACTTTGGCCAACATAAAGAAGTTGTATTTGTAATTATAATCATGTATCTGGTATTCAAAATGATCTAAATAAGAGTAGTATATTAGCTATAATTTTCCAGTATTAATAATATTACTTTTTGCATTATGGAAGGACTCCTGTGATGTGTAAGAGGTACATAGATGTTGTTGAAATATTTGTTGTGTACATAGTGGGTTACTTCTTAAAAATACTGTTTACATGTCATATACAAGTACCTTATACATACCAACCAAAAGCCACATAAAAAAGGGAAAGTATCCTGTCTTCAGTGGACTTTGATCAATTACAAAGCACAAGTCTCTTCTTGTCTGTGAGTATAAAAGTACCAAATTCTTGTAGCACAGGTTAGCTCCAAATTTTTTCTGTTATATATACTGACTTCGTTGCTCAAAAAAAAGTTCCTACTACAACTTAATTGTACTGGGTCTGAGTCAGTACATTTTAAAGCGAGCTTGTTTCTATTCCAAGATCAATTAATCAAAACCCACATATGTATATAAAATAGTCTTTTAGTATAGATTTCATGTAGCATTTAAAGCTGGTTCACAGTTCTCCATCAAAACCTTTTTTGACTGAAATTAGAATTTTGACTAAAACAAAATACATTCTTCAAAATTCTCTTTTTCTTTGAATAACTTAGGAAAACAAAGTTTCAAAAAATATAAAGTGGGATTCATCTCACTTAGATTTAGGTGTTTGTAGCACAGATGTGTTCACCAAAACTAATTACCTTCGGCTTTCCTTTTAATAAATTTCAGACATCTACTATAGAAAGAGATGAACTGCACCTGAGAAATACCTGGTTTTCTCCATTATTCCATTAAAGGCAGCATATGGCTGGTTCAGATGTAGACTGACACTGCTTATATATGCATTTGATATTATTCCCATTCCAAACTTCTAAAAGCATCACAAAAAGGAAAAAAAATATATATATAATCCTAAACCATTTTAGAAGTCAGGTTCATTGTTCCCCCATGCTTCTGTGCCTGACGTTTCCTTATTAGACTCCCTTGTCACCTATGGCTATGCAATCTTCAGATGCACTTCTTCACCTTTCCAAAGGGGACAACACAATTCATAATGCAGTACAAAGTGACTTTTGAGTATGGTTTATAAAGGCAAAAAGATAAGGAGTCATCTATTCCTCTGAAACTACAAAGCCCTACAACAGCATTTGAGAATCCAGACATTAAACTTTTTCTCCAATAACTCTATAATTTTCCCTGGGAGGAACATATTTTCTGACTCAGTTTAACTGCACATCTTTCTGTTCAGAATAGTTCATTGGTCTTTCCACTTTCTTAACATGATTTTATATTTCTGTATGATTCCACTGTGCAGTAGTGAGGAATGGCAGGGGTAAGTCTTTCTTCCTTGCATGCCTAAAATTGGAGCTATCCCTATTAAAAACAGTTTTTGGAAACCTTAATGCTGCAGTTGGGTTGCTTTTGAACAACTAGAACAATTCAACAAACGAAAGTAAAATTCTGAAAGATGAGCTGAAGGTAGAGACCCTCCCTCAGTTACAAGAAGCCAAGATAACTGTCTCTGAAAGAAATATACTAAAACTTTTATAGAAGTGTCAGAAATTACTTTTTCTTCCATCACTATCATGCAGTCGAAAGAGGAAGCCTGTATAAGGCTCTGAGGAGAAATATGCCCTACGGTGCCTTGAGATGTTGTGAGTATTCATTGCTCCATGTCCTCATGGTTCTTGCCCAAAAAACAGATATATATGTGTATGGGAATGAGCAAGAGAGACCCAAATTTTAAAACATATATGCCTAACTTCTGTACCTCTATTTTGAAGTCAAAATCTGGAGAAAACTGCACATCTCATTTACAAATAACGTCACTGCTACCTGCTTCCTCACTATTAAATTAACAGGCTGACAGCAGAGATACCATATTCCCAGAAACACAGTTAACTGTCAGAAGATACTTCACATGCATGTTTCTGCTGTGAGACTCCTGTGTGCAAACAGCAGAGGAAAATACCTCTTTAGCCCATGAAAAACATCGGTGCAGTGAAGGTAAAATCTAACGGTGGTCTTTGTAAATATGAAAGACAGTGTTCAGAGCACTGAAGAAATTTCAGATAAACACACTTCATTTTTCTTTTCACAAATATATGTTTGTGTTTCAAAGTTTGGAAAGGTACTATCACTATGCTTCAGTGTCACTCATTTCATGATCTAAAGTCTCAAACAGTTCAAATGGAAATTTTCTCTGGCATTATGGAAATGTACCAAGTAAATGAGCACTCTTTTTATTTACTATTACATAGAATTTTGTATCTCACATAATTACCCTGCCAATCCACCTTTGGTAGTTGAAAATCTGATGCTTGATGTTAGAAAAAGGGACACCAGTGCAGCTTAGGAATAATAATTTTAAAGCGGTATATGATTCAGGTGTTATAGAAGTCTATAAAAACTTAACCAAGGATTCCAAAAAGGCTGGAGGAAGCTAAAGTAAAAGTGTTTCAACCTATTTATACTTACACCCTTGCTAGTGGACTTAGAATAATACCATTTTAGTCCTGTCTTTTTCAGTTCTGTATACGGTCCATTAGAATTCATTAGTGTCGTTAAAAAAAAGACCATCAATCAGCTATTGGATTTCAAAGGAGGGAAAACACTGAACGGAAGGCAAGGTTCATTTTTATGCTTACTCAGGCTGTAGTTGTGATGTTTTACAGGCCTGTAAATTCTGACCATACAGAAGTGTAAGACTGAGTTTGCAATAAAGTTTCTTCTTTTTAAGCCTTCTCCCAGGGATGGTCCCACAGCAAAGAGGTATCGAATAAATCAATGTGTCTTAGAATTAACTTCTATGAGCAAGATGACATAACTGTAGCATGTATGATTTTTAACATTATTATTGTTTTCCACTAAAAACTATAGCATTTTAAACAGTGAAAGCTAAAATATTCTGGCATACTGAAAATACAGCTTCATAGAAAAGAAATCTTATCCCAGGCTAGTAAGAAAAAAGAAAGAAAACAAAGAACCTTCAAAAACTGAAACTCCTACCCCAGAAATTCTGTAAACTCAGTCCCAGATTCATCCCACCAACATTTGTGTTCTTAAAAGAAACACCCAAATGAAGAATGTAGACACTTTACGCTTCCTTTGCTGCTAAATGAAAGCCATTAAAACCTATCCATATACATACAACACGATCTTTATCTTATAACATAGCCTTCTAGGACTGCATTCCTAATTTAGGCATCTTGTTACATGCTGAAGTTTTGTTGGGATTAAATCAATGTTCAAAAGAGGGATTCTGATACTTTGGGCTGTGCTGTGCAGCTGTAACGATTTTGACTTCTATTTCCCTCTCTGGGTACACCACACCTGCAGAGAAGATGGAATTGTCCACCCTTCACCTTGTATTGTGTTGCATCAGGGAACTAAGATTTACTATGCCTATCATGCACATTGTCTATTTCTGCCTTGTCAACACATGCATTAGCAATGCGGGATCTCCCTTTCAGCATCCTACAAGTATAATAGCTGGCACCATAAAAATCTGTAGTTCACAAAGTACAACCCTGTTAACATGAATAAATGACTGCTCAGAAAAAGCAATTAAATAGTCATTATTCTTGGTCCATGCTAAACTAGATTTGGGTGCAAGTGAAGTAAATGCATCTCTGAAGGAATACAGAGAATGGAGTTGATTGAGACTCTTTTTCCTATGTTCTTTAACTCCCTGTGAGAAGTTCTAACATGTATAGTGGTGGAGGAATAGTGGAATGAAGACCCAAGATCAGATTACTTGTCACAGCACTCTCCAAACTATCAAGCTGCAACAAGGGCTTTCACCACCTCATACCAGCATACTCTTCATACAGTCCCTCTGCTGCCTTCTCCTCATCTCATCCAGGGCACGTGTTCTCTCTCTTCCTGGGCTGCTCTCCCTTCATTGGCTCTCAACCCCTTAACAGAACCAGCCACAGCTGCACCTTATATACATCGGCCAACCCACTGCCCCTGAAGCCAGCCCACAGCTGTATATTATCAATGATAATTAACCCAGCTGCATTCCTCTACAATTACTGAATGAACAATGACCTATGATAGATGACCAGATGCTTAGTATCTGCTGTCTTTTTGCTTGTCCATTACTTGGTTTTCTTTATTGCCTTCCACAATAGCAACAAAATGAAAGAAAAGTGAATGTTCAACCCAAGCTCTCTGAAGCTCTCACAAAATTGAGGTGTGGTTATGCCACGTGACCAGTAAGGGTTCCCCTGTAAGGAAGGCTGTCATCCATGTCCCCAAGTACAGAGAGAAGCAAGGCAGCAGTGCTGGAAGACTCATGACAGTGGGCTACCAGGGAGCAGTGCTCTGCAAGGGAGTAACAGGATCATTTTAGAGTCTTCCATAATTCTCAGCTGTGAAATATGCAGAGATTTCTTCTCTTAACCTTTCTTAATGGGTGCCTTGTAGCTGTTGGCCACAGGAAGATGTTGGGGGATGTTGTGCTTTTGTCACCCAAAAGCCTGACATGGAGATTGGTCGGAGGGAGTCCAAGCCTGGAGGGAGTCTCACAATCCTCTTGGCTTGACTGTACCAACGCACTGGGGTGCTAATTAGGGCATGTTTCCATTAATTGTGTGTCTGTGTTTTGGTGGGAATGTATGAAAACCTTTTGCTGATACAGCCTCTCCATCATTTACTCATTTATTAAATTGGACTTCTCATTGTCATGTTGTTTGGTGTTCTATTCCCTCCATGACATAATGAAACATAATGTTAACTTAGAAATACCTTTTTTTTTCCAGGGAATATTTACCATTATGCTCAGCAGCCCAGTAATCTGTAATGAACTGTATAGTCTAGACAAGACCTTAAGGATATGACCAATAACAAACTGTCCATGCCCCGGACTATTTAATTTTCCATACTAAATTAAGAACACTGTTTTTTCCCCTTCTTTCAAGAGCAATCGGTAAGAGCTAATCCACTAAAAAAGCTCAACTGTGTAGAATTTCTGATCTTTTTTGTTTCATGTAGGTTCATCCCAGATAGTCAAATACTGCTGTAATTACAGAAGTAGCTTTGAATGTGGCTCATAATCAATGTACGGGCATAAAGTGTTGGCTTTTTACTCACAAGGTCTAGTCTTCCAGCTAGCTTTAGCACATGCCATCTTAAGTGTTCTGAGAGCTAAAAGGATGACTCATTGAAACTGATTGTATTTCTTTCTTACTCCAAAGGAAAGTAAGCTGTTTTATAGTAGAGATTCATTTGGATAAAACAAGACTTTTTTTTTTTTTTTTTCCATCTAATGGAAGATGAAAGTAAGAAGAATGGAAGAGGATGCCTAATACAAATATTGTGTCTTCTTGTGGAGGGACTGTAAAAATTAGGAAGAAATTAAGTGCCATAAAATGAAAATAATTTGAGGAAAAATCTTAGGTAAAAGAGTACAAAAAGATCTGGAATGGGTGGCTGTTTCTTTGAGGCATAGTTGTGAGCAGAACAGTTGAAGAGGAATGAAGCACCTTGGCTTCCCTGCAAGAATGGGCTGTGTGCCTATGAACACATTCCTTTGGGTCAGTATTATTTTTGGTATAATGAAGATAAAAATACTCCTCTACGCTTTCATAGTTGATGTGTGCAGATTAAAATACAGAAGGCAAAGGCTAAATTGTGCTACATATTTGTATGAATATCTGTGAGTCTTTATATTTCTGTAAATACACTCTGTGTATCTTCAGAAAGAATTGATATGAAAAAGTAATTAGGTAACCCACATTAACAGGTGACAGAGGGAGACAAATGCAAAAGGAATATAGGACAAAGCTTGTAAATTGTATCCCAAATATAGCAACCACAGTAAAAAATGAGTCCTGGACGAATTTGGTCTTCTGCCTTCCAGCGGCAGAAGGCAAAGCACACCCTGTAGGTTCAGCTGACTTGAAAACAGCATTTATAATGATGAACAATACCTAGATTTCTTCTGCCACTTGCATTTGATTTGTAAGAGCAGAAATTCAGTGAACGTTTTAGTGTCTCAGTTTACTATTTTGACTCTACAACATGTTCTCTTTATATTGAGATGACTATACAATTAGTTTTCAGAAAAAAACCCTCATACATTTGAATGGTTACCAATGTTTTTAGTCTTCACAGGTAGTGAAGGCAAGAAAGCCTTCACAGCAATATGCAAAAACATATGAAGAAGAGCACATTTATTTAAATTCATTAGATTATAGCTCACCTTCTTTTTACCCTAGATTCAAATTAATCTTGATAGCAATAATTAATTTTCAGCTTCAAGGTTTAATAATATATTAAGCTCAAATTCTCACTAGCTAATTACATTTCATATTTTGGAGACTTGCAAAGTCAGTTCCAAGATGTGTTGTTTCTATTTCTTAAAGCACTGATACTCTGAGCCTGTTCTTTTCTTCCTCCTTGATGGTAGGCTAATTATTGTTTTAAAAGTGTACCGTATGTTCATTCAGATGGAAGATTCATTTGGCTAAAACAAGATATTTTTTTTCTCCCAGACATTTTGCAAACTGTTCATTCTGCAGTAATAAGGAAATGAGTCTCTTTCTTTGGGAGGCTAGGGAAATCTTCACCTATAGCTATTACCAATGTTACTGGAGCATGGCCAGATAATACTATATTATAATGGTTAAAGAGTTTAGTAAAAAAATCAGTGTGTGTGATGTGAAATCATAAGATATATTTTCCCACTTTGAAACACATCCCCATGGGCCAGATTCTGGGCAGAGTTGGACTAGCATTGACATTCATCTGGACTAGCATTGACATTCATCTTAGGGCAATATAAAAAAAAAAAAAAACCAAACAAACAAACAAAAAAAAAACCAAACAAAAAAAAAAAAAACAAAAAACAGAGACATCTGATCACACCTGATCACGATCCAGATCCATAGAAATACAGATCTGCATATACCCCAGCTCTTCAGCTGATGTAAACACTTCAGAAGTGCCACTAGACTCCCAGAAAGATCTTTCCATGGTGGTATCACTGTGTCCTTGACTAGCTGGGATGAGTAGTGTGGTAACTCAAAAGCAAACATAGCTCTATGTTTTAAATTAGGAGACAAGTCTTCATGGTATTGTAGGACAAATTCAGAGTGGCTTCAGTGGGAGTACTGCACAGCAAAGGCAAACACTGCAGCCAAATCCTGCAGTGCTAGTAAATTCCTCACAGAAAGAACTGAAATGCAGCAAAACTGAGAAGTGGCTTTACTGCGGCTCAGAGTTTTAGTGGAGAGGATTTTATGACTCTTCTCAGGGGCCACTGTCCAAAAAAACTGGAGCCTTTTTAAGTGGTATTTCTGGAGAGGAGCACAGACTGCAGAGGGACACCAGGTAAAGCAACTGTGCACATGAGTCTGGTAAATGCTGATGTTTATCTTTTATTAAATTTAATGCTATGATGACTTAAAATTTTCTTCTTAAAAGTCTAATTGGAGACTAAACATTCACTGTTGGAAATATTTCCTTATCCAACAGTTCTTCCATCATTATTTATTTCCTGTATATCTGACACAGGTTGCAAGGTCTTACTTTGAGTTCGGGCAGAATCAGCTATAGTCTTGCAAATGTAATTGCTGCAACATCAGATTCTTTGGTCCTAGTGATTTTCTTTTCAGCTATGTTAATATAGCTATGTGAAAATGTTTTTCATGTTTCCAGTACTGTGTGATGTACTCTAAGGACTACTTAGACTTCATGAAAGTTGTCTTTTGTGTTTTTTATTGAAATAGGATTATATTGACATAATCTTAAATATTGGTCTTAACTTATTCCACAGGGCATCACATGAGGAAAAAGATACTGAGCTAAAAAAAACATGAAACCATTATTGACAGGTTAAACAGCAATTTCCTTAATGATTAAAAATTCACTATGTGCATTACCACTCTTTAGTTGTTAAGGATTCTTTATTGCAGTAAGACTTGAAGCACGACAAATTCTTAAGAAGACTGTGTAGTTTAAACGTTTATCAAAAAATAACTAAAAACTGGAGAAAAAAGGGGAAACATGATAATAATGGTGTCTGATAGGAGATGGTAACAGCCAACCTTCATCCCACTGAATTTAGGTACTTAATTTAAGCACACATTCTTGCTGTGCTTTGCAGATGAAAAGCAAAGAGAAAGTACTTAGGACAATTCAAATTTTTAGTGAATGGGACAGCTCTCTGCACATCACTGTTTCTCTCCACTGACAGTGCAATGAGCTAAATGGGCAAGATTCTGAAAGATGTTGAAAGTTAGGTTTGCTGAATGTGGTTTGAAGTCCCAACCTGCCTTTTGGGAGGGGAGGGGGTGGAGGTGATATCAGAACTGGAGAAGTCCTCTAGAGCTTATGTTCCTTCTGCTGTTTCAGGTAACTGCATAAAACAATCTCTTTCATAAACAGGTTGCACTCCATCTTAACACTAGTCAATATTCTCTATGTCTACTTCTAGCTGTCCGAAAGCTATTCTGGACCTTCTGGCTAGAAACCCTGTTCTGATTTTGATCCTAAATTAATTCAAGAATATTTAAACAAGCTTGTTCTTGTGCCAGCATTGTCCTTTAGCTTAAACAGTTTTGATTTTTTTTTCCTACTTTGGCATTTATTTCCCTCATATATTTATAACAAATAATCATATCCCTCTTGACCTCCATTTTACTGGAACAAATAAGCCAGATCCTTCTGGGACCTGCCCACATCACAAACTGCAATGCAGTGCAAATCCCTGGACTTCCATCAAATCAACTAGCTCTGGGGCCAGAAGACTCACCGTAAAGAACAGTACTCATGGTAATTATATTGCTTCTTCCAGATCTAGCTAAAATGCTACTTGAAACCACATAGGTGTTGCACAAATACAATGAGAAGTTTTATATGTGATTTGGGCATGATTAAATATTTGATTTCATGTTCATATGTAATATTGATTTAGCACTAGAAGTACACCTAATGTTAAAAATATTTTTCTCATGAGAAAATAAGAAATAAAAAATAAACTTGAAGAGCATTATCAGTTTTGAACTTTGTATTAAGACTTTCAATATCTGTCGTAAGAAA
Organism: Falco naumanni; assembly: GCF_017639655.2. Taxonomy (NCBI): domain Eukaryota; kingdom Metazoa; phylum Chordata; class Aves; order Falconiformes; family Falconidae; genus Falco; species Falco naumanni. The sequence continues at coordinate 25,476,567 of NC_054055.1, read as the reverse complement.
AATGTCTCCCAGAACCACTGATTCTAGTTATTCATATCACATCAGTAGTTCATTCAAAATTTATGGTTTTTTTCTGCCTCGGTTGGTGGAAAAGGTTTAAACTGATTTGTCTACAATTTCAAAATGACAAGAAAATTACTCCAGCTTCACTACTTTTAGAAACATACATTTTTTCTTGTTAGATATTTTAGTATAACTTCTCTACTTCAATGTATGGAAGTAACTGCTTGAGTGTAATATTCTGTAAAGAACCACACACCTCGTCACCCCCTGCCCAAACCAGTGATTTTCTCTAAGATGTGAAAAAAAAACCCAAACCTGGCAATAAAAAGACAGTGGCAATATAATCCTCATAAAGTAACAAAGACATAAAGGTAGGAAAATGACACTTTCTCAGCAGCAAGCACTGGAGACAATCTTGATCACAATGATTAAAATGCCTGATGTGAAAGAAGTGACCTCTTCCACTAATCTCCAGAGACAGATGATTCTCTGTAGTTAAATGAATTAACTCAAGCAAATTTGAATTTGAAAAAGAGTGCATAGTGCACTGTGGCATTCAAACATAAATGGATTTCAAACTACAGAGACAGTACATTGTCAGCTCTACCCCCTAAACAGGAAAAGAAACATAATAAGATGTGTAGCTGTGTTACCAAGCAAAAATATGCCACAGCAGTTAGACAGTATGTTTCAGTCTCTGTTAATAAGGATAGGCAGGTATTGAGCTACTATGTGAAAGCATGCTTCCAGGGTTTTGCTTTGTCCACAGACTTATTGATCCAAGACAACACAAAATCTTTATTGCACTGCTGATGCCAGAACTGCGACTCCAAAGTATGTTCTCTCCAAAAGCAGAAAGCAGTCAACCTGTCCCCACCTAAAGCCTTTTAACAGCTTTCAAGCAGGACACTCCAGAAATGGAGTAATTCAAACCTATATTTGAAAACCGAAGTTCAAACTCTTTGGGTTAGGTTTTTTTTAATACTTTTGTAGCAAAATTGGGACTGGATTTGAAAAGGTGATGCCAGGTTGCCTACCTCTAAGATGTATGCAAAAGGACACCTTTCAGCACTTGCCAAGAATGTTCATTGGGACACAACCAAAGCAGAGGAAGTGCCAAGACCTCAGCTGGTTTTGTCCCTCCTACTCCAGGGCCTTGGCACCACACTGTTAACAGCTTTGCTGTCACTGAATTCAGCCAGGTAGGCATTTTTTTCTTTGTTGACGCAAACAGGCATAGCATGATCTGCACATAGAATAGACATAGGAAAGTGCTTATGTTCTTGAACATGAAGGAACAGGCACATAAATTTTTCTGCTATAAACAGTCTGTAACTCAAAAAAAGTTGAATAGCAACCCTATAGCTGAGAATTTGAATAGCAACCAAAAATCTTACAGTTATCAATTATGTGAATTGTCTTGTAATGCTGCTAAAGAGAAAATTTGGAAAACTCAGATTTAAAAACAAGTAAAAAATGCAAACTGTTCTTACTATGTGCTGTTGATAGTCCACTGAGATTTTAAAAGAAGGAAGGTGTTTCTTGAAAAAACACTCTCCCTCTTACTGTAAAACTTTGATGGTTCATGGTGAGGTAGCAATTCAGTAATAAAGAGCAAGAGTTCAGACCAGTCAAGCAGTGATATCCGATACACTGATATCTAAGCATGGCTACCAGTGGCTCCGCACACAGCTGTTTGGCATGAGCAAGAGGTCATCAGACAGGCTATTGCAAAACACTGTAATGCTCCCTGGAGATAAAAATGGGACATGTCCAATTTTGGACTTCTTGCTGCTTGCCTACTGATTTCCTTCCAGTTAAATTAAATTAATGTTTAAACACTATATTGATGTTCTAGGATTTTCCAGGTTTTATCCCAAGAACACTGAACTTAAATATTAAGGAAACAAGTGCTTGAGCATGTGGCGATACTAATTGGTACTATTAAGTTTTGTTCTTTTATTTGCCTTATCTAAAGTACTTGCAAAAGTAATAGGTGTGCATCCAGCCAGTTAAATTCAATAATATAATTTCTTTGTGAACAACAATTTAACTTTTAAAGAGAACATCTTGTTAATAGCCTTCACAAATTCTATTCTGTGAGTGTCATTAAGTTTACTTGGCTAGTGACAATGTGCATCTTTGGCATATAGGAGCATCTTTAAAACTATATTATTGTTATGCCACATCTATGTTTCCTACTTTAATTTTATTCTGCCATAAGAGCAAATTGACAATGCATTAATTTAAGTATCCAATTTAAACCAGCTGAAAATGAATGTATTGAAACTAGTAAAAGCAAAGACAACAGCAGGCTAAAAGCTTATGGAAACTGAAATACTATCAGCAATCTGAACAATTTTGGTGGTGCTGCAGCTGTTTCTAAATATTCTGATTGCAACTGTTTATTTGTAACTTTATTATTAATGTAGGTATTTCCTGCTTTGCCTATCAATGAAAAGCTATGTATTTTATTTTGTAAAATAAAAATTTAAAAATAAACTACTAAAATTTTGTGCAATTGGAAACAATCCTAGTGGAGAAATAAGCTTTGGAATCTTTAGATTTTATGACACTGTGCCATGGGTCATTCATGAATTAAATTGCACAGATTTATTGGGCTAATGATTACTTTTCACAAGGATAAGAGAACACAACAGGAGACGGCAATGAAATATGATAATTTGACTTTATTTATGACCATAAGCGGTGGTAATTTAAGTTTGCCAACAGTGAATGGCTATTAGCAGCCTTAGTTCAGAAACAACAAAAATATTTAAAACTTAACTGTTAACAGAAAGAGAACAAATTAAAAGGCCAGAGTCTGGGAAATTCGCCTTTCCTACTTGCCCTAGGACAAAGAAATTGGATTTTTATTTATTTTTTTAAGCATTCTATTGCAGAATTCTTTTACAGTGACTATACTCTGAAGTACTTCGAAGAATAAACATGCTTCAGGTCTAAAACTTTTTTTGAAGGAGAGTGTAAGATGCAGACCTTCTCAGATGTGTCCTTAGATGTGTGTCTTTGGAAGAGCAATGAAGCTGGTGGAAAAGTCTAGAGATCAAGTCTTATGAGGAGTGGTTGAAGGAACCAGATTTGTTCAGTCTGGAGGAAAGGATGCTCAGGGGAGACCTTATGGGTCTCTACAGCTGTCTGAAAGGAGGTGGTAGGCAGGTGGGTGTCAGTCTCTTCTACCAAGTAGCAAGTGATAGTACAAGAGCAAATGGCTTCAAGTTGTGCCAGAGGAAGTTCAGACTGGGTATTAGGAAAATATTCTTCACTGAAAGGGTTGTCAAACAATGGAACAGGCTGCCCAGGGAAGTGGTTGAGTCACCACCCCTGTGGGTACTGAAGAGCCATGTAGATGTGGCAGTTAGTGACATGGTTAGCTTAACAGTTGGACTCGATGATCTTAAAGATCCTTTCCAACCTAAATGATTCTATGATTTCTTAATTTATTTGGAGAACACAGGTAAAGCAGCTCTGTTCCATGTGTAGGGTAAGGTATATCAGCCTAGTTTTGCTTCCTTTCATCATATTTCTGGAGCAAGGACTGAACAAACTGCCTTTGAAATTAGTAATAACAGCCTCTCTGCTAAGTCCTGATAGCCATTTGATATCACTCACACTACTTGGCCCAAAGTAGTGAATTAAGTGAAATAAGGATGCGATTTCATAGACTCATGGTCTAAAACATCATCTCCTTCTCAACTAGTGTTTCTTTTTACGTTGGCTCATCTTAATAAAACTAAGAAGGGTAAATGCAATGCTAACAAAAATGTACCTTAACGTTTGCTTCCAGTGGAAAAGTAACACACAGATGTATGAGCACGGGAATAAGCCAATACCATGTGCCTCAGGTTGCAGTCCAGGAGATTGAGAGAGGCCAGTTTTTAGCATGTTTTTCATTTTATTCTGCTAATTGCTCAGACTGGAGATTTTCCTGAAACACACTCATCACTCACAGCTTACCACTTCCCCATCCTCATTCCCATTTTTCACTTTTAAAAGGCAGAAATGGGGGAAGGGAAGAACTAGGAGAGAAATTATCTACATGTAAATCTCATCCTAATGTGTGCCCAAGGTAGACAATCACATACAAGAGGTGAGGAGCACCCTAGGGCCACATGTTTTCCTTGTAGCCAGAGAAATTTTAAAAGAAGGAGTCATTCAATAGGTAGGAAAGACAGATTTTCTTTGTTTTGAATTATAAAACCTTTTCATCTGCATCTGCAATCACCTGTTTAATTCTTCTCTCAGAATTGTGACTTACCAGTTCAGAACACCAGGTTATGAGATGCTTAAAAAGGCAGAAAGAACAGTAGAACAGAACTGTTTTCTTACCTCATATAAAGGGACCATCGACCTGTAGTAATATCGTAATAAGAAGGAATCTCTGCCTATGTTTTTGGAAGTGTGTGTTGATTGCGTAATTTGGTATGGTTTCATTCTGAGAGTATTAATGAAGGTATTTATCAGGCTATAGATTTGCTCAAGGGACAAGACAAGAATATTTCACAGAGGTGGAAACAAATAAAAGCCGTGCACAGATAGAGTGACAGATTGGAAGTTGAGACTGGGAAAGAGCTGTGGTCACCTGGAGACTTGATGAATATTGATGAATTCAGTAAGTTTGATAAGCACTGTAGGGTGCTTGAAGTGACATCCCTTAAGAAAACTCAGGAAGAATTCAGAAAGTGCCAAAGATGTAGGGGCAGGGGGAAGGGGAAGCATATGAGAAATATCCAGAGCTCTCCGTTGGCACAAGAAAGGTAAGCAGATGTAGAGTACAGCATACAATCAAGGGCAGGAAAACAGCCACGAGCCTGCTGCCTCGTTTATTTATGCCAGAGTCCTGAAAACCCAGGGTTTCAGAGGCTGCTGCTAATGAGGCAAGGGCTGGGTTTATGCAGCTGTCACTATGGCAGGCAAGGGAGAGAGGCAGAAGCAGCAAGAGCAGCACAAAGATGTTCCAGTAGTGTTATTTTAGCTCACTATCTTAGCTAACCTCTCTTTCATGGTTAGGATGAAAAATCATTTTTTCTCTACATTTCTTAAGAAGTTTGGAGCCCCCTATGGCACTCTTATTATCAAAACATAGTGAAAAACTGATGTTTGCCTTATGTCACTTCAGGCTCTATTAATGTGATAAAATTAATGTTTTAAAAAAAAAAAAATCTAGAAAAACACTTGGTCATATTTTCAGAAATAACATGACCACCAAAGATCAATAATAAAGATTTTAGATTTCTATGTTCAAATAGTGGCTCCTGGCCTCTCTTTGACATTTTTTTTTAAAGACGGGGATTTCTAAAATGGGTTCCAGGTTGTTTCAAGGTGGATATCCAACATCAAAATAAAATTCTAGAAAGGTCAGCTCAAACTATTACTGTGCTTATGATAAAAACCCATCAGTCATAATCATTTTATAATGTGTTATATTTAAAAGTTTGGGGAAAAATATTAAGCAGCTCTGGAAAAAAAAGAGAGCATCTGATATGTAGAACTAAGAATTATGATTTATTCAACTAATTAATATCCTAACGGCCTAATCAAAAGAGGAAAAAAATAGCCCTTCATAGTACATTTATTATAGTAACATTTTAAGAAAAAAATCCCTCGACAATTACTTCTAATTGTTATCAAAATGCAGTTAAAAAGGTTATGCACACGTTTTTGAGCATCAGCCCCTTTCCCTTGTGCTCACCCTTCCTATCTGCTATCTGTTGTTATGAAAGCTTGTCAAAATACCAAGTCCTTCACTGGGAGTTGAAGGTGATGTTGAAGGTGAGAGGTTCTTTCTCTTTGGGTGCTGTTGATACTTTTTTAAATTTAAAAATGAAACAGTCTGTTGCTAGTGCTTCTTTCCCTATTGGTCCACACAGTTGGTTACCAATGAACGCTTTGTTTCCCAGACCATTGCCATAGCTTGTACATATTTTAGGGTAAAACTTTGTAATTGCAAAAAGCTGCATTAATACTAAAACAAGTCACATGTTGATCACCTCACAGTTATACAATGTGTTATTTCAGATTAAATGGTCTAGAATAAACACAAGATTAGACAAGTGCAGACAAGGATCAACATTTTCCGAGACCTGTATTGTTGAATTAATACAAAACCTGTGGTTTCTTACTAACTGATAAGCACATATTTCCTGGGCTTAAGGGCTACAGGGGATTAATTTATTACATATGTTTAACAACAATATAGTATTTAGCAGCATACAACCCATGAGAATAAAGAAAACATTTTCTTAAACCAAGCCAGAATTAACTAAAATTAGAGAAACTACACAGATAAAGCTATAAAATCATATTTGTGAACACTGGAGACTTTTTAATCATGATCTTATTTTTTCAGAGGGATCTGAATGCTGAGAAGAGATTAAAACGTTATTTAGGAAGATAACACATTGTAAATAGATGTCAACAACAGGGAGAGTCATAATGCACAAAACAGCAGTGCGTGATAGAAGACTTTTTTGTGTGGTTTGTAGAATCTACAATCTCTAATTCACATTACTTATTCACTGGACTATAGAATCATAGAAGCATTTAGGTTGGACAAGATCTTTAAGAACATCAGGTACAACCATTAACCCAGGACTGCCAAGTCCACCACTAATCCATGTCACTGAGCACCACATCTACTCATTTTTTAAACACTTCCAGGGATGGTGATTCCACCGCCTCCCTGAGTGGCCTGTTCCAATGCTTGATGACCTTTTCAGTGAAAAAAAAATTCCTAATACCCAATCTAAACCTCCTCTGATGCAACTTTGTTTCCCCTTGTCCTGTCACTTGTAATTTGGGGGAAGAGACCAATTCCCACGTGCCTACAGCCTCCTGTCAGGTAGTTGTAGAGAGCAATAAGGTCTCCCCTGAGCCTTCTTTTCTCCAGATGAACAAACCCAGTTCCCTCAGCTGCTCCTCATAAGGCTTAGACCCTTCCACCAGCCTCATTGCCCTTCTCTGGACATGCTCCAAAACCCTTATGTCTTTCTTGCAGTGAGGGGCCCAAAACTGAACACAGTGTTTGAGGTGCAGCCTCACCAGTGCTGAGTATGAGGGGAAAATCATTCCTCTTATCCTGCTGGCCACACTATTTCTATTACAAGTCAGGATGCTCTTGGCCTTCTCAGCCACCTGAGCACACTGCTGGCTCATGCTCAGCCAGCTCTTGACCAACACCCCCGGCTCCTTTTCTGCCAGGCAGCTTTCCAGCCACTCTTCCCCAGGCCTGTATTGTTGTGTGGGGTTGTTGTGACCCAAGTGGAGGACCCGGCACTTCTTCTTGTTGAACCTCATTCAATTGGCCTTGGCCCGTCAGTCCAGCCTGTCCAGGACCCTCTGCCTTCCTACTCTCGAGCAGATAATACTCTCACCCAACTTGGTGTCAGGTGCACTCAATCCCTTCATCCAGATCATCAATAAAGGTATTAAACAGGACTGGCCCCAGTACTGAGCCCTGGGAAACATCACTTGTACCCAGCTGCCAGGTGGATGTAACTCCGTTCACCACCACTCTCTGGGCTCGACCAGCCAGCCAGCTTTTTAACCAATGTAGAGCACACTCATCCAAGCCATTAGCAGCCAGTTTTTCAAGGAGAACGCTGTGGGAGACAGCGTCAAAAGCTTTACCAAGATTCAGGTAGACAACATCTACAGCCTTTCCCTCATCCATGAGATGGATCATCTTGTTGTAGAAGGAGATCAGGCTCATGAAACAGGAATTTCCTTTCATAAACCCATGCTGGCTGGGCCTGATTCTCCTATATAAGGATTTGTGTTAAACTTGGGGCAAGAATTGCAAGAAAAATACATCCAAACCTACAGTTGTACATCCAAACCTACAGTTGCATTGAATTTTATGATTTCTTGATTTTCTTCAATTGGTATGATTGTTCACTCATGCCCATGTGAACAAAATCTACATTAAAATGCAATAAATAGAAAAGATTTGTAGAAATGGGAAATGTAAAAAATAAAATAACAGCCTGCTTAGCTGAAAGTATGTTTTTTGAAGGATATTAATAGTTAGAGGTAAAAGTGATTTCAGAGAGCGCAATGTGTCATTACCAGGAATAACAGCTAATAATAAAGATAGGAAAAATACTATGTTTGAGGAAAACTACTTGTCATTGATAGATTTCACATTATGTAGCGAATTCCCAAGGAGAATGTTCAAACTTTCTCACTTGAGACAATTGTAATGAAAGTAGGTAGCACACAAGATATAGTGCAGGCAACAATCCTGTGTTTGTCCCCAGGCTTTGAAGTACGTGATCTGACAAATCTTCTCTGTTTCTAATTCCTTTGATCTATGGTCAAGGGATAAGTAAAAGGTGAACCAAACTCAGATGACTGATATTTCTGATTTGGGTGCAAAATAAAGGTCTGGTTAAAAAATACTTTTGTACATATACACATATACATATATATTTATATATATGTATGATTATATACATACACAGTTCCATCTATAATTTAAAAAAAAATGTGGGTTTTTTTTTCCCTGAAAAACTAAGTAAATCTTCAAAACATTCATGAACGGGAAACTGGGCTGTAGCCACGGGTAAAAACAGTCATTTAATACAGAGAGATTAGAAAATGAGTCAAATAAAAGTTCTCAGTCATCCAGGACAGATTGATAAACACTTTCACCTTCTGTAGTGGCACACAGAAAAGGTTAGATGAACCAGGATAGAAGATCAAGGCTTAGTGTACACATGAAAGAGGCAAAATTAAGCACAATATCCTAGTTAGTTCAAATATACCTTGTTCCTCTTAAAAAAGGAAGATACACCAGTATGCATGAATGTATCTGACATAAAGTTTTTATTGGGCCTAACAGCTTTGAATTGTGTTATAAATTTAAGCAATCCTTATAATACTTATTCCCGTGTCTTAATTTGACACATTTTTAGACATATAACTACAAAAGTTATTATAATTTACTTACATGGTAGCTAGATGACAAATTCCTTGACATACAGAATGGAAAATGAAGCCAAACTTTGAAAAATACAAATATGCTTTTCATTTAAGTAAGTAATAAAATGCAAATTATATTTACATTAATATATTACTGTACTAATAGGTACTTTAAGAGAACATCACTGAAGATCTTGGAAGTTGCTAAACACAAAACCTAAGGGTTAGATTTCTTAATGCCGTAGGATGATTGTTGCTGTAGGAATACTGTGTTACTATGAAGTAGAAGTGATATTAGAAAAAGATAAGCAGACTTATTTCTTTACATATGCTTGATTTGAGCATGACATCACTGACAGCTTTTGTGTCAATTTTTCAGACCACTAAATAAAGGAATATAAAATCTTTAATGTTATCTCCTTAAAAATAAATCTAATATTTTAATTTTTTTTTACTTACATATTTTATGAGACTTTTCATATATTTTCAATGTTTACAGAGAGTGGTCTATCCTAAATTCACTTTTCAAAGTAAAGACTGAAAATACGTAGTCTGAGTCTGGCTTTTCTGGAACAGCTGGCAAACCCAAGACATTAATGTGAAGATTCCTTCTGGCTCCTTTATATTTAGATTGATATACGGTTGATTAGTTGTACAATAATCCCTTGGCCACGGCAGTTAGAAAAACACTGTCATTCTCTGCCTGCCACAACTTTAAACAAGAAAAGGCAAAAAGAAAAGGAAAGATTCAAGAAGGAGATTAAAAACCAAAAGAAAAGATCTTGATAATGACCCTTGTTTGATTTTCAGGTACTCAGATAAGTATCCCAGACTAGTATTACCAAAGGAAATGGCTAAAAGCAAGTTACTTTTCAAATCACCTCTTCAAAACAAGTTGTGAAGATATTGAATTTAGAACACAGTAATCACCTGCTCAAGGCCAGTTACTGAGACACGAACACACTGTAGAACATGCTCTGCATCTGCTAGGTGCATTTAGGATGAGAAGGAAGTCCTTCAAAAGTGAGACACAGATTTCTTGCACTGAATGCCTAGAGGTGCGTTACTGCTGTAAATCATATAATGCTCTATAAATTGTCCTCCTATGATTTAGAGAGACCAGAATAGTAAAACTCATGATATTGCTTTCAAAGGACTATTCAAAGTAGCTTTCCAAACTGAGATCTTAACTTAATTTATTTGGGGGTTTTGTTTGTTTTTAAACTTAGAATTGCATGGAAATGTTCACATTTAGGCACACAGGTCAAACTCCATCTATGCAATTAAAGATGATGAAATACACACAGTTTTGGCTTCAAATGGATTCATGTGTATATAAAATGATGAAGATGTGACCCTGAAGAAGATGTTCATCTGATGTAAGGTCTGAATGAAAATGTTCAGGTGACTGAAATTGTACTTATTTTATATAACGTAACCAGTATGGCATATGGCATGGATGCCCTCGTAAATGGATGAGACAATAAATCTTATATTTTGAAGCAGAACTGACACAATAAAGCAGGAAACCTTGCAGGTTTTCACTGATGTCCAAGTTCTCAAGATACTAGGAAAGAAGTGCCTCATTGCAGAATTTTATTTTCTCTCATTAGCTTCTGATATATCTCATAGATTTAAATGTATATTGGTTTTCTTGAGTACACAGATGAATATGTTTGAAAGAAAAAATCTGGTTTCTAGAAGGAGACTAAAGAAACTTTTTTCATGCAATGTATGGAACCTGGAAACTCACATATGATTGCTGGGACCACGAATGAAAGACAGATTAAACACATGTAAGCCTGAATATAAATATCCAATAAAATGACAACTAATAACAAGACTGTAGGAAATCTTACTGAGATAGTAAGACATTCCTTAGCTATTAGAGAACATGGATAGTCTTATTGCCCAGGCAAAGCCCCTATCTATCAGCTGGAAGGTCCTAAATCCTCTGGTAAATAGTGGAGGAAATTTAATTTTGGACACATCCAGTTTGCAGCCCATAAAATTTAGTAGAAAATTCAGAAATCCTTTTACTGTGAAACACTGGTACTACTACATTTTATCACTTTGGAATGAATGAATACTAAAAAGAATTTAAGTTCTCACTTTAGTTTAATTATCCTCATATTTGATGTGACCAAGCAACTTGGTTGATACTCTGAGGATTACGTGATTAGGGAGATTAATGAAAAGGAAAATCTTCTTGATGAATACTTGATGGTGCTTAATTCAACTTGTTAATTAGGATAGTAGTATTTGATTTAGGGGTACAATTTAACCTATTGCAGCTTTAGTTTTGTGTGCTGCTGAAATGCACTTGACATGCCAGAACACATTCCACTACTAAAAGTATGCATTGAAAGAATCCCTTTCACTGTCTTCATGATAGAGTTAACATGAAGAAATTCTAGGACATGGTATTCAGTAAGCTTATATTCTTTTCTTAGTGTATATATTTTTAGATGTATTCAATGGGAGACAGAATACCTAAAAATCAGCAATTGCAATGCTCTGAGCTCCCTTCCAATTATTTAAAATTAGAAATCAAGAGGGAAGTGCAATCCACTTGTCCATGTGCCAAATTGTAGCACGATTTCTTATCATCATACCTGCATCTTCCTGTGTCTGACCAAAGATCACATTATTACAAATGCTGTTGAAAATCAATGTTTTATATATATATGGTTTTAAGAGAGCTTTGTTGATTTATATCAATTTATGAACTGACACATATTTTTAATCTGATCAGGTGAAATTCCTTCCTCTTCTAAAAACAACGATTTGGAAATAAAAATCACAATTACAAATGCATCTTACTGCCTAAAACATAATAATTGTGGCTTTACATAAGAGCTGATTATGTTATCAAATCACCTTCCTGATATAACAAGATGGTTCCCTGCAATATGCTCTCAATAACGCAATAGCCATCACTTCTTCTAAGAAGTTTTTTCAGAGTTTAATTTAGGGGAAATCCAGCTGGACCCAACAGCCTGAGAGAGGTAAAGTTCCCCAGCTTCATCCCCTCAGGTCTGATCAGTAGTGAAGCTGAAGATGTATTCCCAGTAGGCATACACACAGAGAGCAAGTATGTATTACATATATGAAAGTTCATACACACATACAGACCTGTATACCTATATGGCTATATACCTGGCTGGCCACACTGATCACAGACAGACAAGAGTACTCACAAAAGCACAAATGGCACCAAAAGCCTCATCCTGCTCCCTTCTCTGGCTGAGCAGGATGGAGGTTCACTAGTGAGAATGTGTATGCATCTCTGTATCTACATATATATATACATGCATGCAGAATGTGGATGCCTCCAGCAGCTGGGCTCAAGCAGTTTGCCCAGTAGCTGCCCCTGGGCCCTTGTTGATAGCACCTGGGCATATGAGACCCAAGGGCCACAGCCCCACTCCAGCTGCAGGTGCTGACCATCATGGTCACACATGGAGAACTGGCCAGAGAGCTCTTCTGGCTCCACAATGGGCAACCCTCCACTACAGGAAAGACATCAGTAAGCTGGAGATATTTCAGGAGAGGCCACTGAGGTGGTGGGACTGGAGTGCTTGCCCTGTGAGACGAGGCTGGAGGAGCTGCGTTCAGTCAGCCTGGAGTAGAGACGACTTTGGGGGTCCTGAACAGCATCTCCCAGTGCCTGTGGGGAGGTCACTGAGGAGACAGAGTTGAGCTCTTCACAGCTGTGCAGGGCACCAGAGAGACAACAGGCACAAGTTCAAACAAGAGAGGTTTAGACTGGATATATGGTTTTCTTTTTTTTCCCCATGAGCGCAGTTAGACAGTGGCACAAGTGGCCCAGGGAGGTTGTGCAGTCTCCATCCTTGGAGATTTTCAAGTGCTGACTCGACGAAACCCTGAACAACCTGGTCTGATCACCTGGGTGACCCTGCTGTGAACAGGAAATTGGATTTGAGACCCCCTGAGATCTCTTCCAACAGAAATTTCCCTGTGATCCTAAAAATTTCTGTTCAGTCAGGCCCTTGATTATTTACTCTGTTTCATTGTCTCTCTCATGTCCATGCCCCCTGAATTTCATTTGGTTTAATTATAACACTAAAGAAAAGCCAGACTATGCCTTTCTACTGAAAAAAACCCAGGGATCTACTTAAAATTCTAGAAATTTTAGTTGAATCCACTGAACAGTCCTATAACATGTATCATTCTTTGCCCTGCCATGAACTGGAGAAAGCAGGGCTTCCTGCACTCATCTGTGAAGGGTCAGGCTAATCTGTTTAACCTATAACACATACACTGTCAGTGAAAGTGGAAATCTAGTAAAATATGCATTTTCTGAAGCATATTTCCTCCCTAATATTTGACAGTTTCCCAGATTTAATCTTTTGTTTATGCCTTGTTAAAAAAATTTGATCTTAGCACTGAAGGGGAAAGGTTTCCGATAACTGCCACCCTCGGGATTGTTCACAGAGTAACAGTTATGTAAAGACGACTGTGTTATCAAGCAAAATGTCTAAAGTCACAGTGCTGTCTCAATTTATGATAGTATTTGCGTAATATGAAATTACTTGGTTAGAGCAAGAGACACAGAATGAAGCTCTATTCAACACTGGACAAATGCCATCCCAGTTGACACGGATGTGCCAGTGGAGGTGATTGCTTCCAGTTCTTCGTTATTTCCAGGAGAACAGCAAGTCTCTCTCATTTGCTTCAGGCAAAAATCAGCCAGGTTTCCCTAAACAGTATATAATGGTGGCTCCAGCTTGTCTGACTGTTCTTGCCTGAAGCATATTACAAGGTATATATATGAACTAAGCTCCCAACAGGTCAGTGATGGCAATAATTTCCAGCAGGGCATTAGGGGTGAGGAACTAGAATAGAGACTTAATGGCATGGCTTGGTCCAGAAGAAACTACTGTTGGCCTTAGTTAAGTTTGAAGTTCATATGTTAACAATTTCTTTGTCTGAAAATGTGAAAAGTTGCTTTCTGTTTTGTTTGGGGTGGTTTTTTTCCATGATCTTCTCCCAGTTAATTGGTATGATTTGCTTGTTCTTCCATAATTTGTTTTATTTCAAATGCTGTAGGAAAAGACTATCAGATCATGTTGATTTTGAACCTTCTTCTGGAATTGTTCCACAGTGTAAAAAGTGTATAAAGAAAAATCTCCACAGTGCGACAGAAAACCCTCTTACTTCTGCCTGGCTCACCTCACTTAACTCCTAAACCTCAAGAGTGTTACTATCAAGAAAAGTATTTTTTAAAGTTGTAAATTGACTTCTGATGTTATCATTTGGCTAAATTCCCATGCTGATACTACTGTATGAAAATCAATTCATCTGTGTCATCTTGGATTCCTTTGTAATTTACTTTCTAAGATTAGATATTGCTTTCAAAATGTCTAATCCCAAGATTGTTTTAATGATTCTTTGCTTATCTATTTGTAACATGGGCAAATTTTTATCAAATGGTTTGCTATCTCTAAGATGAAAAATTATGGGTTTATTTTCCCCTTTAAAAGAGCACGTGAAGGCAAATAGCAAAAGTCCCTGACAGATGTACTCAAAAAAGCCTTGGAGAAGGAATTCAGACATCTTAAAGCTTGTAGGTTAGTCTGTTGTTTTGTGAAATGCTCAATACCATTTTATACCTGAAGGAACTCTTGATATTCTTCAAGACAAAGTAGCATGAAAAGGTTTGAGATGCTGGGGGGTGGTAGGAGAGACCCAAAAGATTGTTTCAGTATAGGGAAAAATCCAAGCTGAGAGAGGGGTAAATGAACACAGCACAGTGATTATGTCTGTCTGTAACTGCTGAGCTCACTTGGACCCATAAAACACGGGACTATTTTAAGTGCAGGTTAAATCACACTAGTCTTAGGAGCTGGAACAGTACTCCTTGCTGCATAAGGGTATTATATGCCATTACTAGCAGGAAGATTTGAATGCACAGTCAGATCCTTAGGCAAAAATGTTATACAGGTTGAGACTACCACATGGACTCATTGGATCTGTTTTTATCTATTTCAATGAAAAATGTGATTACTTGAAAATTCCTGCTGAGTGTTGCAATGTTTTAGCCAGAAAAAAAAAAAGAAAAAAAAAGGGTGAGAAGCTGAAAAATTAAAATATTTATTTTCAGCATAATGATGATTTCTTTTGAAACGGATTTCTGAAGAAATTGCCCTCCAGGAAAAAAAAAAAATGAAACAACATACTGTGTAGCAATAAAAAATTTTGTTTGAGCCAGAAATAAATTTCTCTTTTTCTTCTTGCTGTTACAATAAGAAAAAATAAGTCTTGCTTGAAGCAAATATTTTCTTTTCAGTATTTTGGTTAGCCAGAGAATTGGCAAAATAAGTAACTGCACAGCTGTAATGTGGGTTCTCTGTCTCATGGCTTACCTCAACTCCTGGAGTTTCTTCTGCTTCACGTGGTAAAGCACAGGATAGAGCACATAGTAAAGATATACTGTGTGTTTCCATCTCTTGACTTTTTGGGACCAAGTCCATCATGAAATGAAAACTTCACAATAACTATGTCCAGGAAAGGTGACCCAGAGAAAAGTAGACTTGAATCAGAGACCTAATTATTATCTAAAATTTAAATGTAAGCAGGTTTCTAAAAGGCCTTGTCAGTTGAGATAAAACATAGCTTGGATTCAGAAAAAGATAAGACAGCAGTGCAAGGAGCTACAGAGCAGTGGAATGATATGATCTGAACACTGACAAAGAATTATTTTAGTGACAGTTGCTGGATGAAGTTGAGGGGTGAAATAACTGAAACAAAAGTTTATAAAGTAAGTGGCTGCAGTAGTCAAGGTGACAAAATTTGACATGCACAGCAATTTACTTGTCATACTGAAGCATTGTATTTACCCATAAAAGAGAAAAAAGGAGAAAAAAACAAAAGAAAACCAAAACAAACCACAACCAGAAATAAGGAGTGGGTGGGTGGGTGGGTGGAAATCATAACCCAGTCACTCATGAGAACCTTCAGCCTGTATGTGTCTGCTTAATTACTGAAAAAAGCTTTAGAGCTTGCACGATCCTGGTCAGTCTTATAAGAAGTTTTTTATTCAGTGCTTGGTGAACTATTTCTAAAAGCCTAAATGGTTTGAGAATTAATGATTCTTGAAAGAACTGTTTTGGATCTCATTTGATAGACAGAAAATCTATTCTGACTAGGAACTTGCATCCAGATAATCTTCTGTCACAGCTATTAGAGGATTGCCTCAAATTCTCTCCTAGAAATACTCCTGTGTTATTCCTCAGCACTCTCCAGGCAGTTAACAAGAAGCATAGACAGAATAATCTTCATAATTAGTGGTGAATCCTTTCCGTACCTTTTCTTAAAAATAAAGAAAAATTCCTCCCATAAGAAAACTGTAAACCAAATATAAAAGTTAATTCAGGTAAATGAGACATTTAATGTGCTTTCTGTAACAGTAAACCTACAGTGGATGCCTGCCTAATTAGTAGCATTTGATAGCTACAGCATACAACTTTTCAACACTCCCAAAAGAATAAGCTTTGAACTAAGGCTATGGCTGTCTTAGAAATATGTATGAAACCGAGGGGTTTGGTGCGGCCAGAAAATGCTTGATCTACCGGGAGCATGGCATTATTGTTTATAGTTGTCCTGAGCATATTGACTGTCTACAGAAGATGCCCCTCAGGGGTTTAGGGTCCAGGCTTCTCCAGTAATTTTCTACAGAGTCCTTTCAGAACAATTTTACTCAAGAAAAGATAAAAATAAATATAAAATTCAGATAATGTGTAACTAATATTATAATCATTGTTTCTGCAGCATTGACAAGCAAAAGACTTACAGAGTCTGGTACGAAGGAATCCCAAACCCCCTTTCAACAACAACAAAAAAACAGATATAAGTGCTTTTTTGGAGTCAGATCTACATTCAAGAAGTTTGCCTTTTTAAGAATTGTTTTACTTTTACTGGTATATGCACCAAAGGTACCTACTGCTTTTCAGAGAGAAGCCAATATCCTGGTACCTTGGCTTATAATAAGCCTTTCCCATTTTGTGAGGTTGTTTCAGAGAAGTAGTGTTTCTCCACTCATCACATGTTGGTCCAATGCTCACTGCAGTCCTCAGCCTCCCCCCTGCACATACCTACCATGTTTGTGCCAAAAAAGAGTTCTTGGATAACTGAGTTCTTGTACCACCCTGAAGTGTTTTCTGTGCTATGGAAAAGAAGACATATGTACCTTCATGCCTGAAGTTTATTATCAGCCCTAAACTCTTTGCAACTCATGCAGCTCCTTCTCTGTCTTCTTCTTCCTTTACCTATGATATCTTTATTGCTGTTGCTTCTTATTGAGGATCTGTACTCATACTGAGACAAATACTACTACTATTATGTCCTCTGTTATTCCTGTTATTGTACTTTAATAATGCACTCCTAGCATTGTATTTCTTTATAGTAATGTCTGCTTTGCAACATAGAGAAAATCCAAAAAGGTACAACATGGTCCAGGAAAAAAACACCACTGCACCTAGCTTGAAAGCACCAAAAGTTTCTCTGGAGGAGAATTATCCAGTAACAGTCACAAGAGGTTGCTAACCACATGCTTGTTGCTGAACACAAAAGGATTGGTAGAAAACTGTACAGAGCATTCAAGATGAAAATCATGTCCTTGAGGACCAGAGACAACTCCAGTTGTGGAGTGGTACTGCAGATGTCCGTCTTTTACAGAGTCTGAAGTCAGAGGTGTTGCCCTCCAGTGTAATTCCAGGTCTCATTCTCTGCATCCTTCAATGAGCAGGCACATCCAAACACAGTACCTTGGTCCACCCTGGTCACAGTGAGCATCATTAATCCCAGGAGCTCATGCTCCATTTTCTGATTTGGGTAAATATATCACTTTGTTATACATGTTTTTTGGGTGTATGAGCCAGGTTATTGAGGCCTCTGATTGAACACTGCTGAAACTCAGCACAGAGATGGGTTAAGCAGTATACATTTCATTGTGATCAGAAATGAAACAGACAGGAACATAAATAAAGCTTTCAGATGTGAGTCCTTGTCTGGCAATATTGTCAGGGACCATGATATGAAATCATCTTCCGCATGGAATGTTTGAAAGGACAGGGTGAGACTTCTTAACAAGGTATTTGGAGGACAATTTATTTTTTGAAATAACTTTCCTTCAGAAAATACATAGCAGATATGGTTGGTCCAACAGAACAGACTAAATCTAGTCTGACCTACATGCCTTTAACTGTATATAAAGGAATCTCTGAACCAATTGCATGACTTACTGGTCTGTTCTGACTACATTACTTGCTAATACAGATATATTCTGTATTTCTGTATTCTCTACAGCAGGACTATGACTAATTCCATTAAGAAATTTTTGTGTGGTTCTTATTTCAATTTAAATATTATTTCCATTTCCCTGTAAAGACATATATGCAGAATGATCAGTTTTACTTTTTATCATCATTCCTTTTAGTTTTTATTCTTCTGTTGTAGCTCTTCCACAAGCAGACAAGATTAGGGTTATAAATGTGATAGTAAATCCCTCTGAAAAAAAATTGTTTGAACCAGTACACAGGTTTTGTCTTGCCATCTCACTGTCCCACTATTTGTACAGTAGATACTTTGGCATCCTCCATTTTTTAATATTTTTCCTCCTTTCTTTCAACATTTTTTCTGCCTTCTTTCTTTTCCCTGCTTTTTCAGAGACTTCTCTCCTTTCATCATTACTAAAGCTAATACTGTTCATACTGTTGTAGGAAAATTATGACTTCTTTAAAATAAGAATAGAGATAATGAAAATATTGTTTGCAAGGAATTTTGTACTAAGCACGGAAATATTCTCTGCCCGGGTAATGTAATTGTAACTAAATTCAGTATTTATGAAGAAATTTAGTGTCATAAATTGTCATTAAAAAAATGTTTAGTGAATGCAATATAATCAAAATCAACAGGCATTCAGAGAAAAGAACTGCCAATAAAATAATAGAATAAGAAACTATGTGCCTTTTTTACATTAATACTTTCATTTTATAGAATTCTGTATGTTAGAATCCTTTGTGACACTACAGAAAATTTATAAGCATTAATAAGTTTCCTGGAATTTTACCACTACTTCATTAATAAAAGCCACCATGAACTGAGAATACTTTTGACCTGAACATATGCAAGCCATTAAGATACACTGTAAGATGCAGAGATATATAAATGTCAACAAAACCAGTTTTAACTAACATGTCCAGTAAAACAACTCAAAACCATTTTAGCACAAAAGGAATAGTCATTAGAAACTTACCCTCATCCAAGCCAATATATGAAATTCTAAAGCAGAGGCCAGGAAGTAGTGCTTGTACTGCACTGAGAACGAAGCAGGACCCAACAGAAATCCTGCAGCCATGTGCCACAGATGAGGGCCCTTGTAAGGGTTTCACACGTCACCATATGAAGGAAAACACAAATGGTCCAACAATGTCATAGATCTTTAAGACTGCAAAACTATGTTTGGTGTGCAGTAGACTTTACCTTAAAAAGTCCTGTAACCGCTGTGATAGATTTCAGACAGTAAGCATATTCTCTCTGTGAATCAATATGTGATTTCTGGATTTGGAGTTTTTTTATTTGAATTTGCCCAGGAAATGAGTTTCTCTAGTGATTACGTGAAGGACAGTGACAGTTGTTCCTGAAAGATAATGTATTCAGATATAATTTCAGAGGACCATGTTGAAATTCTTTACTTCAGGCCAGGCAAAAAGTAATTTAGATGGGCAAATAACACTGTGTTTAAAGAATCTGAATAGCTCAAAAGAAAAAAAAAAATCATTAATATATGCACTACCTAACAGCAGCTGAGCTACTAACGTTCTTAATTTGGAATTAAAGGTGAATTTTATAACTTTTCCTCAAAGTTTAGCACTAATTTATTACTCATCAAACACTTCTGAAATATCACAAAATCAGCTTGCATAGGTGATCCAATTTTCTGACGTGCCGGGCCAAGGCTATTATGTAGTGGCATCAGCATATAGATGACATCTGGTATCCAGACCGGAACTGCTTCTGCTGCTACCACTGCTGTAAAATGTATGTGTATGGAGGAGGAGGAGGGAGAAAGACAAGAGGCCCAGACCAAGCCTCAAAGAAGTTACTTTTAGACAACTTCTGATTTTTCATTTACATGCTAAATCAATTGAAGTCAATTTGATATTGTAATTGGCAATCTACTTCTCAGCAATTCTTCCAATCACTGAAACATCAGTTAAAATTGGTGTAGAACAATTAGGGTCCAAAACGCTTTTTTGGAAATTCTGCAAGGATCATTCCAGTATTCATGCAGACCTAATAAGAGATGGATTCTGAAAAACTTGAATGAAGTCCACTCAACTCTTTTCTAAATACTCGAGTATTGACTTTTGCTCATTCGCCTGGCTCATGTTTAGTTTGAGTAATGTTAGGCTTAAAAACCTATCATTCCCTCCAAAGTCACAACCTGTGATGTGAGCCCATGTAATTTAAAGGCTCCCCAGCACTGAACGAAATACCTGGTGTAACTCAAGTGTGCAAATACTAGAGAAAGACATTGAGAGATTGAGGGCTGTAGAGCAGCTGGCTCTTAAGGATATGCATCTGAAGAGGAAGAAAATAAAATATACCAGATGGCAGTGGAGGCTCCACAGCAAGAGAGACAGAAAAAGAATTTTGATGAGATGAGGGCTTATCATTGCTCAGTTCTCTCTGTGACTGAAATAGAAACAATGTTTGTTTTCAGACAAATTCAAGATGCATAACTCAGCTTTCATGCAGTCCGTAACTCTTTATAGGAAACATTAGTTACTGCAGACCCACATTTATTTCTACTATAGCTGATACATATTAGGTATCAAGTTCTGCAAAGTAAGACCTATGACTCTATTTAAAAGGAATATGCAGGTATATCTACATCTCCTTCATTGTTATCTTGGTGATAGCTCTCCAAAACAGTATGAGGGATCTGAACACAGTTTCCTTAAGTCTCATCTTCTGCAGGGCATGGTGCAGCACTGTGGGAGATCACAAAGCACACTGCAATCCTCTGTAAGACACACACCTAACAAAGAAGACACATAAGGAAGGAAGGAGCTTTGAGTTTCAAGTTCAGCAAAAAGATCTTTACAAATCTGGTTATAAGCATAAGTATAAAAGAAGTTGAGAGAAAACTAATTAATAGAAGCAGAGGATAAAAATCCCTAAGTTGGTACTTACATTTTAGATAAGTATGGTGATACAGGAATTTTGCTGTTTACCTTTAGGCTATGTGTTGTAAAAAATAATATTTGGGAGGTGGGTTTCTATAAAGACATCACAGAGGTATTCAAGGTTTGGCACCTGGTGTATAAATTGTTTTGATAGTAGATGAACATATAAGGATGAAATCCTGCCTCACTCCAGCCAGGAGCAAAGCTCCTATTTCACTGCAGAGGAACTACATTTCAACTTGGATGTGAAATACTCCCTTAATTATCCATAATTGTACTTGGTAATTGAGCCCCATGTTTCTAAGAAAAACTAACATGTTTTCAATTAACACCTTTTCAGTTACGTGAAACTAGTCAGCTGAATAATCAGCAGTTTTGTTCTTTATTTTTGCAATGAAAGCAGACCTTCTAAAAGTAAGTGTTATGTTTTTCAGCCAGTAACAGACAGAGAGACTTCATTTTATTGACAGCAATTAATTTTTTAATTAAAAAATTATAGTAACTTAGGAGGTAATCCAACAAATTTTCTTCCTCTTAACTCTTAATCTCCTACATTTGCATTTATCACTAAAATGTCAAAAAAGTTCTTACAAAATATAACCAGAACTCTAAGGTGATGGGATTAATTCAATTATTTTTTCTAGTTTATAGTACATCAGACTATGCTAAATGCTTTTGGGTCAAAACATTTAAAATACTGACAGCATTTCTCGTTGTTATTATTGTTCTAATTCTTTTTTAGAAAGAGCCTGGCTCAGTCAAAGATATTGTAAAAGAGCTGCATCCATATGGTTGGGTTTTGTGAAAACAGTTTATAAAGAACAATATACTCAGCAGTGCAAGCTGCTTTATAGGTTTTAGAAATGTTTTAATTTTAAGAAATGTTATATAACTCAGTAATAGTTTAAAAGGTGAATGAATTAAGGTTTGGATCTGCATATTTTGTGTATTTACTCCAGCTTTTGAAGTACCAACTGCCAGTCCTAATCTTATTAACTCTTTCAGAGTGCAGAGTCTACAGGTCTTGAAATTTTTGCTTTGTGATTTTAATCCTTTCCTCCTCATTATAGTACAAACCAACCTTTATCTTCTTCTAATCAGACAAATGGACTAAATGAAGTTCTTAGAAACACCAGAATTATTGAAGAGAAAGACTTAATTTGGTTTATGAGACATCCCCAGATCATCCATGGAATCAGGTTGCCCCTACTAAAAACTACACCACTGTGAGGCTGGATTGCACACGTGTGTGGCTGCAGAGCTGGTGTTGGCAATAGGGATCATGGGATTCTATTTGCAGGTCAGCATCTTCTTGGGAGAGGTGAGATCCTCCACTCTAAGCAGGGAAAGGCTATTTTTTCCAATAGGATGTCTGATGTCACTAAGAGGGCTTTGAACCAAGAATAATGGGGAGGCAGAGAGTAACCAGCAGTCCTGTGAGAGAGTAACAAACAGGATCGTAGACTCATAGCACAGCCCATGTTGAAAGGAACCTCAAAAGATCACTTGGTCCAACCTTTCACAGGAAAGGGAGCCTAGAAGAAGTTAGCTAAGACACAGTCCAGTTCCGTTTTGAAAATCTCAAGTGATTGAGACTGTAACGTGTTCATGGGAAGGTTGTTCCAGTGAATGACTGTTCTCATATTACCCCATGCTCTTTGCTCATCTTGGTATAAGGAAGAATTTCTTATTCATCAGCCAGTCTGTACTGATATTGGGGATTACTGTGTCCCAGATGCAGGACCTTGCACTTGGCCTTGTTGAACTTCATGAGGTTTCCATGGATGCATTCCTCAAGCCTGTTAAGGTTCCTCTGGATGGCATCCTTTCCCTCTAGCAAATCAACCACACCACTCAGCTTCATGTCATCTTGGCGTCCACTGATGCAGTCACTCCATCATAGAAGGCCATGAGACTAGTCAGGCACAATTTGCCTTTTGGTTATCCCTAACAACCTCCCTGTCTTCCATAAATTTCAAAGTATTTTCCAGGAGGACCTGTTCCGTGATCTTACCAGGCATGAAAGTGAGTCTCAGTGGCTCGTAGTTGGCAGGGTCCTTCTTTTTACCCTTTTTAAAAAAGGATGTGATATTCCCTTTTCCTCGGTCACCTGGGACTTTACCTGATTGCCACGGATTTTGAATTATGATGGAGGGTGAGTTAACAAATATATCTGCCAGTTCCCTCAAAAGCCTTGGATGCATCTCATTGGGTCCCATGGACTTCTGTTCAAAACTATCCTCAGATGGTCTTGAACATGGATTTCTCTTATGATGGGAGGTACTTTGTTCCCATAGTTCTTGCCTTGTAGTTCAGGGACTTGAGAGATGTGGGAAGAGGAATTGCCTTTAGTAACTGAGACAAAAGGATCGCTGAGTACCTCAGCCTTCTCCATGTCAGTTGTCACTAGATTATTTTTCAGGGGGAGTGCAACCATGAGTGCTGAGGGAGCTGGCTGATCTAATTTGAGGTCACTCTTGGTACTTTTTGTTCCCTCATGGGAACAGGGAGAAGTGCCCGTGCCCAAAGACTGCAGGAAAGTGTCAATCCTGTCTTCAAGAAGGGCAATAAAGAGGTCCCAGGGAACTACAGGCTGGTCAGCCTCACCTCGATCTCTGGGAAAGTCTTGGAGCAGCTAATTGTGGAAAGACTTTCCAGGCGCAGTAAGGACAATAAAATAATCAGGAGTAGCCAGAATACATTCACCATGATGAAGTCATGCTTGACCACCTTAACAGACTTCTGCAATGAAATGACTGGCCTGGTAGACGAAGGAAGAGTAGTGGATATTTTCTACCTGGACTTCAGGAAGGCCTTTTATAGTGTCTGTTGTAAGATCATCGCAGACAAACTCTTATGTTTGGGTTGCATAGGCAGACATGGAGATGGACTGAAAACTGACTGAATGGCCAGGCCTAGAGAGTGGTGATCAGCAGTGCAAAGTGTAGTTGGAGGCTAGTAATTAGCAGTGTAGCCCAGGGATCTACACTGTGTCCAGTCCTGTTCAGCTGCTTCACTAATGATCTGGATGATGGGGAAGAGTGTACCCTCAGCAAGTTTGGGGATGACACCAAACTGGGAGGTCTGACTGATACACCAGAGGGCCATGCTGCCACCCAGAGGGACCGCAACAGATTGGAGAAATGAGCTGACAGGAGTCTTCTGAATTTCAACAGGAAATGTCCTGCACCTGGCGACAAACAAACCCAGGCACCAAGAGGTGTTGGGGACCACCCACCTGGAAAGAAGCCTTGCAGAAAAGGGCCTGGGAGTCCAGGTGGACACCAAGTTGAACATGAGCCAGCAGTGTGCCCTTGCCACAGGGAGAGTCAATGGTATCTTGGGCTGCATTAGGCAAACTACTACCTGTAGGTAGAGGGAGGTGATCCTTCCTCTCAACCCTGATGAGGCCACATCTGGAGTGTTGTGTACAGTTCTGAAAAACCCAGTTCAAGAGTGACATGGACATACTGAAGAGAGTCCAAGAAAATGTCACAAAGGTAATTAAGGGACTTTCCTCCTGAGAAGAAAGACTGAGAGAGCTGGGACTGTTTAGACTATTTAAACACCTGAAGGGATAGTGGAAAGACGATGGAGCCAGGCTTGTTTTAGTGGTGCCCAGTGCCAGGACCAAAGGCAATGGGCACAAAGTGGTACACAAGAGATTCCCTCTGAATATCAGGAAACACTTTTTTTACAGTGAGAGTGACTAAGCACTGGAACGGGTTGCTCAGGGAGGACTGCCACCTTGAAGATGTTCAAAAGATGTCTGGACATGGTCCTGGGCAACAGGCTTTAGGTGGCCCTGCTGTAGTAGGAGGGTTTGACAAAATTAACTCCAGAGATCCCTTCCAACCCCAACCATTCTGTGACAGTGAGGGTGCATGCATAGCTGTGATGGCTCTCCCTATGGAACAATGTGAGATGAGCAAATTTTAAATTTTACATTTTCCAGAACTTATTTCAACCATTTTTCTGCAAGAAATCTCAAAATTAAAATGCAATCCTCTATTCCTTTGAGGCTAGAATGCTATTTCATTTCAGTTTGCAGGCAAAAAAATCTCTTCTTTTTCTGCCTTGTCTTAAAAATTCCAAGGTTTGTGAGTCTGAGCCAAGTTAGACTAACTGAGTATCCTCAGAATGGGAACCATCAGCTTAATACATCTGTTCTCACCAGATTTTTTTTCCCCAATAGATCTCAAAGCTTCATTAATGATTAGCACAACTTCTTCCCAGTTTTAGGCCCTTTCCATCACAGATAGAAATCTATGAAGTTGTTTGCTGGCACAGGGGAGTGTGGGGGTTCCAGATGTTACAAGGAGCACCTGTTGTTTCAGGAGTAAAAATCTGTCTTGAAACAACATAATTTCTCTGAACTACGTTTCACAGACATTTCCCCCCATGTTTCTGCTTTTAATTTTCTACATTTTAATTCATATTTGCAATGAAAAAAGAAAACAATGTTTTTCAGGAGTGGACATTCTTATTTTGATCTGAGTGTATCTGTGAATCCAACTGAGAAAAAAAAAACTGAAAATAAATTATTTCAAGGATATTCTACGAGCAGAAATCACTAAAATTCAGTTTCTATAAAGGACTTTAAGACATTCTTACAGTGGGAAGCTTGGAGTTGAATTATTGCTAAAGTTTAAATCCTTCTGGAAGCAACACTAAGCCATAACAAGCCAGAAATAAGCTATCTTTGTATCCTTTAGCACGTTTTTCTAAGGCAACAAGTTTTATATGATCATACTGTCTGTATCAATCAGTCCTCCTCTAATAGCACTGAAATCGTCAACCAGCTTTCAAGTACATTGAAAATAACAGATGAGGTCTCAAAGAGACAAAATTTCTTAAGGTTTCATGATTACTATTAGCAAGAGACTGTCATTTCTTCAATCGTTACTGCCCAATAAAGGGAGAAAGCAGTTGTAACTTATCCCCTCACTGGCTCCAAGAGTTAGCAGCCACCTGGCCAATCTAAAAGTGTTCTTATTGTAAACCTTTAAATCAGTCACAGAACATGCTGCCTCTTACCCAGGAAAATAGGGGATTTGAGAAAGCAAGAAGTGTTGAGTATGGAGACGTAGAAGGGAGCTATGAATAGAAGGATGCTGGTAGACACAGAGGGGGAAAGAATTAGTCACAGGATGCTAGGAACAATTCTGTGGACAGCTATTTGACATTACTTCTAATTATCTCAGGATCAAATTGATTGAGTTTTTTCTGTGTTTGTGATTCTTAATTGTCATTAAAGAATTGTTCACTATATCATTGTTTTTCTCTATGCCTTTTTAAATGTGCTTTTACAATTGTAGTGACAAATATATCAGCTAGTTGCAAAGGATTTTTTGTTTTCACTTAAATAAATATCTAAGGTTTGGAGAGAGAAAAAAAAACACACCACAGCAATTCAGAAGTCTGTTTCTCTGTTCCTGTGCAGGAGATGAAAAGGGAGGGAGAGAAAAAGAAAACTGATGTCTTTAAACTATGCTTTACACATGTATCTCTAAATCACTTAATCTTATTAAGTGCCTTGTTATCCTCATTTTTTCCCCATAAAAAATCAGTGTCATGGCACCCCCAGTGCAAACCAGCTCCAAATCAAAGACTGACTGCTGAGCTGTGAATGCTGGGCTTTCATGAACAAAGCAGGGTTCTGTTTTCTTTCCTTCTAAAGAAAAAATGGATGGATAACATTCATTTTATCTTCCTTTTACTATTGGTTAGCTCTGAGCTTACAATACGCATGGCACACACAAGCCAAGGCTTCTGAGGGAAGCCATATAGACCTCAGATGCATAGGGGAAAACTTTCTTACTTAATCTTGCAACATTTTAGGGGAGAGAATCTCAGTTAATGTAATTTGGGAGAGATCTGCTTTGAAAAAAAAAGCTACATTTATTCTATAGGATAAAATTCATGGCTGGAAGTCTCTCCTCTACGGGGCATTAACATTGCCTGAAAAAACTTCTAACATTTCCTCCAGCAAGAGGAGAGTTAAACCAATGTTGAGCATACCAATTTTATATATTTCTCCATTTGGCCTTTAAAATCTCGTATTACAGCTGATGTGCTCAGAACAAAATCTGTATGCCATGTCTGTTCTTCCTATCTGCCATAGGATTTTGTGTGGCTGTTTATCAGTGTGGTGTATGAGGTCTTTCCTGTAGAAAGAGCAAAGTCCCTAAGAGGTGACAGGGTCTCGTGGAAGGAAGTGCATCAAACATTGCTTTAGCCATGACAGTGTTATAGCTATTTTGTGCACCAGCGTGGTTAGTGCCCATCAAGTAAAATGGGTTGGTGCATCTGCCACACAGAGGAATATTACTGTTGAATCTGAATAGAGGAATGGATTTCAAGATAATTTCAGGAAATAAAAGTAGTGGGGAAAGGGAATACTGGGAGAATATGTGGTGGAATTTAATCTCGTTGCCATTCTGAGCTATAAAATGCTAAAAGCTGTTAAAGAATTCTCCTGTTCCCCTTCTTGAGCTGGACAACCAGAAAGGAGAACCGAGAAAGGAGAATTTAACCTGTGGGTAAATAATCTACCTCCATTTCCATTAAAACCTTGATGAAAATATGACAATTTATTTTTGTTTCAAAATGCTAAATGTTTATCCAACAGCAACAAAATGTAGGACTTACTAAGTGAGTGAGTTTGCTGTTCTTCTCCAGGCCAGTCTCTTTCTTAGTCATTTTACTAGAAGGAAAAGACAGTAGTACTTTTTTTTGAACTTGTGTATCAGACATGACTGTTTCTTACAAAGAGAAATGGGGCAATTCACACCTCAGAGCTTTGTACTATTGCATTTAATAAGGATCAAGTTTCAAGGTTTTTTTTTTTTCCTTGTGATAAAAATAATATCTGAGATATTGGACTATAAGATTGTAATGTGGTCCTAGCTCAGATTCTGTTTTAGTTGTATTTACAGTAACTATGAAGGCTATAGTAGCCACAGACTCTTTCATTCTTTCACCTGCTGTGTTTCTTTATTTTTTTCAGTAAATTCCCTGTCCATAAATACAGTGAGGGCAAATAAAAATGATCTAGTTCTCCCATCAGTTCTTTAAAGTAAATTCTAACACTTACACATACTCACAAATGCCATGCCCTTATATCTCTTGCAAGTTTAATGTTCTGTCAAACATTTAGGATTCTATTGACTGGTGCAACCCATTGATTAGGCATATGGCAAATAATTATTTAAACAATATCCAAAATTTTAAAGACACTTGCTTTCAGAAGAATAAGATTCAGCAGTACATACTGAGTATGGCACATATCAGAAATTTACAGAATCAATGTGTGGGCTTAGAAACTATTTAGTGTCCCAGGTTATTAAAATATTAACATCTTTAGAGGCCTTTCATCTCAGCTGTTAGATCCTTCTTATGAACTTGTTTGCATGAGTGGTTTCAATCCTCTAGGCCCTATGTATGCATCTGAAAAATCTTGGTTCAAAGGACTTTTTATGAATCCATTGGAAGAAGAGGTGCTGTGTCTGGCACCATGCCACAGACAGTAGCACATCTTGGCACTAGCTTTGGTGTTCTTGTGAGGGTACTACTACTGTATGCACAAGGAGTTCTCACTGTTAACTGTGGTTTGCTTGAAATTCCACCATCTTAGGGTTTGGTCTGATTTGGATCAAACTTTCCAAGAAAAAAAAATACATATCTACATTGCTAAATGCATCTATGACACAGGGTGGCCTTTGGTCCGTAGTGAACAGAGGCAGTGACTCACACACAGAGCACATAAAGCCAGATGCCTTCAGGACACACGGGCCACAGACACTTAACACTTGGCCCTGGATCTGTGTCATGTGCTTCCCCAGCAGATTATTCCTGCCCCACCCACACCCCACCCCACCCCCCCACCCCACCCCCCCCCGCCATGTGTCTGTGAAATAATGAGAAGTTTGTGTTTAGTCCCACTAGGGAGAGGTTTTTATAGCATGAAACTCAGGATGTGTACGGCTTGCCCCAAGGCATGGCACATGAAGTTGTGTTAATTTTTAAGAATCAGTGCTCACCAGGTAATAGAGGAAGCTACAGAGCAGAAAAGAAAAACGAAACAAAACAAAACAGTTGGCCGCAGCCTTCATCCACTGTCTCCCTTGAAAACAATCTCTACAGAAAACTCTTTTTTTAATAACAAATGGATTTTGCACCACGGGAACTGATTGACAGCACTCCAAAAGAAGGTTTAGAAACAAATTAGCATTTATGCATTGTGGAAGATCAAGGGGTCAGGGTTTGGGTCTTAACTGAGGAGCCAAATTATTTGACAGGACAGACAGACCTCAAGTGTCCAGCAAGCCAGAACATTGATTTTCAGCCAGGTTTACTTGTCAGATCATTATGTACTCTTAACTGGATTTTGGATATTCACTCCAAATACACTGAATTCATACAGAAAGGGATTGAAAGTATTCTGCTTTGGCCATTACAAATATTCTATTTGCTCAACCTCTAGAAGAACTTCTTGGCTTTCAGGCAGGATTTTTTTTCTTTTACCACTTTTGTTTCTTTGAAATATCTCTGATATATGTGGATAAGCAGCACAGTATACATGTAAGATAACTACACCCATTAAAAATGTCTGTAGTATTTGTCTCTTCAAAAATACAAGTTTTTGCTGTTTCTTTGACTTTAGCCCTTACAAATAAAGCTGTGGCCTTCATGCTTTAATAAGGACATGACATGATGTGACATAGGACAAAGTAGTGAAGGGATCTGAGGGCAAACCAATGTGAATATATTTACTAGGCAAATGTCCTCCAAATACTTAATCTACTTAACAATGTTATCAATTAGTGAATATTGATTCTAACAATCAATACAATTCTAACAATCCAGATTTCTTCTCTGGTTATGCCCAAGATGCTGCTGGTATTAACATGCTGCTGATACTTGTTTTTCTTACAGAATTTGTGTGTTCTAGGTTAAAAGAAGGGGAAATATGTGTTAACATTTCTAGTGACATATATGAATATTTTCTCTTCATGACTCATTCAGATACAGAAAAATATCTAGTCTCAGTCTTTCTTTTAACTACCCTTAACATGTTTTCACTAATCATACAGATTAATGTTTCTTAGACTCTGGTATAAGAATTTGGCTCTTCTAGAGTGTATCTTTTATTTCTGTTCAGTATGGTATAGGAACAAAAATGCCAAATACAAACAATAACTTTTTCACCCCATAAACAATGGCAGGTGTTCATCTGTATATGTGTGGAAATTATTAGGATAACTGATAACTAAATAATATTATTGTCAGCTTTGTGTTATGTAAAATTTCAAATGTTATGCATATAAAATGTAAACACATTTTTATATGTTGCCCTAAAGTCTTTCTGCCAGCTTTATGACTTTTCTGGAGGGTGTTCTCTTTTTCGTTTACTTACTTTTTTTTTTACCCTGCACCTAGAATAGGGGATTTTACACTTTCAGAATTTTTTCCATTCACACACTAATGAGACAATATATTTCCAAGCTAAACCTATTTTTATTTCCTGCATTCTGTTTTTATTGTCTGCAACAGGGCTTTTTTTGTTGTTGTTGCATTTTCTTTTCCCAGAATTATTTGAAGCTGAGTGCACTATCAGATAGGCCATTCATTAATGTACCATTTTATTGCTATCCTAGCCTGTCGAAGTCACTAAGTTTTGTCACTCACTTCAGTGTGGCCAAGGCTCAAGCTAAGTTTATTAATGAAAATGTTAAAATAGGACCCAATCAAATAAGGACCGTACTTCATCAAAACTTGATACATTGCTGTTCGTCATTACTCTATTTTACAGCCCTGTAGTTCAATCCTGTCAATATGAAAGAGTAATTTTCCAAGTTGATTTTAATTAATGTTGAGAGTAAGATCGTTTGCTAGCTTTGTAATAACATCAAAAAGCAATCACACTTGACTGCAAGATTTAGTACTTATAAATCTGTAGTGAAACCTCTTGAACATCCTCAGTTGTATAAGAGGCAGGGACAGGCACTTTTCCCTTATTCCCAGTCAACGAAACAAGCCCGTGCCTCAGGTATATTATGCACCTCTTCCCAAGGAGAAGACTTGCTGCACTGTGTGAGCTCAGGAAGGAAGTGTTGAACACAAGTCTTCAAAGGGCTGCCACTAGAGGAGCACGGCCTTTGTCCCTCAAAAGAGGAGCAAATGAGATGGTAATGAGGGATATTAAATCTAAACCACACAATGCCCCTCTGCAGAGAATCACTCTAGAAGTGACATATCCCTGCCATGTGATAGATTGGAAGTATCATAGAACATTCAAATATTACTAACAGTGTTTAAAAAAGCAGTGACTAATAAAGATTTTTTTAAAAGCAAGGAAGCAGACATTTGTTATAGGTGCTCTGAAAAAAAAGTAGAAACAGCAAAGGACAATTCTTTAAGAAACTTCATCGTGTTACTTAAAGACAAGGAGATTGCAAGTGCTCATGGATTAATTTGGTTTTCTACATCCAAGCAGAATATCCTAACCAGTAAGATAAAGATGCAAAGTTTTTTTTTTTTCAGCTGTGCTTCCAAAGCAACTAAATCCCATTATTTCAGTCAGAGCTAAGAATCCAAAAGCCTTTGAGGATCAGGGCTATAACACATTAAAAGGATTTATCTCCTAAGCTGAAAACAGTCATGAACAAAACTCAGTGGGAAGAAAAAAAAATAATGAAAACTATAAATGATTAGGAAATGTTTAAGAACAATTTATTATGTTTTTTTCTAATTGCCTACAATTCCCAATTCTTCAGTCACCTAAAGGACTTTTATTAAAAAATCTGGGTCAAGAGAGGAAGCGAAAGTAGCAGTTAAACAAAGTCTCCCTTTTCACATTTGCAATGGAATTGAATTACTTCATTTAAATATTTTTTTTTTTTTAAGTTTGAGAATAAAGGAAATATAAAAGTAAAGAAAGTGAATCTATGAAAAACCTCTGGTTAACAGGGAACAGGAAAATGGAACACAGCTACTTCAATAAAAAGAATTCAGGTCCTATAAAACTATGAACTTTTTGTTCATAATGCAGACAATACAGTACTTTTTTAATCAGAAGACCTAAATAACTGTGCTCCCAAAAATAAGAGAAAGGCAGAACGTATCTATGCCAATACATGCTTCCAGTTGACACAAAACTGTGAGCAGTGGCTGATTCATCAGTGGGTCATACTGCCATCCAGAGGGACCTCGAAAGGCTAGAGAATGGGCTGACAGGAGCCTCATGAATTTCAGCAATGGGAAATGCAAAGTCCTGCACCTGGAGAGGAACAACCCCAGGCATCAACATATGTTGGGGACTACCCAGCTGGAAAGCTTGGCAGAAAAGATAGGTAACACAATGTATGTACAGGAAATGCATAAAATTCCACTTTGACATAAAAAAAACACTTTTACTGAGAGGTTGGTCAGACCTCCAGAGAGGTTGTAAAGTCTTCATCCTTGGATATATATAGAACCCAACAGGACATGGTCATGTTTGGACATGCTCTAGCTGATGCTTCTTGAGTAACAGAGTTGAAAGTTCTTCTGGGGATGCCTTCCTGCATCAAATGCTCTGTGACTGTGTGGTTCTGTGATATATTTACATGGTGGCTTCAACAGATAGGAAAGTAAATGTTGTACTTCTTGAACAAATAGAGCTAAGTTATGAATCTTAACTTTGATGTGGAAATTGTCATTTGGTTTTGTGACTTGTATTGTGCAGATAATGCATGTGTCCATCCATCTCTAGGCTGGGTCATTGTCTGAGGCACTTATTTGGCATCAAATACTCCTACACGCTGAGGAGTGGATTCTTGTGAAGAAGTGAAGATGTCTGTACCTGGTCACCCTGAATCTCCTTTACAATTAACAGAAAAAAAAGTAAATAAGTTTGAGATATTAATCCTCTGATTCATTTTAGATGTTTACTTTGGGACTAGATGAATTGCTGTTTAAAAGTGCCTCAAGAGACTCCAAGCTGTGAACAACTTGCATTCTAAAATCAGCTTACTATCAGCAGTATCCTACTTTTCACTCCACAAAGCTGAGATTCAGAGAGAACATGAGAAATTGAGGTGCTGATCTGGAAAAGTCTTTATGTACCACTTTCATGATCATGATGAGTATGTAGAGTTAGCCAAATATCCTTAAATCTCTAACCAAAAAGTAACCAGGACTTTAGATAACAAAGCTATGGCAGCTTCTTTGTATCATTGGAGGAAAGCTATGGAGAATACCTTGTTGTATGTATGATATATATTAGTGTGTATATTTACATTAAAAAGTCCCACTGATAATAATTAATCCCTCATTTTAGTAGAGAGAAATTATATCATGTCTTTTCTCCTTTTGATCTCCCAGAGTACCCATTCCCTTTTGCCCAAGAGTAGAAAGAGTTGTGTAAAAGGAAGACTAGTTCTGAGTTTTGGCTTCTGGTTGTTCCTCTTTATGAATGATAATTATTTCTTTCCTTCATTAGATTCCCTCAGTAAAAGTAATTGTCTCCCCCACTATTCTAGTGATTTCAGGCCTCCAGTCTTGTGTTTGCATTAGTCCATTCCTCCTGAATGGTTTCTGCTGCCCGCCCTGTGGGAGTAGTAGAGCTGGCTGTGTAAATTGCACCACAGACAGCCAAGCAGTAACAGAAGCAGCTGTGAACAGCTGCTGAACTGGCCAGCAATCAGGATTTTTCTTTCCAAGACGGAGAGGAAGAAGTATCTCCTCAGTTCAAGGTAAGGTGACAGGGGGGAATAGCAGACGAAGTTACTTGTTTGCCTGCTTACTACAACATTCACTTGAAAAGCCTTTCTGAAGTGGTATTTCTGACCATAATTCCTACCTACTTTATCTCTGCTTCTACTGCATTTTGTGTTTTTGACTTCTTCAGCTGGTGGACTATTTGCAAGGGACAGAGAGCATGACAGTTTGCAAGCCTGGATTTCAGAATCAAGAGTCTAATTACATGGTCTGCTATAAATTTACCGTGGTATCTCAAACAATTAACTTGGAGATAGATTCACTGAAGGATTTGGATATTGCAGGGCCTTCCTTAAAAGCTCCTGAACTCCTGGGATGGAATTCTGAGTTAGGTGATTAGACTTCCTGTGCTTTACAGGAGGCCAGGGGGATGTTTAAGAGAGAGAATAAAATTTCATAATAGCCAGTGCACTGAGTGGAAGGCATAGATCATCAAAGTAACAAATGAAGAATGCTGATGACAAAGATGTGTATTAGATCCTAGCTTTCCCTGAGGCTTAAAATTAAAATTCAGGCTGTCAAAAGTCACTTGACATCTTTAGTTGGAATTTGCAGCTCTGACACACACTGTCTAATTAGATATCTGAATCTTTCTTTCAGAAATGGAAGCAAGGCTTGTGCTTCTCTTTGAAAACACTGTCGTGGCTAGGGAAGGAAAACAGCCCTACATTTTTAATTTAACTGTATCACCCTCACTGTGAATGTGAGAGACCTGGGTTCATCTCCTCTCTGTAAGGATTTTAACTCACCTCCCTCCCCATCTGCCGAGTAGCCAACTGCAATTCAAAGCTATACTATGTGTAGTAACAGATGTAGAATTAAGGAAAGGATGCATTTCTTTCACTTCAACTCTAATGTTTTGTAGAAAGTGTTAAAGACTCATAGGGTCAAAAGTAAGAAGGAGCAAGCCTGACTTGATGTGCATGTGACAAGAGGGAGGTGGAGTGGAAGAGACAGCAGAAATACAGAACTGGATTCCAAGATATCCTTCCAAAACAGTTTACATATTTCCTCTACTGTGTCTAATGAAATATTTAATTAATTCCTACTGGTTTGCAAGTGGACCATGTAGCTATAGCTATGGTTAAATCCAATGAAGCATCAACTACTTTTATGAGTATTAGCAAAGATTATAAAAATCACTCCTGAAATCAAGTTTAGAGAAAAATAAAATAAAATAAAACCCAAAACCTTGTGTTAAAGAAAACTTGCTCTTCTTTTCAAAATAATACATCTTTTTGCTTTGAGTACAAGCAACAGAATTTGAAAGGGTGTTTCTTCTTAAATGTCACTAAAAACCTGAAAAATGTTGTGGAAGGTTGAGATCTGTGAAAGCTTGCTCTCTACATGTTCACAACTTCACAGTTTTGTCACCAAATTAACTGAGTAATAATCTATTCCTAGAGTGATCGGTCTGACTCTATGTCAGGGCTGCACATCCTGGCTTACCATTTCTTTTTATCTTTTTCAGGATTCATGGTTGTCTGCAACAAACAAACAAAAAAAAAAAAAAAAAAAAAAAAAAAAAAAAAGAGCAGGAGGACTCTCTCTCCTGAGTTTTTAGCACTACATCAGCTTGCTGCCCAGAATGCAAGAAAATAAAAACGCTGAAGTAGGAGTGAGGCAGGAAAGAAAGCTTGAGCTATGGGCAAAAGTAGGTTCGAAAGAAAGCAGGCTGCTCTGGGCGAAAATCTTCACAAAAGCATTATGTGAAAGAAAAGGATTTCCTGAAGTGCTGCTTATGTTGTCAACTGCTGGTGTTAATGAATAGCACAGTAATAAACAGAAAAGACTGATGGCCAGGAGGAGGTTGTCTTCTGTAGACTCAGATCAATATGATGTAAGTCAAATACTAGATGTATATCCAGGAGGCATACATCTGAGCAAAATGAAATACAGCCTGTGAATTCATAAAATTCTAACATAATTTTTAGCTGAGGGACTGTCACCAAATCCATGGAAACTTTACACAGATTCCTTGGAACTATTTGACCTTAGATTAAGGGAATCTGTTTTATAAGAGAGCCTGCTCTAAGGAAAGACTTTATCCCCTTTACTATTTGAATTAATGTTTTATGCCTTGTCACAAGTGCAAAATCACATCCACTGTATACAGGCCACTTACTTAAATCAAAGGTGTTAAAATTAACACTGCATCATTTAATGAAAAGTGTTAAACAAAAAGGTTAAATAATCCTGAGCAAGTCATGGAGTTAATAACCTAAGAATACTCACTGAATTAGCTTTCCAAATTTATCATGTCATCCCTTGAGTAAAATTTCAAAGTAGAGATAATGAGGCTGTGGGGAAGAATAAAAGATGTGGGGTGTTAGAAGCTAGCAAATTGCAAGCATTTCAGGCACTCATAGAATTAAAGTATAAAAGGAATATACCATCACACATACTGACTTCCACATAGCTCTTTATTAAGACTGACAACTTGAGCTAGGCTGTCTTAAAACATGTTTTAAAAACAACATCTTCTTGTGTACCTTGAAGAATACATGCTTATCTGAAGCAACTTAAATTATAAACAAACTTACAAAGTGTTCAACATCAAGTTGAGAAGGCCTAGTTTTCATTTTGCTCTCCTTAGGAATGGAGTAGGATTTTTTCTCATAAAGAGCAGGTTAAAAATTCTGTGAGGCTAATTACAAAGTTGTGTTTCTGAGCTACTATTTATACAGATGCAACCTATGTACAAAACCCTTACTTCTCACTTCTGTCCTACTCTGCATTTCTTCTGCATACATCCCTACAGATATTCATGGCTGGAAAGCATCTGGTGCTCAAAGCTTACAACCAAGGGAAGTCCTCCTACTGTTTTGGCAACTGGCAAAATTTTCATCAGTTTTAATGAAACCAGAAGATGTAAATTAGTGTAGAGTGGAAAGAGAAATGCTAACATTTATCATACCATTGTAGATTATTAGTGATTATAGGATTATAATCAGATGATAAAGATTATAGACTTCAAGGAAAGACTTGGAAGAAGGAAACATTTAATAAGCATGAAAGGTCAAGAGTACAATCCCAAACATTAACAATATTTTGGATGTCACTGTGGGCTGTCATAGAAGTCTGAGCTCAGAATTAAGAATCTGGTCACTATCGCTGAGCTAATTTTCCTCTTTTAATTTTATTGCCACCAAAAAGGGGGAAATATCAGTCCATTTTGGTCTCAGTGACATTCTTTGGAATGGAACTCAAACACACATTCCTGTTAAGTGATAACAGAAAGTTAACAGCCATTAGTCAAAGCATGGTAAGTCACTGTACATCCATTCTTAACCCACAGGAAATGTAAAGTCACTCACCATAGATTAACAGTTATCCACTCTGGTCAAAGCTGCATGAATTACCTGATATTTGCAAAAGGCAAGAGCATACAAAAGGAGAATCAAGGCAGCTCATCATCTGAGTGGTAACTTGTTACTTTACATTAACTTGCCTATGTGTGCGTCCCTTTAAATTATGGTGTGCTTTGAATACAGATAGAGACCACAGGTACTGAATTGTGAAATAGGAAGGTATGAAGACCAAAGTAAAAGAAACACATGTCAAGCAGCTAGGGGCACAAAGAAATATTATACTATAGCAAAGATATGCAGGTTCAAGAAGATGCAAATACTGCAATTTGGACTGGATGTGAAAACCAGACAGATGTCACAGACAGAAAAAGAGGAGCAGATAAAAGCACATCCTTAGTGATAAAGGGGAAAGATGGTTACAACTGCACTGATATTAAAAAAATGTTTTCTTTTTCCCTTATTAACTTATTATCATGTAAGTGGTTTTGCATATTCATTTAAAATCAACTTTTACCTTTTATTTTTTTTCTGAAAAAGTATACATCTGAAACAAACTTGTCCCCAGTAGACATGTATTCCCTGAACTGCCATGTATAAAAGTGTAATTTCTCTGAGAAAACACTCCAGGAATAAAACTAGCATGAAAAGTAGACAGATAACTTATTTATCTCATTTCAAGATTTGTTTGTTATTAGTAAACAGCTTGCAGTCCTAGCAGTGCTTTCATTATGTTCATTTTCCTTATTTATCTATTTGCCATAGTAATTAATTTTTCTAATGATTTTTCTAAAATCTAAGATTATTTCAATACTGTTCAAGTCTTACTTAATATGAAGAGAACATTTCTTCTGACCTTACATGGTCTAACTGGAGGTCCTAACTGCTACTATATATATTCTTTCAGTATATTGCCATTTCAACATATATCTGATTTCTGCTTTTTTTACTATGTACTAAAATCTGAGCTCTCTGTGCAGCTTGCTTCATCCAGAATGTTAAAAGGTGATTACCTAAAGCAGAATTATGCTTAGCAGTAAAAAAGCAGCAGTTCAGGTAAATTTGTGAACTATACTTTTTAGTCTTTTTGTCCTGTTCTGTTTGGTAGATGGACATAACTTCTGTCTGTTTATGCCAAATGTTCAGCTGCTAGGCTGAATAATCTTGATGCTGGAGATATTAAACAAAGTCTGTCATAACTGCTGATTGACTCTAAAAACAGCTCAACTGGTTTTCGCTCTAACTTTCCAGCCATTTTACAGTTTCTAAGACTACCCCTGACACAGATTCTAAAAAATTAAAAAAGGTGATTAATCCATGAGCAACCAATGGAATGGAAACAGCCATAATCATAAGAATTAAAGTCAAATCGGTCGTCAGGAGAGTATCTCTGCCCCAAATAGCTAGGCCATTCCCCTAAAATATTTTCCTAACTTGTTCTGAAGACTTAAATTCTAAAATCTCAATCTATGCTCCAGTTGTCCCCTATTATAAACATTAGAAAGTTTTCCCTTACGTCCAGTATTAATTTCATTAATATGTAACTTCATATTGTACTCACACCAGAAAGAATTGAAATTAAGAATTACTCATTCCTTTCATGGTTGCAGATGTTTTTTATGGATTTGAAGATTTCAGCTGTGTCTTTCTTCACTGTCTTCTGTCTAGATTAAATGGCCCTAAATTTTTCAACATTACTATGTCTTCTAAACCTCTTAATATTCTTGCTGAGCTCCAGATTTCCTCTAAGGTCCATATCTGTCTCTAGGCAACCTAAAAAAATAGTTCATTTCATGAGGAATTAGCATTGTATTTGGCAAACATCTGGGAAAATAGTACACTGCTATTCTTTAATCAAAACCATTATCATAGAAGACTGCACATCACAAAGGAAAGATCAAATGCTATCTAGTTAAACAGGCAATACAGGCTAGACTACATATCATCAATAAAGACGGGTTTTGGAAGGTTATAAAGCACACCAGAAAACTGACATAAACAACTAAAATCTGACACAAAATCCTGTATCAGTGGCAAAATGTTCAGCTTGAGGCCAGTCGCTAGTGGTGTACCCTAGAGGTCAATACCAATAGCCAATACTGTGTAATATCTTTCTTAATGACCTCTATGATGGGATGCAGTGCACCATTGGCAAGTTCACAGATGACACAAAACCATGGTGGTTTTTATAGACCAGATGGGCAGACAGACTGGAGAAATCTCAAGAAGTTCAGCAAGAGGAAATGCCAAGTCCAGCCCCTGGGAAGAAACAAATAATAGACTCATAGAATAGTTTGGGTTAGAAGGGACTTTTAAAGGTCATGTAGTGCAATCTCCAAGCAACAGAGCAGGCTGGGATTTACCAGCCAGAAAACGGGTTAGCAGAGAAGGACCTGGGAATCTTGGTAGACAGCAAGCTGACAAGAAGCCAGCAATGTGCTCTTGCAGCAAAGAATGCCAACAGCCTCCTGGTCTGCATTAAGCAAAGCATTGTCAGCAGGTCTGGGGGTTGATCCTTCTCCTCTGCTCAGGCCTGGCAAGGAACATCTGGAGTGCTCTGTCCTGTGTTGGAGCGCCCAGTACAAGAGACATGTGAGCGTACTGGAGCATATCACATGATAATTAAGGGACTGCAGCATATGTCATGTGATGAGAGCTAAGAGAGCTAAGAGTTGAGAATGTTCAGTCTTGAGAAAAGAAAGTTCAGGGAGGATCTTATCCATGTGTGTAAATATCTGATAGAGAATGTAAAGAAGACAGACTATTTCAGCAGCACCCATTCACAGGACAAGAGGCAATGGGTGCGCATTAAAAACCAGGAAATTTCATCAGAACAGAAGAAAACACTTTATTTTTTTAATGTGAGGGTGGTCAAACACTGGCACAGGTTGCACAGGGAGATGTGAAGTCTCGATTCATGAATTATTTAAAACCTGACTGGTCCTGGTTAACCTGCTGTAAGTGACCCTGGTGTAAACAATCCCAGGAGGTCTCTTCCAACATAATGATTCTGTGATTCTATGAAATAGGACAAAAAAGCCATTGAACTGAACACATTATTCTCACAAAAGTCTCATAAGTGGAAAGGAATTTGATGAAGGAAACAAAAGAAACATTTAAAAAAAAATGGCAGTGGGGGAAAGTGAAAAGAATAAATAAGCCCAAGGACAAAACTATTGCCCAATAGAAACTCCTTGGGGCTTTAGATTTGTCTTGAGGCAACTTACTTTTAGATCACCT
The DNA here is from genome assembly GCF_017639655.2 of Falco naumanni. NCBI lineage: Eukaryota > Metazoa > Chordata > Aves > Falconiformes > Falconidae > Falco > Falco naumanni. The sequence goes on along the minus strand of NC_054055.1, from coordinate 25,436,099 downwards.
ACTCCTAAAAGCTTAAATGCCTCAAATTGGCAACCATCAAAATCAAAAATATTGCAAATAACAGTAACATGGGACATAAATATAAACTTGATAAATTTTTGCTGCTTAATGCACTGTGCTCCTTTCACCTCCCAGATTATATCAGTAAGATAAAATTAAATGTCTCTAAATATTTTTTCAGGTCTTACATTTTTTTTTAAATCACAGGTATTTCTGTATATCCAGAATCCAAAGTGAGGTTGGTAAGACACACATAGATCCCTATTTTTTTTTTCCAAAAGTAAGAAAAAAGCCAGTATAAATCATAGTGAAACACAAAATAAGAACTGTAATTTGAGTAGGAAAACACAATTCCCAAAGTAAATTGTATCAAGCTCCATGTTGACAATTGGCCTCACTTTATTCTATACAACAAATGCAACGTTAGTGGAGGACAAATCTTTGGACCTCCATGACCACACCAAAAGTAGATGAGCTTCTATGAAATAAATGTGCCATGCCAGGATAGAAATGAATAATAAGCCAATCAAATCTACATGGCAGGGGAGGGAGGGGAGGAGAAGGAAGGAGAAAATACTGGGGAAAACATGCACACTCATGCAATCTCTTTGAAACTGAACAAAAGGGTTGAGTGAACTGCCTGAATTTCTGATGAATAAATGAAGGCCTATTAACACATATTAACCTTTTTCCTGAAAAGTGATGAAAACGCACAGCTGATACGGCCTAAAAAGCAATGAACCCTATTTTCCCCATGCTTTGATCATTCCCTGTACTGTTCAGTTTCCTGCCTTCATGCAAAACACTGTAGTACCTTCTTTGAAATGGTAAAGGTGAAGAGTGCTCCTCTATAGAGTCAGTCACAGCCTTAAAAGACAGACACTTACAAAATACATTACTTTCCACTTTTTTATCTTAAAATGGAATATAGTGATACGGATAATATTTAGAAGATGGAATTTAAGAAATACAAATAGAGCGGGGACTGCTGTACATCCATACAAGAACTAATACAATTACATTTACTAATTCATTCTGGGAAAGATTTGAATAAAAATGGTGATATGGAAATTAGAATGTGTTGTAGCTCAGGCTTGGATCAAATGCTTTAGAAGTTTTGCCATGGTAAAAGCCTGCAACAGAAAAGTAAGCAGTTTTTTAAATTCTACTCAGTTGACACTGTCTTAGAACAGGAGTCTCGTTTCTTTTTGATGATGTTCATAGGAAAGTTCTATATTCACCCATCACAACAATTGCTGCCTCAGCTGCTGGCCTGAGATCAGATTGACCATGAAAGGCAAACTATGGGTTTGTCCTTAGGAGTGCTTCTTTCAGCACAGTTGGGATATACACCAAGGGCTGTGTAGGAACTAGAAGTGAGTCCCACTGACTACAGTGTTTTGGTAAAAATAACGTATTTCTTTAGTCTGAAAATACATGAAAATCAACTGAGGTGAGCAAAATCTTCACTGAAGCCAGCACAATTGTAGAAATAATGAGGGTGCTTTATGTTTAGAGCTGAAAATATGCCAACCTAATGCAGTGCTCATTGACATTTCTACATGATTATTTGTCTTTTATCTTGCAAAAATGGAGTTTTAACATGGCTGTTTCTTAACAGTAATGTTTTATGACATAGTCATATTCTCATAGAATAGAATTGTTTAGGTTGGAAAGGACCTTTAAGATCATTGAGTCCAACCCTTAACTTAGCACTGTCAAGTCCACCACTAAACCATGTCCTTAAGCATCATCACATCTGCATGTCTTTTCTGGGGATGGTGACTCCTTGGGCAGCCTGTTCCAATACTTCATAAGCCTTTTAGTGAAGAAATTTTTCCTAATATCCAATCTAAACCTCTCCTGGCACAGCTTGAGGCCGTTTCCTCTTGTCCTATTGCTTGATACTTGGGAGAAGAGACTGACACGCCTCACTACAAACTCCTTTCAGGCAGCTGTAGAGAGCAATAAGGTCTCCGTTGACCCTCCTCTCCAGACTAAACAACCCCAGTTCCCTCATCTGCTTCTCTTAAGACTTGTGCTCCAGACCCTTCATCAGCCTCATTGCCCTTCTCTGGACATGTTCCAGCACTTCTATATCTTTCTTATAGTGAGGAACCCAAAAGTGAACATACTGTTTGAGATGCGGTCTTACTAGTGTGTGAGTACAGGGGGATAATCACTGTCCTGGTCCTGCTGGCCACACTATTTCTGATACAAGCCAGGATGCTGTTGGCCTTCTTAGCCACCTGGGCACACTGGGGGCTCATGCCCAGCCGGTTGTCAGCCAGCACCCCCAGGTGCTTTCCCACCAGGCAGCTTTCCAGGCGCTCTTCCCCAAGCCTGTAGCATTGTGTGGGGCTGGTGTGACCCAAGTGTAGGACCCGGCACTGAGCCTTGTTGAACCTCATACAATTGACCTCAGCCCATCAGTCCAGCCTGTCCAGATCCCCCTGTAGAGCCTTGCTAACCACAAACAGTTCAACATTCCTGGCCAACTTGGTGTCAGGTGCACTACATGCCTTCATCCAGATCACTGACAAACCATATTAAAAAGAATTGTCCCCAGTTCCTGGGGAATGGAAAAGCCTGGAAAAGACATTCCCTACAGTGTACAGGACATTACAAAGATGAAAAGAAATTATCAGGATAAAGACAGGAGCCTGAACTTCATGCAAGGAGACCTAGAGACTGCCTGAAGATGAGACAGAAGGCAGTCAGGACACAAAGGGGACAGAGGACACTTCCTGAAGACCAGAGGTAACTGAGAAGATGTTTCTGATACTCGGTAATCTTGGTCAGTTATGGAAAAACAGTCAGAAGCAAGAATTTGCCTTCAATGACATAGTGAGCAAAAGGTAGATTTTCAAGTATTTGTGGTTTATATTCCAATAAATCTGGTTTGGTATTTGTTTGAAGTGGATATGTTTAAAACCCTTTCTGTCTTCTTGGGGAATAAAGAGAAGTTCTAGAAACTTCTGTCTCAAAGGTATGTTGCTGACTCAGGGTGCCAGTATAACATATGAGTTTATTCTTCTGATATTCTTATTAATCTAGAAGATATTGATGATGGCATACGGCCCATTATTCAGCACTGCATCAGAAAATTTCCCAGATTATGGCTTTTCATCAAAGCATGACTCTACAACCTTACATGCTGAGTACAATACTTGTTAATAATTCATTAATTTGTATAGGTTTGAAAGTATCTAATCCTTTGCATAGCTGTTCAGAAAATCCAGCAGTATAATTGGCTTGCACACAAGCACTTATTTCCCTTTATTCTTATTTTCACAAGCACAAGGTAAAATTTTCAGTGTCTGCTTCATTAAACAAAAATAATTTTGAGAAAAATATTAGGCTTGTACACTCCTTGGTTAGATCTAACATGAAAGATGTTATATGACTCACCCCAGAATAGGTCTGTTAAACTCTTGGATTCATTGATACTGCTGCAACACTCGTCTGCACAGGAGGAGAGACTAGAACTTATGTCTCCAACACCCCTGTATTTCCAAACAATTTCTTATTCCAGCAATTTTGGAATTTTTGAGAAGAAAAAACAAAAACAAAAAACCACCACCAGCTTAACAGGCAAAAATTCTGAAGGAAATACCATAAAACACTGTATTTCCAAAGAATGAGTGAAACTTATGGGAAATTTTACATCAGTGTTTTTACAATTGTGAAAATAATAATGAAGAACAACAAATGTTTTTACTTACAGGGGATACCAGCATATTCTAGGACTGATAAAACATGATTCTTTCACTTTACAAATGAAACAAAATCTTTTTTCCTCCTTTTTCTGTCTGATGTCTGAGAATCTCTCTCCAGAAAGCCAGTGAGCCTTACACACCTATTTATGTCAGAGCTTCTTCTACGAGACAGATGTCCTAATTCCATCTGCTTTGTTGAAAAGTTGGAGACCAAATATAAAAGCCACCAAACTTTGACATACAATTGTATATAATAATTTTTATAGTCACAATTTTGACAAGAGTCTTTTTATTTTCATTTAGGCATTCCACCATGGATTGAAATTAATGATGTGAACATTAAAATCTTTGAAACGAATTTGTCTGAAAGCAGATGTATTACTGCTGAATGCAAACAAAATTATTTTTCATAGGACTTCCCATCTGGAGAAGACAATTACTGCATGTTCTATATTATATCATCCTCTACCATAGGCAGAGTTTGCAATAAGATAGAGAACTATTAGCTCTTAACATTTCTTTGAGTTTGAGTGCATTATCATTTAAGAATCAGTTATGTCCCAATCCTGAAAACTGCTGCACTTATATTACATCCATAGACAGTTACACTGAAATCTATGAACACCATAAAAATAACTCCTCGAATTAAGACTGTTTAATTTCTGTCTCTGGAATTGTGAAATTCAAATGACAATTCAGAATGTAAAGCTATGCTTTCTGAACACTTCAGTAGTTTATCTTGTTCATGTCAGTAAGCCACAGTAGGCTTAACTAAATCATTCTACTCTAACAGACAGAGCAGACCAAATGGAGGTACACCAGAAAATTACGCAGAGAAGCCTTAATGTTGTTTAGTTTCATGACCACTGGAAAACAAACCAGGTCTAGAGTCCTGCATTATCAGGATTCACAAATTCTTCTTGATTTATTAATTTTTATTATAAATTAACCTTTTGTTTGGTTTGGGGTTCTTGGGTTTTTTGTTTGGTTTTGGTTTTGGCTTTTTTTATTATTATTTCCTGCAAAATCCATGTCATGGATAAACAGATGAAACATTTCTTATTACCTGAACTAACTTCTTGTGGAGATATTATCACGCTGATGACATACTATTGAGGATGGAAGGTTACATTGTTGAATTAGGTTTTCTTCACTAGTTCAGTGTACTAGATACTCAGATCATGTAGTTTTAGTAAAGCTAATGGTCAAATGTCTATTTGAAACATTTGAGAATGCTACCTGAATTTTCCATCATCCTTCCCTTGAAACTCACCCATAAGCTTGCCCTCAGCCACCTCAGGATTTCGATCCATGTGTTTCCAAGCTCCAAGGAACAGCTCTGAAATAAAGCCATTGCTTGGCCTAGGTTGCTGGGCAAGTGGCTGATCCATGAGAAAAAGTCATGTGATAAAGTCTGCAGAAAAATATAAAATGTAAAATTACAGAAAAAGAATTATTGAGACAAGCATTGCTAGTAGCTCTGGATTCAAGATGGGAAACCTCAACATGAAAAGGTTTAAAATCCTAAAAGAAAATATCATGGACTCTAATGTCAGACCATCAGGTTAAGTTGGTGTTTCAGTGTTGATGGAGGCTGGGAAAGGTGACTGAGAATCCAGTACAGGAAGCTATGGAACTGCTCTTTCCATGAGGTGCTTCCTGGCCAGCCAAAGCCTTCAGGATGGTGAGCAGACAGATCCTAACAGCTCATTAAATAGCAACTATCACCTGTGTGTTAGCCAATATGTAATTGCTATATAAATTTAAACCGAGCATATCCTGCTGGCAGATTCCTTTTACTCACAGCTAAAGATTTCCAAACAATTTAAAAGAATAAGAGCAAAAGATTGTACTGTTTTGGAAAACTATTTAACTCTGGGTAACTCTGGGATCAAACTGGTATCTTTCTTTTTCTCCCTTCTTTTTTCCCTCCTCCATCTCTCCATCTCTCCCATGCTCCTTCCTTTCCCCTCTCTTTCTTTCTTCCTGTCTCTTTCTCTCTCTCCTGAAACACCGGATATCAATACTGTCTTAATTCTGCTGTTAGTGACTTTTTCAGTGGATTTAAGGAGTAATAATAGGACAAGATATTTGCTTTGTGATTTTCCCACATTTTTAGGTCCTTGGCCCCTTTACTTTCTTTTACCAAGCAAAGGCTCTATCATTCCTCTCCTTGCCTGGTGTTTGGGTTAATTATGTGTGATGTCTCAGTCAACAGAAAATTATTCTCTAGTCCCTTAGCAATTGAATTTTTATATTTTCAGTACATTGAGACTTCACATCCTCAACTTCAACATCCAGTCTGAAGCCAAAGCCACTCTGATGATGTAAAGCACATTGCTGCATTAATGGATTTACTCTCTTCTCTTGTTGCTGTTGCCAATAATCTAAAACTGATATGGAAGGAGTCTTTATCTCTGGAAGAAATAAAGAACTAACCAGAAAATCCCAAAGGCTAGCATAAAAATAGTAGCAGTGCTGCCTTCAGAAATTTTGTCATTTGACCAATGCTACAATAATGAGCATATTGTAGTGGTACATTGAAGGATACAAGATGTTCCTGAAAGGGTAGTGGGCTTACTAATTCCTCTGAACACTTTCCAGTTAATAGTTTAATTTTGCATATAACACACCTGAAAAGTCCATCACCATAAAGTTTCTGATGAGAGATGAGGGCCAAATAGTATATAATAAGAAATCCTATCCCAAATTTTATTCACATATTAAAGCACAGATTTTTGAAAAAGACATTTATTTTTAAAGTACAAAGAAGTAATGGGACATGCTATCTGTTCCACAGCTAAAAAGCTACTCCATTAAAAGAGGTGTGAAGATTGTAAGAGGAGGAACATGATAGTTAACTAGCATATGAGACTAATAAAATACCCATTGAAAACACCCATTTCTGCACATGAGATGTTTTCTTTTGTTTTTTTGTTATTTTAATGCACAGACATCTCTGATATAATGGGTGGAAAATGGGCAGCTGGAGAGAGGCTGGTTCATTTGGCTTTTGTTTCCTGTGTTGGTTGAAAGCTATTAGGTTAAGGTGTCCAAGTTAAGACTTACATGTGTGCACATGTCAGAGAAAACACATCAACCAATTTTATACATAGCCTCAGGACAGGTCCTATGCCAACTATTTCTCCTTGAAATTTGTTTTGTTTGGAAGGTAGTTTTTATCTGGACACTAAATAAAGTGTGGTTTCATAAAAATCTAACTGGTAAACTTGGAAACAAAGAACATCTAAACCTATTCCAGGTTTTCTGTGGACTTAGGTGGTCTCACACCTTCCTCAGACATTTTTTCTTTCATTTTCTCTGAAGTTTCTTCCTCTTTTCTGCGATTCCTTTTTTGTCCTCTTCTTGGTGTGCAGTTCTATTCTGATTAGGCATATGAGCCTCAAGTTTTCTCCATCAAGTTGCAATCTTCAGTATCAGTTTCCAGGACTCAGCCAGTTCTTTCAGCCACTCCCAGGTTCTGTTTCATCAATATTCTTGCCCACTGTGGATACTTCAGTAATCTGTGACTATTCCTATAGCACTCTGATTCTTTGCTGCCTTTTAGCCTAATCAAATAATGTCTTTCCTTCTTTCATGCTACAGAGCTTTGTACCCAAGGTTTCCCTTAAATCTTGATTTGAGCTTCTAATGGAGAAATCATATTAACTCAGATACTGTTGGTAATTAAGCTACCCATACTTATATTGGATGATTGTGTTTATCCATAAAAGGCGAACTGTGTATGGGAGAAAGTCAATCTGACAAATTGCCTCTGTTCACTTCCACTCTGTCTTCTGTTACATCCCTGTTCCATATTGATTCTTTGCTCACAGGTCAATTTCTTCACACGCTTCTTACTCTGTAGTAGTTTTATGCCACTTCTCTCTACCCAGAGGCCTTACTGTCACTCAGCTGTGCTTTCAAAGATTAAAACCTTTTAAAAAAAGCCAAGAGGAAACAATGGATAGACTAAGCACAAGGTCTGTGAGAACAGGCTAACATAAGCAGGTTTAGTGAATTTATAAATGACATTGTGGATGGTGATTTAATTTTGGCTTCTTCCTTTTTTTTTCTTTTTTTTTTTTTGACTCATGTACTGGCTTGCTAATACTCCCATCAAAATAGTATAGACAAGCACAGCAAACATTTCTGGCATGAAACTGATAGGGTATTTTTTTCTGGAGGGAAGCAGTATTACTAACTTTTGAAACAGATCATGAGCATGTAGATAGTCAAACAGTGTACCTGGATTTTTTAGAAGCTTTTAAAAAGATATTCCTTCATACCTTCCCCAGAGGCTTCTAAAGAAACTGTGAATGGCTGAAGAAAGGTGTTTTGTAGGTCAGTGAGTGGCTAAAAAGATCAGAAATAAAGAATAGCAATTTATGTCCAATTTTCACAGCAAGCAAAGGCTTCTGGTAGAATATCGTAGGTGCTGGGACAGAGGTCATTTAACAGATGTTATAGAATCCTCAGTATGTGATCCAGAAGAAATAGTAAATAATGATGTGATAAATATCGCAAATAAAACAAATTTAATGGTTTTTCTACTAGCCACAGGGGAAAATTTTAGGAAAAGCATTTTCCACTGTCATAAGTTATTTTATTTTGGGAAAACTGCAAAGATATTTACTGAAAATATGAATCTAAGAACAGTCAGTTCTTAGATAACACGAATAAACATGGAGCACTAACATCTACAGATGCAAATTTGAAAAAAAATGTGCCTCATTTTGGTACAGTAAGCTTCAAGAGTAAGGATAAAAAAGTTCTTCTCAAACTTCTTGCTAAAAAAAGCACTTGAAAAGTTGTTGGAATTGAGTTTAGAGAAATGTCAAAAATGCATTAAGTGGCAACCTCTCTCCCACTTGCCTGCGATTTCAACTTTAAGACTTTCCCTATACTTTTTTTTTTTTTTAATATTTAATTACTATGATTTCTTACTATGTGTAAACCCTAACATACACAACAAAGCTGTTAGTCACTTAGGTTTACACTATTAAAAAATGCAAGGCTGCACCTGTATCACTTTGGATCTGTTTATACAAGGTGTAAGGGGAGCTACGCTAGTAGCAACTGTAGAAGATAAGCCAGTTCTGGAACAAGCAGCTTTCTGCAAAGCTGCACCTTGCCTAAGTAGCTCTGTGTAGAGGCTCAGTAGTTAACCTCTGAATGCCTATGTGTTAACATTGTTACTGTGATTTTAAGAACCCTAGATCAGTGTGGCCATGTCCCACATAGCTGTCTATTTCAGCAGTCTCAAAGGTAAATTGAGATTTCTTGTGTGGCAAAGACTGTGCTAGATAAAAACATTCATAGAGTCCCAGGATTCTGTTGAAAGAACTGTCTTCATAGCTAGCACTCTTCTTACTGCCTGGTAAAATGCAGCTTTTGTTTCTGAATACAGTCTCTGGAAGTTACTGTAGTCATAATTTACCTAAGTATTAAATGGAAAATGACGGGGCATGACTGAAAACTAAATAATTAAGGTCCTTGTGATTAAGTGGCAGTTAAAGCTTATTTTCTTCTTCTATTCTTTTTTTAATGAAATAGTATTAATAGGAATGAGTAATTTCAATGGTTTAAGAACTTTGCACAGCCCCTCTGCCTCAGAATGACATGCATGCAGAAAATGCCAACTAGAGCAGCCTCCAGCCTCCCCACCAGAGAGGAAGCCTTGTTAGGCTGACATTGTACAGGGGACCAGATGGCAGGCTACGACCAGATTATGGGTCCTTAGAATTGAATGACAGGTTTTATTCCCAGTGCCACAGTAGTTAAAGAGAGTTTTCAAAGTTCAATAAGCAGAAGTCACATAACTTGTGACCTCATCTTGCCAATTAGGAGAGAAAACCTTTAAGGGTAATAAGCTTGGCCAGATAAATGTAGACTTACAGGGCTAATGAGGATCTTATTGCATAAATTGACAGCATTCCCTTCTTTCAATTAAAAATAATAAACATATGGTATGTTTTGTTCCTATTTTTTGTTATAAGACATTTCAACAATATAACATATAAGCTGATGATAATAGATGAAGGAAAAAGCAATGGTCTTTGTTGGGCATATAGCCTTCCTGTTGCCCGTCAATGCTCTAAGGCTGCAGTCACATTCAAAACCAATTTCTGTATAATGCAAAACATTCTTTATATAATCAGTTAAAAAAGAACTCAGAAGTGGCTACATAATTTATAAGAATGACAAGGGAAATCAGGTGTATGCTGTTTTAATGACAGGTTAATAGCATGTTAAAGGACTGGAAGAAAATCTTCATATATGGAAATGAATATGCTTAGTGATAAAAAAAATAATCCAAAGAACAATTTAGGTTTACATAATGTTTAGCAGGTCACTTTGCAGATCTGTAGTGTATATTTTAAACATAAATTTGTTAAATATGAATAATTCTCTTAATGCTACACAGAATTTAATGTATGATTATGCAAGAAATTCCAGTATATGCTGTCTCCAGAATTTGTACCATTAACTTTAAAGAAAAGATCTGCAGAATAATGCAAGATGTAATCAAAGTAACCTGAGTCTCTGACCTATTCTTGTAAATTATTTCTCTCCTTCCTCCAAGCTCTGTGTAACTTTCAGAATTCGCCCTGTAGCTTTTGTGGCGTCACTGTTTATCATAATTGAAAGTATACTTACCAATATCTGATAGCATAACATCATCTTCTTCAGTGTTCTGTCTTGACTTTTAGTGATCATTAACATTTCAAAATTATCAAGTTTTAGAAATAAAGCTATAATTCAAATCTCAAGAACACGTGGTTTATGTATGCTTAGTTAAGTATAATGCGTGAAGCATCCTGCAAATACATGTTTTTAAAACTCATATTGGTAAACAATATCTTAAGAGTAAGCTAGGGGCTAAACCAAACAAATTTAAAAGTTTTAAAACTCAAAGCTGTCTGTATTATACATATGATACTTGAAATAATTTGCAGTAAGTGTAATGTATTCTCTGCCTCTTGGGGTCTTGAGATCAATATGGTCTTTTTTTTTGAAGGTATGTTTTAGGAAGACCATAAATGTCAGGCTCTTTACAATATGAAATTGCCTGAGTTTTCTCTATACAAGCGTATGTGTCTTTCTGGCCTTGTATCTACAAATCTAGAAGTGATAGAAGCTCCTTTATGGAGGCTCTCTGCACTGAAGAGAGAATTTACATTTACATATATGTTGTAGGATTCAGTTGCAAACATTCAGTCCCATTGTGCTATTTGAAGTACCCTAAAGCACTTTGTTGGATTTGGCAAATGTGAGACACATTGCTGGAAGGTCTGGAGATGCATCCAAAGACTAGATAGACTACTGCATTGTCCCTAAAATGAATTTTAGTTAAGGGAAACCTACTAATGGAGTGGGGTTCAGTTCAAGACAAAGATGATGTATCTTCTTGTAAAGATGATGGTGGCAGTAAAAATCACCAATCTGTTTAACTGATAATTAATTTTATTTGATTAAATAATACTGGTACGTTGTTCACATGCAAGACTGACTATGGGGGAAGAAGCAAACAGATAAACCATAGCTGCCACTTGATATTGATCCCATCACAGTTGTGTTGCCATCAACTCAATTCTGAAAATAAAGCAAGGAAGAGGAAAACAAAAAGCAGTGCCACTTCCACCTACGTCAGTAAAAGCCTGAAAATCGTGGGAAATGAATGAAAATAACTGGATCTACAGGAAAGCTATTCTGAGTCCACTTTTCCCCTGGTAGGGTGTTACTCCTCCTAGTAATGAGGAGTTAAAATGCAGTAACAGGAAAAGTCTTAAGTTCACATTTCCTCTTCTTTTCCTAATTGTCCTGCAAACTTCTGGTTAGAAGACTTCTAGCAGTTGATTCAAACTCGTGTTTTCCCTTTTCAGTAAAGGAAGGAATTAGCACTACTAACCTTAACACTGTTGGTGGATTTAAAAAAGCCCTACAACTCAAGCCTTTTTTTTTTTTTCTTTTTTTTTTTTTTTCTCTTTATGTGAGTACTTCAGACTTAAATATTGCTTATGTCAAAAACTATAACATTAATCCAGAAATTAAACATAACTTGTCAGGAACATTTCTTGGGGAGGAGATTTTCAAGTTCATAAATTAGAAGAATTAAGGTGAAGACACATGTATGAAAATTGTATTACATTGACATTATGAATGTATGAATGCATCATTTCAATATATAAACACTATATGTGAAGGAGAATTATGGGAAGAAATGCATTATACTAACAACAGCAAATGAGAAAAAAAAAAGGGGGAAGGGAGAGGAAGGCAAGGCAGCACACTGTGGTTCAGAGGCTAAGATTTTTCATACTTCACTTTAATGCAACGAAAAATTAGTAAAACAAATTACTTGTATAGCTCAGGTTATTCCCAGATGCAAAGATTAGGCAGCAGCCCAGAAGCAGAAAACTAAGCACTGAATTGACATTGCGGGGGAATGAGTATTGCTGACAAGCCTTCCTTGGAATTTTACGGGAGAGGAATGGCAACTTAGATTGATGGATTCATCTTAACACCACCAGAGCAGTGTAATTTACAACCCAGGGAGCAGTGCATGGGCCAGGCAAGCAGGAAGTGTGTAAAACCCAGAAACCTCAACTTTTGACTAAAATTATTAAATGCAAGAATAAAGCATCTATTACCTGGAACAAATAATTCAAACAGTTACCAAGCAAAATACCAATAGCTCTGTGCAAACCTGCAGAAAATTCTTAAGATTACTTGAATATCTTGAGATCTGGATTCTTTCCTCATATTACATAGGTGAACAATAAAACAATTCACCCCGTACATCACCTGCCTCACGAAGTACTGCAATTATTGCTCCCTTGTCTAAAACCCTAGCTACTCACAGTTTTATTCAAGCCATTCTGTCAATATTGTTCTTCTCTTGCTAAAACTTCACACTGAGAATTTTTAGTTTCATTATTCTTATTCCTTTTTGCTTCTTTTCCTTCAAAAGACAAATAATTAGTCTACCTTTTCACTATCATAGTATGTTCTACCTACTGATATTGTTGAGATATCACTGCATTTATTTTATTTGGATGTTTTTAGACTTCTCATGATTCCTTGTAATGTCTTGTTTTCCTTTTCCTGGCCCTATAATCTGCCGTAGTATTTTATTGTCAGAAGTTTTTTGTTGTCTATCTTACTTGTCAGTAATAAGATTCCAGAGCTTACATCCATATAAAAAAATCCTCAACTATAATGACCCGAAATGTAGACCTAAAACTCAGCCTTCTCATTGAAGAATCTGTACAAAAGAAAAGCCAGCATTTCTGTGTACTGCCCACTTGTTTTTGCATTAGGTGAAGCAAACATTATAACTTTTTAATACTAATTTCCTGACTCCTTCAAAATAAGAAAAAAAGTTTGCCTCTTTTTTTTTTTTTGACCACTGTCTCAATTTGCACCAGATGCTATTGCTCACCATCGTAGATTTGTTTCTGTAGACACATCAAGCTGCTAAGACAGATAGCCACTCTCCATACCCTTAATGTCAGTTTGTTGTCTCAGCCTGAACCTCCAATTCCTCCTTGAAGCTGGTGAGATATTGCTCCTAGGTATTCAAACTGAGTATAGGAATACATTCAGATTTGCTTGCTGACCAAATATTTTTGCCATATAACTGGGTTTATCATTTTGAGTTTTGATTACAATGTTTCCTTTTTTTCCATTTCTCTGTCTTTATAACTCTGTGCTCAGTTCTTTCAGTAATAAGTCAAATCACCACTATATCGAGGTGTTTCATGTTCATTATTTCTTCTTCCTCGCATCAGTAAGTCCTGTAGAAAATTTCCTGGCTTTAATCCTACACTGAAATCATAAGCAGCAGAATTTTTACTCTGTGTTCATGTTAGACATCCTGAATGCAAATGCAACATTATATAACATTTTAAAAGTAGTTTACATCTTTGCATCATAGTATAGAGGCTACCCCATATCCTGTAGCACATGCAGGCTATTCATCTGCTTTCTTAATATCTGTAAAAAATTAAAGGTATACATGAAGCTTATTCCACCATAACTGTATGACTAACCTGTATTTTCCTTAAAAAAGACTACTTTCTCTCACTATAGTCTCTTCATAAATGCTGATATGTATATATTAAAGATTATATTTGGTAGGCTGTAATAATGTGGCAGATAACACACTGTTATGCCCGTTGTCTTTGCTTTATCCAAAATGGAACAGGTGTGATTTCCTCATTTTGTTGTGTTTTTTTGATTCTTTACATGAATGAAAAAATTATGTACAGTGTCTAAGTTAGTAGTTCATTCCTTACTAAATCACCATTACAATACCTCATGCTTTCTTGCTTTGAGTTTGTTTCCTAAATCTCTTCAGAATATGCACCTTCAGACAGTTATATAGCTGAAAATTGCATACTTGTAAAGCCTATCCAGCTGATGTCATACAGTTCGGGGAAGGAAAAGGTATGGGACAGGGTGGGGAAAAAAGTCATTGCAGCTGAGCAGAGAATACTCAATTAAAGGCTACCTGATGATTGGGAGAAAGAGAGGAAGGAACGTGGCAGAAAAGAAGAGGAAATGTGTTAAAGCCGGCTCAGTCATCAATGCCCCAGGAACTGGAGGCAGCAAGGATGGAGAGCAGACTGGGGAGACTAGGATTGCTGCATTTGTTTCACAAGCCTGTTGCCACTTTGGCAATTAGTTTAATCAAACCAGTCTTGATTTCTTGTTTTTCCAACTCAGTTTTACAACAGAGCTTTTAAATTAGTATTTTGTGGTCAATTCATTTTCAATTTTTATTTATTATTAGACTGTTTGGTATCCTGTAATGATGTTATTTTAAAAAGCTCACAGAATAGGAGTACTTTGTCTGGATGCATGTTTTCTAAGTCAGACAAAAATTATCTTTGACAGTGATTTACCAGATTCTTGGGTATGCTTTTGGCTTTATTATATTTCTCACAACAAAATGATTAAAGGTATGGTCTTGTTCTCAGCTATCAAGTGCTCAAACCATTCCATATTTCTGGTCCCTTTTCCACATAAGTGATTATTTAATCATATTGGCATTTGCATTTTTCCAGATTTGAGAGTTTTAAAAATTAAAAGACTTTTAAATTAAGAAAAGAATATTAAAATTAGTGTTCACTTTTGTGTTTGTGTTGCAGGGAAGATGTTACAGAATAGTCAGCTGTAAGATGCCACACTGTTCTTCGAATTCTTTAATCTGTGTGATCCAGCAATCTTCTAGCTTAACTTCCAAAGTCAGGAGAGTACACAGTTCCTCTTGTGTGCTGAAATCATTACACTCATGTAGCATCCCTACCATATTGACAGAAAAAATAATAACAAGAAAGCAAATGGGAAGTGAAGTCATTGCTGGTTAATTCACTGAACTCATTGAATAATCAGGTTGATTTCAGGTGAAATGCATGAAAATCTCAAGTTCATAGTGCCAGTTCTCCTAATCCCGAGTAAGAAAGAAAATACTATTTACTAACAAATTATCAGATAAAGAAAAATTAACTGACTTCACAAAAGAAAAATTGTATTTTATGTCAAAATTTTATATTGGCACATGCTATAGGAAAAGACAAAGAAAGTACCTCAACACATCTGGCATGCCAGCAGGTAATTAGTTTGAAAATACTAGTAGGGAATAAACCTCAGCCGAAAAATCAGTGGCAAAGCACAGTACGAGTTTGCAGGTTTCAATGTGGCGTATGGATGCAGAAACAGTATTGTTGATGCTTTGGGAGATCAGGAGCACAACCCATTTCTCTGCTAAAATGGAGCCAGGAGATAAAAATGAAATTCTAAGAAAAGATGGCTGATGCAGGATCAGACAAGGTATACTCGCAGGTCACTCAAAAGCTATAGTCTGACTTAGAATGTAAAGCTGTATATATCGTGCATAGATCTATGTGTGTTAGAGAATAAAAAGCCTTACAAAAATCTCTCTTCATTTCTGTTAGTACATTTCCAATCTGTGAAAAGGCCTAGAGGAAGATAGAAATGACCTTAATTGCTTCAACATCTTATCTTCATCACCTGTCACCTTCAAATAGCTATGAATGAAGAAAGATTCATACAAAATAATGGACTAACAAGTTGTGCATATTTCTCACAAAGGAAAATAAGAAATAACTCAAATCATGGTCATTATTTCCATTAGAATAAATATGCCTATACAGGAAACAAGTGTTTGCAATAGTGGTTGCATAGATAAAGTTTTACCAGTATGCCTAAATTCACAGAGCTGCTTTGGAAGGCAGTGTTTTCCAAAATATACTACATACAGTTCTAAAATGGCTTCATTGCATTTGCACTGCTACAGTTTTGGTGTGTACAGCAAGAAAGGGGTGGAGATAAACATACTTCACTTGTTGACCAAATATTATAGCATAAAAATGCAAATGCACCACAAAGATCTTCAGCCTGATGATAGCAAGAGTGAAAAGCCCTCAGTCAACTCAGTTATGTGCAATTTTCAAAACAAAGACCACAAAGGACCTGATAACAAACTATGTAAAAGAGATTTTCAGCTACTCGTATTCAACATCTTGACAGTACTTTCAGACACCAGAGGAGAAACCATATATGGCTCTCAAGAACACAGTAATAGCAACTGGAACTTTAAAAGAGGTAAAATAATGTCATGAACACAAAAAACTTTCTAAAAAAAAAAAAGTTTAAGTATATTACTTTAGCTGGAAAGCCAGAGCTCCTGTAGCAATCCATTGTCATGAGTGTTGTGGTTTAACCCTGGTAGTCAGCTAAGCACCACACAGCCGCTCACTCATTTCCCCACAGTGGGATGGGGGAAAGAATTAGAAGGGTAAAAGTAAGAAAATTCATGAGCTGCAATAAAGACAGTTTAATAGGTAAAGTAAAAGCTGCATGCAAAAGCAAAGCAAAACAAGGAATTCATTCACCACTTCCCTTGAGCAGGCAGGTGTTTAGCCGTCCCCAGGGCAGCCGGGCTCTGACACGCATAATGGTTACTTGGGAAGACAAACACCATTGTTCCAAATGTCCCTCCTTCCTCCTTCTTTCCCCTAGTTTTATTGCTGAACATGATGTCATGTGGCATGGGACACCCTTTGGTAGGTTGGGGTCAGCTGTCCCAGCTGTGTCCCCTCCCAGCTTCTTGTGCACCCCCAGCCTACTTGCTGGTGGGGTGGGGTGAGAGGCAGCAAAGACCTTGGCTCTGTGTCAGCCCCACTCAGCAATAACTGAAACATCCCTGTGTTATCAGCACTGTTTTCATAACAAAACTAAAACATAGCCCCATACGAGCTACTATGGGGACAACTAACTTTATCCCAGACAAAATCAGTACAATGGGTGAGGTTAAAAATGGAAGGTCTGGTAAGCCAATATTGTGATAAAGAAAATTCAGACCACAGAGCAAAAGACAACGCGCAGAGACACCTTCTACTAGACCAGGTTGCTCAAAGCCCCATCCAACCTGGCCTTGAACACTTCCAGTTATGGGGCATCCACAAATTCTCCAGATAACTTGTGCAAGTGTCTCACTGCCCTCACAGTAAAGAATTTCTTTCTTACATCTAATATAAATGTACCATCATTCGGTTTAAAGCCATTACCCTTTGTCCTCACTACATGCCCTTCCTTATAAAAGGTCCCTCTCCAGCTTTCTTGTAGGCCCCCTTTAAGTACTAGAAGGCTGCTGTAAGGTCTCCCTGGAACCACGAGAGAGGAGGCTTCTTCTCCAGGCTGATCAACCCTAACTCTCTCAGCCTGTCTTCACAGGAGAGGTACTCCAGCCTCTGATCATCTTTGTGGCCTCCTCTGGACTCATTCCAACAAGTTATGTTGGGGGACCCAGAGCTGGATGCAGGCAGTACTTCAGGTGGGATCTCACAAGAGTGGAGCAGAGAGGGACAATCACCTCCCTTGACCTACTGGCCATGCTTCTTTTGATGCAGTCCAGGATTCAGTTGGCTTTCTGGGCTGCAAGTACACGTTGCCAGATCATGTTGAGCTTCTCGTCTACCAGCACACCCAGGACCTTCTCCTCCAGGCTGTTTTCAATCTATTCTCTGCCCAGCCTAATCTTGTGCTTAGGATTGCCCTGGCCACATGCAGGACATTGCACTTGGCCTTGTTGAACTTCATGAGGTTCACACAGGCCCATGTCTCAAGTCTGTCAAGGTCCCTCCAGATAGCATCCCTTCCCTCCAGCATGTTGACTGCACCACACAGCTTGGTGTCACCAGCAAACTTGTGATGGTGCCCTCAGTCCCACTGTCCTTGTCACTGACAAATATGTTAAATAGCACTGATTCCAATACTTGAGCCCTCAGGAATGTTGCTTTTCACTGGTTTCCAGAATGCAATCATTACAGAAAGAGAACACTGGGAAACTTAATTCACCGGTCATTTCATACTTTAACAGTCTCCATTTGTTTCATCCTGAAGAGAGGAGAGTAATTTGATCACTGTCTTGTGATAATTGTGCATAGCAGGATTTGGATCCTAAAAACCTTGTTTAAGCTAGAACCCTTAATTTCATATGGGAAATTTCACTGTTTCTCTTTTTTCATTAAATATTTATATTCAGAGCACATGCAATGTGCCAACACAAATTAGTACAAAAATACAATTGCCTTGTTCTGTTAGAAAATATAGTGATAGCACAAAAATGTTGTCATACTTTTGATCAGATAATAAAGGATCTTGATAAAAGCAATTACGCACTTCAAATATTTCGAAGTTTTTGACACAACATTATATAATGCCTTCTTCTGAGAAAGCATGCAATGTATATAATCAATTGGTCATATGCTTTAGTTGTGTAAAATCTGAGGTACTCAAATGTATCAAATTGAGTTTAAGGGGGAAGAAATAAGTGTCAGGGTTTATGATAGCTGGGAGCACTGAGAATTCTTCAGCATCTGATACTATTCAATGTTTTAATCAATAATCATACTGTGTTATTTAGATGTTCAGGTAAGGTCTTTGCTAGTATGTTGTATAGATCAATGGAAGCACTAAACAACAAGGAGAAAAGGGTGGTGTTACACAATGTTTCAAATCTCCTGGGTACAAGATCATAATTCAGCAAAATATGTTTCAAGGCAGCATTGACAGTGCAAATTGTTACACTTGGGAAGCTGTGAAGAATGCAGAATCAGAATGCAAGGTTCCTTCCTGGAAAGCAGCAATCTGAGGAAAACCAGAGAGAACAGCGTCAGTGTGGAAGCTCAGTATACTGTTTGGTGAACTTTGTCAATGAATGCATAAAAGGATATCAAGAAGGGAACCAGGTAACCTCTGTCCACAGCAGTTGTAAAGCTTTGATGAATTCTTCATCCTGTTTGAGGTCTGCACTTCATGGAAAATATGAATTTAATCAAAAGAATTCAGAGGAATCAAAAAAAAATGACCCAGATGTACTAGAAACTAATCCCTGAAATGGGATGCTTATGGAATTCCATTTACTAGTTTATTGAAGAGAAAATTAAGTTACTTGATCGTGCTGCATAGACACTTAACTATAGAAAGGCTATTGGATAGAATAGGGTGTCTTACACTTGCAGATGAAGGCCTAAGAAGATCCAGTGCCTGGGAACTGAAGTTGGACTTATACGGCCTTGAGATAAGATGCAGTAAGATGCATTGGTGAAGCTAATTAACCATTTGAACAACCTGCCAGAAGCAGCCACGGACGTGTTATTCTTTGGTGTCTTTAAAAACAGATTAGATAGTTCTCTGAAAAGCATAATTTAATCCAGTTTCTAGAAAAAATCTGCAGCTTGCATAGGCAAAGCACAGGGCCAGATGGTTCCTTCAAAAGGGAGTGCTGGTCCCTTCTGTTCTGAGTGTCCTTGAGCAAGAAAAATGAATCTTTTATTGCAGTCTTTTCCAGAACAGTACTCAGAGTCAGCATTTCTAGGATTAGTGAGCTAGCATATACTCTCTCAGCCAAGCTACATTTCCAGCCTCATGCAGTGTGCAAACAGCAGGCAATAAAGTTGTCTCGTTGCTCCCAGAAGACCATGTTTTGCCTGCAGAACCTACATATTGGGGGATGATGAAAAGAAGAAAAAAAAAAGAAAAAAGAAAAAAAAAAAAAGGAAGCTATCATTTGATTGCTAAGTCAAGGCCTATGTTGGGAGAAAAACTGTTCTGGTTCTGGCAGAGGTAATTTTCTTCCTAGTAGCTATTATAGTTCTGTATTTTGGATTTAAGATGAGAATAATGTTGATAACACATTGATGTTGGGAGAAAAAAAGAACCTGTAAACCCAATTCACCTGTCATTTACTCTACTTTTAAACTGATAAAGAAATGTCCTTGGCATTGTTACTAATTCATCCTAATGGGACATGAAGTCATTTGGTTTTTGTTCGGTTTGTTTTCCACAGGCCTGAGTACAAAAGCAGTTCAACCCACTGTTTTTTACATTCACAAGTTTCTCAGGCAGCAAGAAATACCAAAAACAATCTGAATGTGAAAAGTAGCAACTAATTCTCACATTGCTATTCTGAAAACCTGTTAATTGCCACACAAAGCTCAGTTGCCTCACCTTATTTTTCAGTGAACACCTTACAGCAGATAGCAGGTTTCAGTAAATTAATTGGGATACTTGGGATTGAAAGGACTAATAAAACCCTCTGTACTTTTGCATTGTTTCCAGTATTGGAAGACAAAGTAGTTCAATACCATAGACTACGTACAGCAAACAGAAAGGCTAGGCTGTGGCATATGAAGACACAGACCTCAAGTGAGATCCCCCAGTGCATATAATCACTTATCCACCCAAGTTCTACCCCAGAATGTGCATAAACATACACCTTTGCAGCTACTTCACATACCACTAAACTGTTTAATTCCTCCATGCTCATCTGAGGAGATCTCTTCTTCCCCGATACTTAAGATGTGGGAGGTTTTGGGCAGCCCCTCATTGGGAGGCTTTGGGCATGCCCCTCATTGCAGGCAGGTGCACATAATTATGGGCACACCCCTCTTCTCAGCCTTTTCTCAGAAAGGGCCCTTACACTAGGCGACCTTTTAAATGTAATTTGTTGGTGTCCATTGTACAATGGAAAGCTTAAGGACAATATGATCCTCTTGAGCCAATGTCGTTCCTTGAATAAAAATAATAGTGAATGTTCACATCATATGTAACTTCAGACTTTTGTAGATAGATTTAAAAGTTATCTAACATGAGGAACAGTCTTCTAACCCTAGCTGTGTGTTGGAGCCTGTGTACACAGCAATGTGTAAACATTCCAAGATACTTTAATAGGTGATATACTGCATTTAGGCCATGAACTATTCAGAAATAAGATGGATTTCTTAACTAAGCAACCCCACAGCTTGATTAATCACAATTATTATGGCCATTAGATCATGGGTGTTTCACATATTTATAGATTTTCATATAACTTTCATCACATAAGTCACAGATTTGTTCTCAATATCTACCCACAGATAGTTGGCAAACTAGTGGGAAATTATTTAATTATTTATAGACTGAAATTAATTTGTGCAGAATGTCTATGTTTTGAGTAATAAGAAAGAGCCTAGTTCCTTAAAATAAGACCTTCCCCTCCCCCCCCCCGCCCAGGTTTTGGTTTAGTGTGAAGAATGGGACAAACTTGAAGTAGTTATTTCCCTTCCTATCGTTTCTCTTGTTGTGCCTGATGCAGTCAGTGTGCATTCAGAACACTGCTTCAGCCTATACAGAAAAAGAAGGGTTTATGATCAGTTAACTTGCAAAAACTGTGGGGATAAAGGGCTCATCATCTGCCTAAGACTGAACTTCTTTCTAACAACTAAACTTAAATTGCTGCTCTATATGGCATTCTAGTAGGGACGGCTGAGATACCTCTTGATCCCTCCTGAAGCAGTCAATCCATTTCACACAAAACGTTACAGAATACTTACTTCTGAGAAACTGCAAGAAGTCATCATTTAAGGCCTTCTGTCTGGAGTAATCAGAGGGCAAATCTGCTTTTCATCATCAGCTCAGAAGAATATTAGACTATCAAATGCAGAATGACATTTCATGCATGTTGAAGAGAGACTAAAGACTATCATGAGCTGTGACTATCATGATAGCTGGGTTTCTTTTTTGGGAGAAATAAGTCCTGGTATGTACATTTGAAGAAGAAATTTGAAATCAAGTTTTATTGGCCATTGAGTGAAATAATTTGTTTTCAAAGCACTACCTTTCCCCTTTTTTATATTAATTTCCCTTTTTCTAATTAATCTTTTGGTTTGTTATAAAGAGGCATAATGAAGAGAGATAATCAAGTAATTTCACAGATTTCAGAGTAAGAGGGTTAGTAAGCATATATGAAACTAACAGTTTTTCAATGAATACAAGGGTTTTAAAATGTGTTATGTGTGTTAATTACTCTCTTAAAATTTTAGGAAGCATTTTCTTAGACTCAAATTATTCTTTCTATTAAGACAATCTGAATAAAATTATTCACAAAAAAAGGGACACTTTCTGAAATGAAAAATGTAACTGGGACTCAGTAATAAGTAATCTGTAGTAAAGTCCTAAAAAAAACACCTCTTGATTCCCTCTGGGTTAATATTTTTATCAGTGACTCAAAAGACAACATTAAATAGATAGTGATGAAGTTTTCAGATGACATCAAGATTATAGGAAACACAAGTGACAGAAAAGTTAGGTCTGAATCACTTCATAAGGTGGTAGTCAGCTTGTAAACAAAAAGATAGATGTTTTGTTACAGACAAATATAAATATGTGCAAATAGGTATGTAAGCCAAAGCTATAATATTTTGAGGAACAGATGCCTAGGGAATGGAAGAGGTATGGGGAGGGTTCTGAAGTGTAACAGTGAATAATTAGGCATGATATTTCAAGTGGATATTTTGAACAACAGAACTAATATGTCATTCAGATATGCAAAGAGGTCAGCACCAGTATCTTTAGATACTACCTTTTTTCTTTATTTGTTCCTACTGTGACACTCCTGAAATTTATAGCCGGGTCTTCAAGAAAAGAAATCTGTAGCTTATTCTTCAAGAAGGAAGTCTTAAAGGAGCAGGAGCAGGTGTGCCTATGTGCCAAAAGACAAGACGGTAAGGAACAAGACCAGCCTGGCTGAACAGAGGTTTGGCTGGAACTCAGGGAAAAAAGGAGAATTTACCACCTTTGGAAGAAGGGGCAGGCAACTCTGGAGGACTGTAAGGATATCATAAGGTTATGCAGGGAGACAATTAGAAAAACAAAAGCCCAGTTAGAACTCAGGCTGGCCACTGCTGTAAAGGATAACAAAAAATGTTTTAATGAATACATTACAAACAAAAGGAGGGCTGAGAACAATCTGCATCCTTTATATGATGCAGTGAGGAACTTTGCCTCAAAGGATGAGGAAAAGGTTGAGGTAGTTAGTACTTTCCTTGACTCTTTTATAGCAAGACCAGTTACCCTCAGGGTACTCACCCTCCCTGAGCTGGAAGGCAGTGGTAAGGAGCAGAATGGAGTCCCCACAGTGCAGGAGGAAACCGTTGGTGACCTGCAGCTCCACTGATACACACACAAGTCTGTGGGACCAGATGGGATCCACCCAAGGGTACTGAGGCAGTTGGCAGAGGAGCTCATCAAGCCACTCTGCATCATTTAGCAACAGTCCTGGCTAACTGGGGAAGTACCAGAAGACTGGAGGTCAGCAGGTGTGATGTGCATCTGCAAGAAGGGCAGGAAGGAGGAACTGGGAAACTACAGGCCTGTCAGCCTGACCTCGGTGCTGGGGAGGGTTATGGAGCAGATCAGCCTGAGTGCCATCACATGATGTGTGCAGGACAGCTGGGGGATCAAGTTTATGAAAGGCAGGTCCTGTCTGATGAGCTAAATCTCCTATAAAAAGATGACCTGCCTAGTAGGTGAGGGAAAGGCTGTGGATGTTGTCTATCTGAACCTTACTATAGCCTTTGACACCATCTCCCACAGCATTCTCCGGAGAAACTGGCTGCTTGGGGCTTGGACAGGTGTACTCTACACTGGGCTAAAAGCTGGCTGGCTGGCCGAGCCCATAGAGCCAGCTGGTAGCCAGTCACAGGTGATGTTTCCCCAGGCTCAGGATTGGGGCCAGTCCTGTTTAATATCTTTATTGATGATCTGGATGAGTGAACCCTCAGTAATTTGCAGAAAATACCAAGCTGGGGGGGACTGTTGATCTTGAGGGTAGGAAGACTCTGCAGAGGGATCTGTACAGGCTGGATTGATGGGCCAAGGACAATTATATGAGGTGCAACAAGGAGAAATGCCGATTCCTGCACTTGGGTCACAACAACCTCACACAATGCTACAGGCCTGGGAAAGAGTGGCTGGAAAGCTACCAGGTGGAAAAGGACCTAGAGATGTTGGTTGACAGCCAGCTGTGTGCCCAGGTGGTCAAGAAGGCCAACAGCATCCTGGCTTGTATCCAAAATAGTGTGGCCAGCAGGACAAGGGAGTGATCGCCCCGCTGTACTTGGCACTGGTGAGGCTGCATCTTAAGTACTGTCTTTAGGTTTTGGCCCCTCACTTCAAGAGGGACTTGGAGGTGCTAAAGTGTGTCCAGAGCAAGGCAATGAAGCTGGCGAAGGGTCTACAGTACAAGTTTTATGAAGAACAACTGAGGGAACTAGGGTTCTTTAGCTTGGGGAAAAGGAAACTCAGGAGGGACCTTATCACTCTCTACAAATACCTGAAAGGAGGTTGTAGGCAGGTGGGTGGGTGGGTGTGCAGGTCTCTTCTCCCAGATAACAAGTGATAGAACCAGTGGAAGCATCCTCAAGTTGTGCCAGGGGAGGTTTAGATTGGGTATTAGGAAAAAATTCTTCACTATAAAGGGTGCTGAAGCATTGGAACAGGCTGCCCAGGGAGGTGGTGGAATCACCATCCCTGGAAGTGTTTAAAAAAAGAGTAAGTGTGGTGCTTCGGAATATGGATTAGTGATGGATTTGGCAGTCCTTTGTTGATGGTTGGACTGATATTAAAGATCTTTTCCAATCTAAATAATTCTGTGGTTCTATAATTTAACGTTGATTCTAGCATCCATTTTGAGATTACCAAAAAATTCAAGAAGGCTCAGTGTAAAACCAAAATACATGCAGAATTGTAAAATATGCATTCCAACATAATAACCTGGTAGTTCAACCTGTCATACTATCAAAGAAAGGGTTATGGATGTTACTGTCTATGACAGTCTTTTACTCATAAAAAAGAAACAGACGCTTGCTAATGAGAAACTCTTAACTTTAGAATACTTAACTTTAGATACATTACAGTCAAATGGCAAGAAACTGCAGCTAACTTTAAAGTCAAATAAGATGCCCATTTCTTTAAAAAGTTAATTGGCAACTTATCAAGAGTTATGATTCTCAATGTTTTAAAATCAGGAAAGGATAAATTTTTCAAGTAAATTAATCATAATTGTTGAATTTCTGGCAGGATTTAACTCTGAGAAGTCTGAGTCTCCATACAGCATATTGAAGAACAGACTAGCCTCAAAATTTGTCCTTTGTTAAATTTTCCCAAGTGTCAAACTTTAACATCAAAGTGTAGTCATTTATTTTTCTCGTTCTATAAACAATTTGCTCATGATCTTCAGATGTCATCCAATAGTCTGTACATTATCATACTTGATTCCCAGAAACAGGAATCCCTTACAGACTAGAACATTATAAGCTTATTTAAGTGTTATACTCCACCTTGTATTTCAAGTGTTGAACTTACAAGTAAACAACACAGTTAAACAATGATTAGTCATTTGTATTTATTATCAATTATATCATTGGATAAATATAAATAACTTAAAAAAAACCAATAAGAAGTGTTACTTCCCAGAATATTTCTGTCTTAACCAGGATAATTCAGCAGGTAATGTCAGAATGAAATAAACCCTCTGAACCTCAGAGGAAAAAAATCCATTGTTCTGCCTACTGGAGACTATTTTGTCTCTAAAGATTAAGTTGTAAAGGCATGCTCAGTTGAATGTCTATTCTTTGAACATGCACCTATTCTGCAAAAGAAGGCTTTTATATGTGAATGTTTTCTGTGTGTCATAGAAAAATTTTTCTGCCTCTAACACAGGGGTTTTTTTATTGTACTCTCCCATCATATTTGATGATTTTTCTTTTGGTACTTTGAGTTTCCCAATACAAGCAATAGAGCATGGTTACAATTATCTTTAAAGTTACAAGTTAAGAAATTTTTGTGGGGAGTTACAGCATTCTTTACTGAACTACACAGGCAAACTTTGGAATAACTGAAAGTTTTCACCTAATGCATTTCAAAAAGATTAATTCAACAAGAAATCATATTCTAATTTACTTCATTGTTGTGTGATTTGGTTTTGTTTTGTTTCTATGTATAAAGCCAATGTGATTATTTGTATAATCAGACATCTCAAAGTTTCATTTAGACATGTTTAAATAAGAAACAATATTTCAGGACAGCTGAAAAAATACTCAATATCCTTTTATATCTTTTATTTTACATATTCTTTTCATTTACTGCATTTGCAATGTATACCTCTTGTTCTGTTTCAAGATCTCACAAAAACATAATAAAAATTACTTTTATAGTCCTGGACAATTCAATTCCAGAAAACCTCTTGCAGGTGTTGTTTTTACTATAACACTACTTTTCGCCCACTTTCTAATTTTTTCTTATTTCACTTTCATGAAATACAAACACATTCACTTTTACCAAGTATCCCATTCTTTTACCAGCCACTTGTTAATCAACCACCAAATACCCAAAACCCACCATCTTGTTTGTTTTTAAAACCTTACATCTTTTTATACCACCTTGACTTTTTCAGAAAGCTGCCAATCTTTAAAATAACCTTGTAAACCGGTGAGATTTATCAGTGCAAGTTGTGTTTCTTAACATATTTTAAGTTTGCCAAACTTTATAAGAAAGCAAAAAGTAGTTGTGAGAGTTTCATAGAACAATAGACCCATGCAATGGTAGATTCACAGAATCATACACCTTTAAAGATCATCTAGTTCCAACTTCTCTGCCATGGGATGTAACACCTTCCACTAGACCAGGTTGCTCAAAGTCCTGTCTAGCCTCACCTTGAATGCTTCAAATTATGTGTTCCACAAGTTCCCTGGGCAACCTCTTCCAGTGTCTCATCACCCTCCCCTCATCATAAAAATTTTCTTCCTTATGTCCAGCCTAAATCTACTTTCTTTCAGTTTAAAACCAGTGCCCTTTGTCCCATCATGACAGGCCCTGGTAAAAACATTGTCTTCCTCTTTCTTAAGTTCCCGCTAAGTATTGAAAGGCCACAATAAGATTTCTTCAGAACCTTCTTTTTTTGAGGCTGAACAGCCCCAGCTCTCTCAGCCTTTCTTCACAGAAGTATTCAGCCATTTGGCCATTTTCACAGCCCTCCTCTAGGCCCACATCTTTCTTGTATTGGGACCTTAAAGCTAGATGCAATACTCCAGGTGGGGTCTCACAAGAGCAGAGTAGTGGGGGAAAATCACCTCCTTACATCTGCTGGCCACGCTTGTTTTTATGCTGCCCAGGATATAATTGGCTGTGGTGATGCTGGAGATTGCCCCAACCTATGTGCATTGCACTCGGCCTTGTACTTCATGATCTTCACATAGGTGCACTCCTCAAGCCTGTCAAGGTCTCTGTGTAGCATCCCTTCCCTCTAACAAATCAACTGTACCACTCAATCCCACTGTCTATGCCCTCGATCTCACTCTCACCCCTCTACTTCTCCTGGGTCTCTCTTCCTCTGGTGCTCCTCTTCCATCCCCCTTAGAGCTATTTAACTACTTAGCAGGAACCAGCCACAGCTGCACATTATCCACATCACCCAACCCACTGCCTCTGAAGCAAACCCACAGTTTTATATTGTTAATGTTAATTAAACCTGCTTCATTCCTCTATAATTCCTCTACAACACCACTCATTACTGGTTTTTACTGTTGACTGTACTCTGAATGCGGCCATCCAGCCAATTCCTAACTCATTTAACAGTCTGTCCATCAAATGCATCTCTCTACAATAGTCATGGAGGTAGTGATTTTGTGGGGGACTATGTCAAAGGCCTTACAGAAGTCTAAGTAGGTGATACCTATAGCTCTTCTCTCGTCCACTTGTTGCAGTCACTCCATTGTAGAAGGCCACTAGGTTAGTCAGGCATGATTTGTCTTTGATGAAGCCATGTTGGTTGTCTCTAATGACCTTCCTGTCTTCCATACATTTTGACATATCTTCCAGCAGGATTTGTTCCATGATCTTACCAGACACTGAGGTAAGACTGATTGGTTGGTAGTTCCCAGAGTCCTCCTTTTTACCCTTTTTAAAAATAAACACAGTATTCTCTTTTCTCCAGTCACTGGGGACTTCACCTGACTGCCATAGCTTTTGAAATATGATGGAAAGTGTCTTGGCAACTACATCAGCCAATTCTCTCAGGACCCTGAAATTTATCTCATCTGGTCCCATGGACGTATGTATGTTCAGGTCCCTCAGGTGTTCTCAAACTTAATCTTTTCTTATGATAGGAGAGACTATTTTTCATGGTTATACACACAAGGCACATTAGACTACATTACTTGGGGCATATTAAAAATATTTTCTTTGTATTATTGAATATTTTATTATTCTCAGCACAAAACCATTTTGATAGTTATGTCAGTTATTTTGAATACTTGTTTTGATTCTCATTTAAAAAATATTCAGATCTTTTAAAATGGTTGTATAAAGAGAAAGAAGAAAAAGTGGCCACTTCTGATAAACTCAGAAATTTAATACTGAGGTTATGCTGAAACTTTAAATATTTCATAGGTACGATTACCATCATACAGTTTTGACTAGGTTTTATATTTTTCTTTAAATGGGGGTGGGGGGGTCATGGGGTGTGGGGGATAAAGAGAAAAGGAAGTACCTTCACTATAAATAAGCTCTGAATCCTATGCCACAAATGCAACTTAAGGCTGGGGAACATGGACAAGTTATCCTAAGTAAGAGCACACATTAACTAACCTGCAATAAATATCCATGTTTGTGCTCCTAGCTCATGGCAAATACAAGGTAATTAAATTTAGAGTATTCCTTTTCCATTAGTGGTTATGTTAACTTGAATTACATTGTATTTGCTTTGGGCTGAGTTGCATCTACATAGTAAGTTACCACAGATCAGCAGATGTATGTCAGCTTTCTACTCACCAACAACTGGTTTATATTTAAGGCCCTTGACTGTTACTAGCTCTAGCAATTGAACAGTTTTTAATTGAAACTGCAGTTGTCGTTGAATATCAGTATATTCAACATTTTCATGCTTTTAGTACCTATCACTGTGTGGTAATTATGATGCAAAGTCAACATTTAAATAATTTTTTTTAATCATTCTGGTATATACTGATTTATGTTTCAAAATTCCATTATGGTAATTTACTAATTATTTTCTGGGTGGTCCTGCACTACATAAATTGCCTGTTATGCTAATCAGCCTTTGGGGAATATCTTTCTTTCTAGTCATTGCCAATGTCAAAGTATTCTGGAGGGGAGATGATTAGTGATGGATCTTCATTGGGCTTGAAATGTACTGAGGCCTGATCTCCCTTTCAGGCACTAAACCTTTGAAATTTTGTTTCATGTCAGAACAGTGCATCTGCTCCTGCTCAGGGCACGGATTGAAGGAAGGATTTACAAACCCCCAGAGAAGTTCATCTACTTTATCAAGCAGTCATGTCAGTTTTTCTGCAGAGTCCAACTTCTAGTTGTACAATTCCTATGTTTCATCTTTCTGGTTCACCAGTGGGTAAACTAATTTCCTACCTAATGGAAGGATTTGTGACAGCTTAAATGTGACATAAGGCTAATGAATTGAACTAGGTTCATTTCAAAACTCATTCAAACAAGAAAGACTTTGTGACCTACGAATTGTTTTCACAGCTACACGTCATCTTTAAAAGCATATTTAGCTCAGCTCAGCAAAAGACTGCAATGCCATATCTGTGCCTGAAGTGACAATTTTTAATTTATTTCTGTCTTCATCCCCCCATCCCCACTCCCACTGATATCTGGACTGCCTTTCACTGGTTTCCTTTCACACTTTGCAAATATTGTCTTCTGCTGTGCTCCAGCTGGCGGGAATTCAACAGCTCTCAAGTGTTCACATTTGGAATCCATCCTGAGAAGATGAGGGACTGAAGGCAATGAAAGGAGAATTGGACCATTTTCCTTACATTCTGCAGCTGATCCCACACTTCCCAAACTAATTCAGTTACTGATTTCTAAAAGTATCATCATCAACATTATGACTGCAGAGGTGCAATGACAGACCATGTGAGCAAGTTTCATGATTCCAAGAGATGTCATGGGGGAAATATAGTTCAAGATCTTTAGGGCAATGAGGAGATCGGGCAGCAAGATTGCTACCTTGGGCTTCAGGAGAGCAGAGTTTGGTCTCTTCAGGCATCTGCTTGGTAGAGTACCATGGGATAAAGCCCTGAAGGGAAGAGTTACTTAAGAAAGCTGACCACCTCCTCCAAGCTCAGCAGCAATGCATTCCAACAGAGACGAAGCTGGGCAAAAATGCCAGGAGGCCTGCATGGATGAACGAGGAGCTCCTGGACAAACTCAAACTTGAAAAGGAAGTCTACAGAGGGGAGAAGCAAGGACAGGTAGCCTGGGAGGAATAGAGAAACTGTCCGAGCAGCCAGAGATCAGGTTAGAAAACTAAAGCCCTAATTTAATTAAATTTGGCCAGGGACATCAACGGCAACGAGATAAGTGTCTGAAGGTACATCACTGATAAAAGGAGGACTAGGGAAAACGTGGGCACTCTCCAGAAGGAAATGGGAGACCTGGTTACCTGAAACATAGAAAAGGCTGAGGAACTCAATTACTTCTTTGCCTGTTTTCACTGGCAAGCACTCCAGACATACCATCCAAGTCACAGAAGGCAAAGGCAGGGGCTGGAAGAATGAAGAACTGCCTGCTATAGGAGGAGATCACGTTCAAGGCCACCTACAGAACCTGAAGATCCACAAGTCCATGGGACCCAAAGGGATGCATTAGCAGGTCCTGAGGTAACTGATGGATGAAGTGACTAAGCTGCTATCTATCATATTTGAGAAATTGTGGCACTCCAGTGAGGTTCCCACTGAGTGGAAAAAGGGAAATATAACCCCTATTTTTGAAAAGGGAAATGAAGAAGGCACAGGAAACTACAGGCCAATCAATCTCACCTCTGTACCTGGTGGGATCATGGAGCAGCCCCTCCTGGAATCTATGATAAGCCAAGTGGAAAATAAGGAGGTGACTAGTGAAGCCAACGTGGCTTCACATTGGGCAAGTTGTGCCTGACAAATCTGGTAGCCATTTGTAGACAATGGGGCTACAGTCTTGACAGATCAGGCAAGAATGATTAATGTCACCTACCTAGACTTGTGCAATGGTTTTGACACAGTCCCACACAACATCCTTAACTCCAGACTGGAGAGACATAGGTTTGACGAGTGGACCACTCAGTGGATAAGGAATTGGCTATATGGTCACACTCAAAGTGTGGTTGTCAATGGCTCGATATCCAAGTGGAGACCTGTGACACGTGGTATTCCTCAGGGGTCTGTAATGGAAACCAGTGCTGTTTTAACGTCTTTGTCGGCAAATGTCCATGGACATTGGGATTGAGTGCACCCTCAGCAAATTTGCTGATGAGATCAAGCTGTGTGGTGTGGTTGACATGCTGGAGGGAAGGGATGCCATCCAGAGGGATGATGATAAGCTTGAGAGGTGGGTCTGTGTGAACCTCATGAAGTTCAACAAGGCCAAGTGCAAGCTGCTGCACCTGGATCATGGGAACCCACAGTATCAATACAGGCTGGGGGATGAAGAGATGGAGAGAAGCCCTGTGGAGAAGACCCAGGAGTGTTGGTGGACAAAAAGCTCAACATGGCCTGGCAATGTGTGCTAGAGGCCAGAAAGCCAACTGAATCCTGGACTGCATCAAAAGAAGCATGGCCAGCAGGCCAAGGGAGGGGATTCTCCCCCTCTGCTCTGCTATCATGAGACCCCACTTGGAGTGCGGCATCCAGCTGTGGGGTCCCCAAATTAAGAAGGACATGGACCTGTTTGAGAAAGTCCAGGGGAGGGCCATGAATTTGATCAGAGGGCTGGAGTACCTCTCCTGTGAAGACAGGCTGAGAGAGTTGGGGTTGTTCAGCCTAGAGAAGATGTTATAGCAGCCTTCCAGTACCTAAAGGGAGCCTACAAGAGAGACGAGGACAAACTTTTTACCAGGGCTGAGACACTGAACAGGTTGTCCAGAGAAGTTGTGGATGCCCTATTGTGGCTTATGAAGACACAGACCCCAAGTGAGATCCCCCATTGCATACATAAGTGCTTTTCACAATCACTTATTCACTCCGGTTCTGCCCTGGAACATGCATACGTGCAGCAAAGCAACTTGGCAGCCACTTCATACTCCACCAAACTGTTTACTCCCTCCATGCTCATCTGAGGAGGTCTCTTCCACAATACTTAAGCTGTGGGAGGCTTTGGGCAGCCCCTCATTGCAGACAGGTGTGCACAGAACTGATTTGCAGATGAGTTCAGAGAGACAGATTTAGTGTTAGTTGTTTCCTCACTACATTTTAAGGCATAATCACTGCAGCCTGGCACCCAGACAGTGAACAAAGCCTTTTCTCAGAACGGGCCCTTACACCCCATCCCTGGCAGTGCTCAAGGCCAGGCTGGAAGGGGTTTGAGCAACCTGGTCTAGTGGAAGGTGTCCCTGCCCATGGCAGAGGGATTGGAACTAAATGGTCTTTAAGGTGCCTTCTGACCTAAACCGTTCTGTGATTCCATAATAGTGTATGAAATGTTTGCATGCGTAGAAATAGCTGCCAGGAAGAACAGTATGTTTGCTCTTACCAAGATGACAGTTATTTTGCTGAGTTTAAGATTGCTGCAATAAAAGCTGGCCGTTAAAATCATAATTAAGCTAAGAAAAATACAGAAAAGTATTATTTCTTACCAGCTGCTCAGCTAAAGTCATGTTAGTATATGCTTTTTCTGTAAAATCACTTTCTTTCTGTTGAGAACAGACTAAAATAAAATCAAATTACTGTTCATGATAGAAGTCAAGCTAAGGATAGGATTATGGCAAGGAGTCTCAGACTGCAGTGGGCTGACCCCAGCCAGCAGCGAAGCAGCCACACAGCTGCTTGCTTCCTCTCCTCTCCTAAGGACAGGGAAAAATTGAAACAAAGGCAAGAAAACTCATTGAGCAAGATAAATACAGTTTTAATACATGGGAAAAAAAGCTACATGCACAAGTAAAGCAAAATCAGAAATTAATTTACTATTTCCCACCAGCAGGCAGGTGTCCTGCCATTTCCTGGCAAGCAGGGCCTTGGTACATGTGACAGTTGCTTGGGAAGGCAAATGCCATAATCACAAACATCCCCCCATGCGTCTTCCTTTCCTGGAGCTTTTATTTCTGAATTCAATATCATATGGGATGGGATATCCCCTTGGCCAGTTTGTCACTGAAATCGGGAATAAAACCTAACACCAATGTACTATTAAGAAGCAGGCACTCCTTTTATTGCAGCGCTGGGTGCTCAGTAGAATCTCCACAAATCAAGCACACCTGTGTAGATTTTACCATTACATTTATACACAAAACTTACAAGGTCATACACTCCCAGTTATAATGATTGGTTAGTAATTTGCATATAATTATAATATCTGCTGTGTCATCCTCTTCTGTTACTACGCTTGTGCAGGGGAAGGGTCTTCACCTGGGCAAGGGTCTTTTTGACCTGTAGGTGTGGGTTTTAGTACTATAATGAAGGTAGTTCACTTCAGGACACCTTAAAAGTAAGTTTTGCTGCCAAGTTGGATGGGTGGATATCGGCCTTGCCAAGTTGTCCAGTAACTCATCCTATACACAACAGAGCCTAGGTGCTCTGGTCATGGTCTAAAGATTAAGGACTAAGGTTATTATGGTCTATAGAATAGGGAATTGAAGTAACACAGTCTCAGATAACAAGCAGCATAGCTGACATGGAGGTTAACTCTTTAAAATCAAGATGTTCCTATAGCTGACTGTTTCACAAACAAACACAAAATATAGAAAGATTCAGTTAAACTTTAAGACAATCTGCAACAAGTTCAGGTCAGCTGTCCTAGCTGTGTCTCCTTGCAGTTTTTGGTCCACCACCAGCCTGCCCACCAGTGGCAGGGGGGAGGCAGGGCAGAGTGGGAGGAGTGGAGGTGCGGGGTGGCAGGGTTGGAAAAAAATGCATTGACCCTGTGAAAGCACTATTTCGCAACAGCTAAAACACTGGTGAGTTCTCTACACTGTTTTATTCACATATCCAAAGCACAGCACCATTTAGGCAGCTAGGCAGTAAGTTAGCTTCAGCCCAGACAGAGCCAGTACTCAGAAGTGCAGACATTTGTTTAGTACAGTACTAGATTAAAAAAAAAAAAAAAAAAAAACAACTCCACCAAAGACTTTTCTGCTCTGCTTAAATTCCCCTTGTGATATTAGCAAACATCCAGTTATAACATACAGCTCTGACAGGTATAACTATATAAAGCTGCCACACATTACAAGCTCAGTTCTATTCTTTTTGCTGCAGTCTGAAAAAAGCACATACTTTTCAGTTTAGTACATTCCCTCTGAGGTGAAAATCCGGGACAGTTTCCACTCAGTTTAGTATATATGTCCATGTTATCTTGGTGTTAGGACTTGAACACTGCTTAGTAAG
Source organism: Falco naumanni (assembly GCF_017639655.2). Classification (NCBI taxonomy): domain Eukaryota; kingdom Metazoa; phylum Chordata; class Aves; order Falconiformes; family Falconidae; genus Falco; species Falco naumanni. Next base: position 25,401,637 of record NC_054055.1, on the reverse strand, counting down.
TCAGTGAGTGTGTCCTGGACAACAGCTACACTGTTCAAAGCAAAGGCTGCCTCAAAGAAATCATGCACATTCATACTGCATCCACTTTGGCATGAAAGATAACTAGTTCTTCACACTGTGGATATGAACACCAGATCCATCTCACACACACCAGGGGAACGGGATTCAGGCATAGATTCAGAAAATTAAATGAAAACATGGTGACATGCTGAGTGCCTTAATTCCCAGTATAGACAGTGGAGATCCAGGGTTCTATTAATCTGCCTAGTATCATCTGAGATGACTGCATATGTCTGAAATGCCCTAATGGAACTAGAAGATATGACCTAGAACATATAGGACCTGTGTCCTTTATGACTAGCAGATGGAGGTCAGCATGATGCTGTATTTAAGCAACTGAATCTAGTCCCTACTGTCAATGGAGACAAGAGAGCTATTCAGTGGTCTGAGGAATGAGTCAATTCTTGAACATTCATGACTGAAATACCATTTTTTGCATTCTAGGGTGTCTGAAATATATGGAGCAGGCTGGTAGATTTGACATACAGAGCTGACAGATGTGGCAAGTAGAATCTATGGGAAACACAAGTTCTTCAGTAGCGGAAGCCAAGTAGAATACCCAAACTGTAAGGGCCCGTTCTGAGAAAAGGCTTTGTTCACTGTCTGGGTGCCAGGCTGCAGTGATTATGCCTTAAAATGCAGTGAGGAAACAACTAACACTAGATCTGTCTCTCTGAACTCATCTGCAAATCAGTTCTGTGCACACCTGCCTGCAATGAGGGGCTGCCCAAAGCCTCCCACAGCTTAAGTATTGTGGAAGAGACCTCCTCAGATGAGCATGGAGGGAGTAAACAGTTTGGTGGAGTATGAAGTGGCTGCCAAGTTGCTTTGCTGCACGTATGCATGTTCCAGGGCAGAACCGGAGTGAATAAGTGATTGTGATAAGCACTTATGTATGCAATGGGGGATCTCACTTGGGGTCTGTGTCCTCATATGCCACACCCAAACAATCTCAGACTGTTGCAGACTGATGCATTCACACATCAGCAACTAAATCTAGATCCTACTATTTGTTCAATTCATTCAAAATCTTGTAATATAAGAAAAGAAACATATGTGAAGATTTATCTCTTAGGAGAGAACTGCAGCGTATCAGGTGTGATTACATGGCTCCCAGAGTGATGCTGAAAGGCTTGGTGGCCCAAGTGTTGTTTTTTTTCTTTAGTCATGCTGCTGAGGGGAAAGGCTTGAGGTGGAGTAGATGGATCCTGAGGGTCAACATGGTGGTGCAGCCGGTGTCAAAACCAAGGATTTCATTCTTACAATCATAGCACCTTCTTTGAGGACTGTTAAGTTGTGACAAGATCTGCTCGGTCAGGTGGGGCAAAAGCTTCTTTGCAAACAGGGAGGATAAACTAGTGAAGACAGCTTTAAACCAGGGACAGTGGAGGAGGGAGATTATGATCCACAATCAAGTGAGGGAGTGGTGACTTGAGTTGGAAAGCAAAGGATGTTGGGTAATGTGGACATGAGAGAACTCATTCACTGAAACAAGGCAGAAAGTAACCCACCTCAGGTGTATGCATGAATATGGAAAGGCCAAAAGAACAGTGTGATGGTGCTGGCTCTCCCACTTTTTTTCTGGGAAATGTGCGTGACTGAGTACCTCTCTGAAGTGTCTGTGTGCTAATCACAGAGCATGGGGACTATCAGGATGAATTAGATGTTTGCATGTATGGAATGCGTGGAGCTCTGCCTAGGGATGGATGTGGAGCCAAAACTGATTTTATAGGTTGAGATTAGCATAACATGGCAACATCATGGTGGATTTCTGCTACAGCTCCCACAATCAGGAAGAACTAAATGACATCTTCAGACAACTGGAAAAAATCTCATGTTCACACAGGCTGGGCTAGATGATCTCCAGAGGTTCTTTCTAACCAATATGTTTCTGGGATTCTATGAAGGCAAGAATTTGTTGTTAATCTAGTAAAGGTCTTTACAGTCTAATCAAAATGAAACTATTGGTTATCATCAGCCCAATTACAGTGATACTATCAGTCCTATTTAAAATTATTCGATTATTACAAAAAGGCTTCATTTATAATACATATAAAGTTTTTAAAGTGTTTAAAAAAGTTACACATAAATTGTCTTACTATCTACCCTTTTTCTCTGGTGTTATATGCCTCCTAATATTTTTTTAGCTCCTAAAGTCAATGGAAAGTTTTCTTCAAGAAGAATAGGGACTGGGGTTATGAACAGTCACCAGCATTCTCAGTCCTTTGCTGAGACCTATGGTATTCATGGTAGAGTATTTTTCCTTCTCAGTTTACTGGGGGATATTGCTGTCATTCCATGAACAACCAAGAATTATGTGGAAATCTCAGCCAATCCTAGGATTCCTGCAATGCTATACATACATGGACTTTAAGAGTAGTACCTATCCTACTGAGGAAAAAGTAAAAATAAAGCACGTTTAAGTTTATATGGGCAGAAATGCATTTCTCTTGATGAGTGCTTACAAGTATTACACATGATGTCAAAATAAAGGGTATATCCTGTCTATATAAGACAGAACAAACAAGTCTTTCCCTCTCCTGCCTTGCAGTCAAGATATAAAACTTTAACCTTAATCTCTCATATTGTGGTGAACCAGGTTATCTAACTTTGAATGGTGTACCTCCCTGAGTAGACAGCTGTGTCTCCCCTATGTCTATCTCTGCTCCAGACTTTGAACTCCTGAGGCATCCTGCCCTCTGTAGGGAGCTGCACCTTGGCTACATTTCTGTATTAAACCAGATCAGTTCCATTCAGTTTGCACAGACCTGAAGCAATTTTTTTTTTCTTTCTGTGCTTTAGTTGGGGGTTCTCTAAGTTAACTTATTTAGAGCGCAGAATCAAACTAATTTATCTATAACATGGATTAAAAAAAGACTGAAACTAGTGGAAATCAAGGAGACATAGGTACTTCATGATACACAAGAAAATAAGAGCATTAACATATTTCTAAAACTTGAAACTTTACTTAAACACAATATTACTTTTTGAGTGTTTTGCTGTACTGAGACTTCTGCAAAGACAGCCATATTCTCTGACCTATACATTAGGTCTGACAGCCTAAACCCACATAAATTAACAGATTATGATGCATCTCCTTGATGGCTTACTTTTTTTTCCTATTTCTCTCTGTTCTTGAAACCCTTTAAAAGTATTCCAACACACCTATCACAGTATGGATGCATGTGGAACATATACTTCAAAACCTCACACTTGCATTGGCCTAGATGAATGTTTCATTCAACTTTTCTCAAAGCTCTGTTTACTCAACAAAAATAATTTTTAAAATTTCCCCTCAACACCTTTTCTTTTCCTTTCTAGCTGAAACTATTAACCTAAGTGAAAGACTTTTTGAGTAAATGGTAGATAATCACCCCACCACACTGGAATTGGGAAATAACCCTGTCAGAGTGAAGATTTTGTGCAAATGAGAATTGCAATTACTGGATAAATTATTTCCAGTCTTTTTGTTGTGAGCTGTCCACACATGGATAAAAGAGGAATCTACCAGGCTTTTGACACACTTAAAAGTGCAGATTCTGAGATCTGTGCTTAAGTCATCACTTTTACAAATGTGATTTGATCCAAGAGGAAAAATAAATAATTTGTTCTCAACTCAACCATTCTTCAAAATTTGAAGGAGGAATTTATTTTTTCTGAAAGTTAAGCTTACTGGGCTTTAGTGTTGATGGGCATTTTCATTGTTTCTGTTACTGTAAAGTTATTTGGGGTTTGGGTTGGGGGGGGGGGGGTTGTTGCTTTGGTTTTGGTCTATGTTTTTTTTTCTGTGGGAGTTGTCTTAAATAATTAACAATTGTCATCTCAGACAGGAATTCCCTGCAGAAAACAAATGTCCTACTGAGAAGATGATTTTTTGACCATCAAGATACTTACTAGAGAATGTAAAAATTCAAAATAAGACAGGGTGGAATTCTGTGCAGTGTAGAGTCTGTGATCCCCACAGAGCTTAGAGTATGGAACAGTACAGTATCAGGATTCTTCTTGATCAAGATATTACTTATATTGAAAGTCTGAACCAGCTAATTCAGGATCCAATAAGAGTTAGACCAGTATGAATTTTCTGGTTTGGTTTGGTTTTTCTAAGCAGGACTGGGAGATGTAAACCCATGTTATTTCTACTGGGATGGCAGAGAGTGGCTGGTAGAGAAGATTGCAATGCCTGGGCATTATCATTTGAGTAATTCATGGTAAAATAACAACAACAATAAAAGTCATTAACTGTGGTACAGTTTCAGAGGGTCTATGAAGGCAGGCAATTCTTTCTTCCACAGATTGAGCCTGCCCTAGGTAGCTGTAATGGCACAGTGGAAGTTTCAGTAAAAAAAAAAGGACAAAGTAGGATAAACTAATCATCAACCAATCCCTTCATGGGATCCTAGACCCATACTGATCCCGCATGTTTTGATAATTATGATTGTCTGGAGAAAGACAGAAAATTCATTGACTGAGGAAAGAGAAAGGAAACACTGTGAACCTCTAAGCCCCTTTCCACTTATCAAGGAAAATGGCAGGAACAAAACAGCCATGTAGCGTATTTTTAAATTTGGCAAGAGCAACGGAAATACAGAAATAACTAGCACACGAGGCTCAGGTCTACTATTGAAGCCATTCCCTTGCTTGAGAGCTATTGGCATTTAGCAATTTTGTTATTATGTACATTTAAAAATCATAATTTTCCCAAGATATAATAACATTTCCAATCATTTTTATTTTAGAATATTTCACCTCCCACATACAGCTACTCCTATACCATTAGTCAAAAATTTGCAATATGTTCTCCTCCCTGTGCAGCAAAATACTTCTACACCAAAATGTGTAAGTTACTTCAGCTGCCTTCAACATTGAATTCAAATTTTCCTGTGAGTTACCTTACAAAGAGGCAATCGTGAAGCAGTATTTAATTCTAGCTTCAATTCTAGCTTCCAAAAATACTGAGATCTTCTTAAAAACTCCATAAAAGCTTAGGGTACAATTTCAATCTTATCAATTTTATCAAAAGCCATTATCAATCCTTTATTTCCTCCAAAAATGATATAACGACACCTCAGGCAAGTCAAATGCCTCATAGCTCTTGTTTTGGTTTTTAGGTCAAAGGTTTTTGTGGGGGTTTTTGTTTGTTTTTTCAGCAGTTAGACTCTGCTCTGTGCCAGAGTAGGCTGCGGTGAGTACAAGAGCTGTGGTAACTTAACTTTACACTAAGATGATTTCTTGTCCTACCAATATTTCTGTGTCTTTTGTATTACTCTTTTGGCAGAGATGACATATTCTCCTTCAAAGGGAAAATTAGGCATTTGGACTCATGTGATGCAACTCGTGGGAATTGTTAAGACATGTCGCAGTGCAGATTAAGCCTTCTGTTTGATAAAAGTCAATCTAAAGGTCTTGCCTGTTCAGTTCATTTTGCAGATGATGTTTTCCCTTATTTTATACTGCCAGGAGGGGAGTGTTATGCTACCTCAATTAAGATCTTAATCAAAGGACCATTTATAGGGCTCACGTAAGCCTGTAAATTACATTTTATAAATGTTTTGTGAGGGTTTTTTTATTTAACAGAATTCCTTTAAGAATGACAGATTTCAAATGAAATTGTGAGGAAGGAGAATTCTGATACATTTTCTAAGTTTAATTTGAACAGCAGTTCTCAGAAAAGCCAGCTGGGATAACAAAGATACGTGTATACATGCAGATCCATGGGTTTTCTTTAAAAAACACAATCTGACTGTAATTCATTTGTCTTTGTGTTCTTCATTCTGGTTTCTGAAATCTCCCTTTCATTTTATAAAATGAAAGACACACTAATATTTTTTTTTTATAACTTTTGTTACTGTTGGTTGGGCAAAGCGTAACAGTTGCATAGACTCTGAAGAGTTGGAATAGGAATAAACAAGACTTGGATGAACAAGCACTAGTTTGTATGAGATTTTATCTCCAGGATCTACAAGAACGTGTCATTTTAGAAACAGATACCAGGGAAATCAATAATTTTATTAAATAATAATAATCACAGCTTATGGAGAGCAGCTATAACTATACAGAACAATCAGACAACTATTTTCTCTGCTGTAGCTAAACTAATGACAACATGGAAAGTATTTTCAGTTCTCTTCAGGAAAATGAAACCCACAAAAGCAAAGCAGAACATCAAGCATTGTTGAAACAGAAAGAACACTGTGGAAGGGAATTCTTTCAGAAGTCTTAATAAGTTTCTTTGTCAAACACTGATAACCTTGTCAGTGATCCTACACATCTTTTATACCTTAGAAAAAATGCATTATTATCCAAACCATGGGAGAGTTTTGGTTAAATTCATTTATATTCCCATTAAAGTAAAACAGTAAGACACTGCATTTTACATGACAGATCCTCCTACAATTACCAGATTAAAACTGAAAACTGTATGCAAATGAAAACTGCATTTACTTGGTCAGATTGGCAGCTGTTGCTTTAGGTTTTAAGGAATTGCATGAGAAGTGTTGCATTGTATAGGACTGACAACACATTGACTTTAGTGCCTCTGAGTGTTAGATGTTGCCATCTTATGCAAGTCTAATTAAATGATTCATGTTTCACACTACCTAGAGGCACCATGCTTTAAACAGAGAACTCTAACACATATTCCCTTGTTTCCCTATTCCTCCAAGCAGCTATAGAGATTTTAACACATACACATACTAGTTCCCTTTCCACTTGAGTATAGTGTGGGGCAGAGTGAAGCCATGAAGGCATCTGAAGAATCCCTCTTGTCATCTATGTCCTCTCCCAAAAGAATCACCAAAAATCTGTCCAATGTGAAGTCACATCTGTTGAGATTGTCTGGATGAAACAGACCTTATTGCTTTGAAGACAGCATTTTCCATGTTGTTGTCCTTTCAATATTAAATAACCCTAAGACTGCACTAATTCACTAGAAGTTTGAAGCTTCTTTTCAAGAGACTTTTCCAATCTCTCATGTTAAGCTCATTTCTTATTCAGCCTACTGCAGCTAATTATCATTAATTCCTTTGGTATTCATTGTAATAGTACTAATCATCATTGAATTGTTTGGCATTCATTATAATAGCACTGATTATAAAGAATTCATTTGGCGTTTATGAGGACATCACAGGTATTTTCTCACCTGTGATGACTTTGGCCAGGATAGAGTTAATTTTCTTCATTTTAGTTGGTATGGGGCTTTGTTTTGTATTTGTGCTGTAAACAGTGTTGATAATTCAGAGATTTTTTTTGTTATTGCTGAGCAGTGCTTACACAGCGTCAAGGCTTTTTCTGCTTCTCACCCCACCCTACCAGCGACTAAGCTGGGGGTGCACAAGGAGCTGGGAGGGGACACAGCCGGGACAGCTGACCCCAGCTGACCAAAGCGATATTCCATACCATATGGCATCAGACTCAGCACTAAAAGCTGGGGGAAGGAGTAGGAAGGGGGAACATTTGGAGTGATGTCATTTGTCTTCCCAAGTCACTGTTACGTTATGGAGCCCAGCTGTCCTAGGGATGGCTGAGCACCTGCCTGCCCGTGGGAAGTGGTGAATGAATTCCTGGTTTTGCTTTGCTTGTGTTTGTGGCTTTTGCTTTACCTATTAAACTGCCTTTATCTCAACCTATAAGTTTTCTAACTTTTACTCTTCTGATGCTCTCCCCTATCCCACCAAAGGGGAGTGAGCGAGCAGCTGTGTGGGGTTTAGTTGTCAGCTGTGGTTAAACCATGACACCAGCATACAATTTTAATTTAACATCTGTAAAGTATTACTAAACAGAAATACAACACTAAACTTCAGCTACATTTTGGAAAAATAATGTGCTTACCTCTACTAAAAGGCTGGAGTTTTGGGGGGAGGGAATTTGTTGGGCAATCAGCCTTATTAAGAAATCAAAATAAATTTTGATGTGTGTTTTGTTTTCCATTAGGAGGTTTTATTATTGGTGGTACTGGGAAGACACTCAACTGGAGATTTTACTATTGATTTAGGCATTGAAATAAACTATTCTGGATGTTTCCATCTAAGGGCTTATTGTGTAAACAGAGAGAAAGTATTCACAGGGTTTAGCTTATTTAATTACATTTTTTTATATCTTATTTAATTGCAGTTGTTTTATTTAATTGCAATAATAATCGCACCCAAAAAAATGCAAAAATGCAATGTTATCAGTGTAGATCTTATGCTTTCATCAGGCCTAAAATATCATCACTTTTTTCCATAGTGGTTGTGTTGCATATCATCTTACTTATAATAATATGTATAGTAAAACAGCAATAAAATAAATGTATAAAAGAATAGGTATACTAATATAGTATAGTATATTAACACTGGGAATTGTGCTTAAATGTAAGAAAAACGTTTTGATTGTGAGAATAGTCAAACAGTAGAAAGCTTGCCCAGAGACATTGTGAACTCTTAATCCTTAGTGATATTCAAAACCTCGCTGAATGTGGCCCTGAGGAAACAGCTTGACCTGATGCAATTTTGGGCAGGCAGGATGGACCAGAGGTTATCAGGGTCCCTTCCAACCACAATGATTCTTTTCTCTTAAATGTGGGGTATTAGTACCTTCTACTGCATAAAATAAATTTATTCTAACACAAAAATCAAAATAAACAGGGCAACTTTCAAGCCATTTAGTTAAATGAATTATCTGGAACATGCCACAAAATAAGTAAGTAGTTTTGTGTGTGGTCCCTATCATATTTTCCCTCGTATCCAAGTTCTTGTTGCAAAGCTAGAATCAAGCTGCATATTCCTCTCAGTTTATTTACAGAAGGCAATATTTTGAAGAGCATATTTACAAACAGGTTTGAAGGCCTGTTTGCGAGTACTTGATTGATCCTGGAGTACTTCAGAGGTACTCTTATAGGGCTGAAGAGGGAATAACATATTAGCAAGGTGCTCACATGAACACCCTTTTAATCATTTCTTTATTGCAAATCATCACCAAATGTAATATCAGTAATCAGTAGCTCTTAAGAGAGCTCAATGCAATATTTTGTTCATGTGTAAACAAGGAAATGACTCAATACTGATGATGTTTATGATGCTGGCAATACAGAAAATTCACATTACAATAACATTTTATGGAAAAACTGATTAGAAGATATTGACCCACTGGATGAACTGGATGTTAATCTGAATTTATTTAGAAAGTGAGGGGACACTAATAAGCATAATCATATCTCTGTTTTTTTAAAAAAGAAAGAATGTGTATATTTATGTATCTTTTCACCTTCCCTGACGAGTATAGAAACATCTGGATTTTCAAAAACATCTGCATCAAGCCTGACTCCTTAAAAGCAGTATATTAAGAACTTGCACTCAAAGAAACAGCAATGGAAATGATGGGACAGTTGTTATTAAATAGTTATTCTACCTTAATAGTTAGCATATGATTACACACAGCATGACATCTGTGGTTTTTCAGGAAACTATAAGCAAAGATTTTCAGTTCTGCCTTTTCCAACAGTCTGCTACCCTAGCACTGTCATCAGTGAGTTATCAGGTTGAGTACAACTTCTGTTTATGAATCCTGAATGTCATAAAGGCAAGCATTATCCATGACTCCAAGAAAAAATGTGATCATCACACACATACTTGTATATTGTTTATAATTACTCTCTTTATATGTATAAGGATGTTTCGAGAACATATAAAATGTATTATGTACATAAACGTAACCTTTGAAGACATAGAGGTTTTGAGAAAAGAATAGGTCATTATGACATTTTATGAAATATTTTCAGGTGCATTTCAATATTAACTTCAATAGTAATGATACATGTGCTGTGGCTCTTAGTTTCAATAGTTCAACTAGTACAATGGTCACAAGATCATAAGGGAGTCACATTTTAGTCCCGTTTCTGTGACTGTTTTCTGTTCTTAGTACATGCTCTGTTCTTTTCATGCACTTTGTTACTGTTTTTCCCTAGCATTAGTGACAAAGTGAAATAATCAACTTATATGAAAGCAATGTTGTCAGCCGTATAATGCTAAAAATAGCACAGGGAAAACAGGGTGTAATTAAAACACAGAATTACTCTCCCACTGACAAATGATTAAGAGCTTCGTTATGGAAAGAGCAAAGATAAAGGTATTCCTAAGAATAAGAACAAAAAGATGGTTCTGCATATTACTGGAGATTACCCCACCAGTGGTGCCATGCTGACGGGGTTACCTTTTATTTGATTATTTTTGAGCAGTCCCTAGGAATGGATGTTAGATGTGTGAAAATACAAAACTATTGACCACCTGTCAGATTTTTTGTACTAAATTCTCAAGGTGTTATCATTTCCTTTTGGAAGGCTTCTGGTTGGCTAGTCAGAAACCATCATCCTTCATTGAAATGGTGGTGTGTTTTTCATGTGGGATGTGATTCTTGTGATTTGTTCTGAGTGCCTGGAAAGTAAATTTGACATTTAAACTAAAAATCTGAAGTTAGACATCCAAATACACCCAGATATTCTGATCTAATAAATACTGAGCTGGTATGGAGCTCCCTCTTGAATGATCTGGAGGGAAAAATCTAGCTTCAGCCATGTTTTCCTGTATATGTTACCATGCCATGGAGTACTGCCTGACTAAAGTATTGCTCGGGTGAGTGAGACTAACCACATCTGCCCAACTCTACCTCTGCCTCTAGCAGTGCTAGAAAAACAAACTAAGCACAGATAATGGCTGCTGAGGAAGTTTTTCTAAATGCTCAGCCTGCATCTGCCGTGTTAGTTTTTTAGGTGTATGCATAAGCACAGGTGAACTCTATATAGCTTTAGCTTATAACACTTTTGAGACAGAAGACCAACCCATGATAGTAAACCTGGTGAAAACAGCTACCTGGATTTAGTTATGGAGAAAGGCAAAGCAATTGGCTTGGGTGATGTGGCTAATGAGACCATTGTGAACTTTTACCAACTAAGTCAGAAAACAATAAATAGTGAAAATATTAACTCCTCCATGGGAACAAATTGCATAGACAACCATGCAAAAGGCTGAACCCAAGGTGGAAACACCATGTGTACATGTCTTCCAAGACTGAGGCACATTGCCCAGTTCGAATAAAGTATTTTATACTCCTGAGTCTAAGATGCTGATCACAGCTGGACCACACAGGCAGGAACCTCGATCAGTGTGAGTGTATTCTGTACAGAGAGAATGAGTGTGTCACACAATAGAAACCTTGAAACAGCAAGGTATCCTTCTGCTATATTTATATTGTTTAGTACTTAAAAACTTAAAGTTTATGCCACTCAGTGAGCTGGCCCTGTTTTGCCACTACCTCAACCTAAACAAATCTCCTCATGAAAATTTAGGGACTGACAATCTTTACAACTCAGCTAACTCCTTTGTTAAAGTACAAGGATAAAACCAGATAAATACTTAGAACACAGAGAATTTAATAGTAAAATTAGCATCTGGATATGCAGCAGAAAACAAAATGGATGCCTACCATGTAACAAGATCATGGGTGAAATCTACACTTCATCCTTAAATTCCACTAAGCTAGCACAAAGCTGTATTGTGCACCAGCAGAAAAATATGATATGTTCGTTGACATGTATTGTATTTCAGTAACACACTCTGACATCTCCAAAGAAGAGGATTGCTTTCATAAAGTCTACACTTCAAAGAAAGGTCACTTGAATTAGGTCACTTTGCTTCATTTGATGAGTTTTATTTGTTTTGAGGACCTCAGCCTCATATTTCATAGCTTTTTTCATCGCTGTCATGCGGTCTGGCATACTTTCTAAAACAACAAACTTCCTAAACATGGGGTTGCAAAAAAAAAGAGGAAGAAACAAAATATAAAATTAAGAGAGAGGGCAACATTTATACCATAAAAATGGTAAGTCTGTTATGTTTGTAAGAATAACCACCAATTTTGCTCACTGTCTTTTCCGCAGTCCAAAGCTTTTTCTCCTGTTGCATTTAGATTCTGGTAATTTTCACTCCAGGGAAATAAAAACGCTGAATCACAAATCAGGTGTGCCTACATGATGCAATTTTAGGGTTTACCAATTATCTGCAGTGACTAAAAGCTGTTGTAATCATATTTACAATATCTTACTCTAAACTAGTTCACACATTCAAACACTTGGAGAAAAGAAACAAAATCTAAAGTCTTTTGGCCTTATTGTTCCCAGTAGGCAACCAGGAAACCATAAGTATTGTTACGAGGCCACATCTTCAGCATAAGAATAAGATAAATTGCATACAGTTTTAAAAGTATTTAAACCACCAAAACAATGAAGTATAAAATTCTGTAATTTCAGTTTAGATTAGTCCTGTAAAACTTGTCTCTTCAACCATTTTCCATTAGAAGAAAACTGCTTCCAGTATGGGTTGATTTCAGCTTTCCAGGACCTCTAACACCAAAATTGGATGAGAAAACAGCTGTCGTGTTTGCATCTCTAACATTGCTGAAGTTCTTAAAAACTAAGAGATCTAATTATTAACCTTTTCTTCAACTGATTCTTAGAAACCTTAGTTAATTTAGGGTACCAATATTTTCAATGAATCACATTTGTTTTCAACAGTTTGTGCTGTGACTTTGTCAGGCTTGTCATTTTTACACAATATCACAGCCCAAACTGATGTACTTCCTGAGTTTTCCTCATGGCAAAAAGCTACTCTTTCTTCATAACCCTCCTCTGGCACTACAGCTTAGCTAGTGATAATTTTCAAGTTTTGGGGGGAAAAAAAAGAAAAATTCTTTCTCAGCTTGTTCATTGTCTCCAGATATATTGTGGCAGTATCTAACATCCAAGGCTGCCCAGTCTCCCTTGTTACATTAATTAATTTTTCCTTTTCAAAGTCATTGACTGTACGTCTTGGTGTGGTATGAGAAATTCTATTGCTGCATAGTTTTGGAACATATTTTTTCCCTTCTTTGTACCATTGAAGACTTAAGAGTAGGAAAGATTGTCCAAGGAGTACAGTCCTCATCAGTAGCTTAAGGTGCTATGTATATTAATTCAGTTGTCTAAACACAGAAATTTCAAGCCTGAGTAAAAAGAATAGGTTCCCAAATGACTTAGTTGCCTAAACCTGAGCAGCTTAGTGGCTTTTCAGGTGCATTTTGACATCTCCTTTACTTTCTGCAGCCAGGTCAAAAGGTTACAGGTCTCCAGCGCATCTTCTGGCGTGTCTCCTGGGCCGTTGCAGATATCTCTGCTGTACTCAGATACTTCAAATGGCAATAAATGTTAAAACAACTGAACATCACCCTGGGAATCAGTTCCTAATTCAAACTGAGAGTTTACAATCTAACGCAAATTTTGTAACCTATTTATGCTCTGTTTTGACAACCTTCTGAATAAATGTGAATTATAGAAAAAAAAAAATCTATCTTAGAGCATACGTGAAAATTTAAAAATATGCTACTGATTGTAAGGCATTTCAAGACTTCAGTGATTAAAGCTGTGCAAACAGTTAGAAAGGATCCTTTTGATGTCATAGACCAGATGGATAAAAAAAGTACATCCGCATCTTCACTAAAACTTACATCAGGCAAAGTTTTACCCTCACATGAAAGTATCTTTAAAGTAGGTTTTGCAAATGCAAATGTTGTGTTTAAAACAGAATATGACAAAGATAAAACAGAGGTAATCATGCTTAAATTTTATTTACTACTGCATGGAAATAATACTGTTCACCAGTCTTTGGAATTTCAGTGACTTCATCCAATAGTTAGTATGTAAAGTCTCATCGTCAGACGATGCTTAACCTCAGTGGAATATGCAGAGGGACATCAGGAGAGAAATTAACCTGATTCATTCCTGACAAAGAGAATATATTATTAAGAATAGCACATGGTAACATTACAATTACTAGGAAGGGCACTGAGGGAGCTTGGGAAGGCAGCCAATAATCTATTTCCTATTGAAGGAAAAAGTGTAATCTGGGTGGCAAGGAAACACAAGAAACATTCTCAAAGAAAATGGCATAGTTCCAGGACTATCAATATCTTCAGCTTCTGTCTGTGTCTTTGTGAATATCCTTCCAAATAACATGTCTAGCACCTGCATGTCTTTGAACAGTATCACATGTTCCATTCCACTTGTAGAAAGTGTTTTATATTTATAGCATTTCACTAAAAACGAAGTTTCTTCAGCCATTTAAATTGTGCTTAGAGCTCCTGGAAACTGCAAAGACTATGAAAAGCAATAGCTATGGTGATTTTTTTTAAGTATTATTTTTTTCTAAACTATTTATTTCATTACTAGCATAAACAACTGGAAAGAAATACTGAAATAAAACAATATATGCAAAACTGGTATGATTCATGCAGGATGTGTTTTGGAGTCCTTCGTCTTAGATTCCCTTACAATGAATAAATAAAGTATAAGTAAAGTAAGCACTTTCTGGATATGGCTTATTGTATTTCAGTGTCTATAGTTAGATGAGACAAATTTCACAGACTGTCTTCTCAAAACTCAAAACTGCCATGAGGTCCTTGATGAGAGCTCCAGTCTCCTGGGAAAAAGGCAATACTCCACTTCTTTGTAGTTAATAGCTTACGTTATGTTTGTCAGTATTTTCTTCTACCTGATTTTATCAGATATTCTGTCTTTTCAAGGGAAAAAAGAAAAGAAAAGAAAAGAAAAGAAAAGAAAAGAAAAGAAAAGAAAAGAAAAGAAAAGAAAAGAAAAGAAAAGAAAAGAAAAGAAAAGAAAAGAAAAGAAAAGAAAAGAAAAGAAAAGAAAAGAAAAGAAAAGAAAAGAAAAGAAAAGAAAAGAAAAGAAAAGAAAAGAAAAGAAAAAAAGAAAAGAAAAGAAAAGAAAAGAGAAAAAGCCCTAAAATTTTCTACCCCTGATTTAAAGCAGCAGTTTTGTAGGTGCCAAATGCAGACACATATACAGTGCAAATAATTATATCAGTACAATATAGCCATTAAAAATAAATCTTGCAGAATTTTTGTAAATGACCATACAAATATTCCTAATGAAGGCAGAGTCTTACAGGGAGCTGAATTAAGAAAATGATGGAAAGAGAAATACAAGAATGCACAATAAATAAAAGTCCACATAGCCATAGAGATTTTTTTAAAAGATCCACTCCCTCGTGGATTTTGAAAGGAACTATTAAGATCAATAAGATTTCTGGATATTAAACATTTCTGTCAACCAGGTTATTTACTTAAAAGTCTATTTAGAAATAATCTTTACCTTTTGTACTGGTATTGTTTTAAAATGTTCATCAAGGATTCATATTTTCTGTCACTGTTGTAGCATTTACAAATGACTCTGCTTTCTTTAGCTCCCCTGTGGCTAAAGTACTTCTCTTAGGCAACAACAGCATTCTCAAAATCTATGTTCTCCATTTCTGTGCTCACCTAATGGTTCAACTGTGTGAAAAATCAAATCTATTTGTTTTCTGTTCATATTATTGTTAGAGCTTCCTTAGGGAGGTTAGAATTCCGTAACCAGATATATTTTTCATCTAAAATTGCACAAAGGATCTTGTTTGGGGATATTTTAAAGATCTTTCCATTAAAATGAAAAATTTTGAAATATTACTTATATTTTAAAAGTTAGATTTAGACAGCTACAGAGTAACACTATAAGGTGGTACATTCAGGTTTTGGACTTCCCATTGTGTATTTAGTGCTCTTTCTGAAAGGAAGAGTCAGAGTCACCCAATCACAGATTCATTGTCTTCAAAACTTCAAACTTTCAGGTTTGCATTATCATAAATACTCCTAAATGAAGCCTGGGACTTCACTAAATCAGAAAGAATATAGGCATTTCTGACTACCCCTCCCTCACAGATGTTGTTGTCCTGCTGCATTTTCTTATACAGTGAAACTAGTACATACAGAAAAAAACACAGAAGAGATTAAGCATGTGTGTTTATAAATATCCAAACTTTATGTTAAACATTTTTTAGTGCACAGGTGATGTATCTTGACTTATAATGAAATCATGAAAACCTTACCAAGAAAAAAATAATGCCAACTGAAAAAAAACTCAGTCTGGGCCTTTAACTTTACAATATTTTAAAGATATTTTTGTGGATTCTGAGGTCTTCCACATATTTAAATAGGAAAAAAAAATTGCCACTGGTGTCACTTAAGATTCAAACTAAGATTCAGTCAACATGAACAATGATATTAGAGAAAGGTGGTGTTTCTAACAATATACTGAACTTAAAAAAGCATAGAATACAAGTAAGATTTTAGACCAGATTGTATAAGAGGCTTTTTTTCTTATGCCATGTACTTAATGATCTGTAATTGCGTTACACTAAGTACATAGTGAATGTTTATGCAGGAAAAAGGAAGGCTGGAAAAACAAAACCTCTAGGAGTTGTTGTTCCTGGTATTCATGTATATATAACACTAACCAGATTTTGAATTTTCTTTCAACAGTTAAAAAACAGGAAAAAAAAAAAGCTATTGAATTTGACCAGGTGATGCAAGAATTTAGGCAAATAGTGACTTTTCTGTCTTCTCTTGTTCTGTGTCATGTAGAAACCAAGAATTATTTCAAACCTGACATCAAACTTTTCTTTTGACTTTCCTTCACCTATAGCACAAATACATTACACCCTGTGGAAGCAAAATAAGTAGACCTGAATGGTGGTAACCTAAATGCAAGAATTTTCTACAAATATCATTCAAGTTGGAATCATTAACTGGAGCAGATTATTCAGTAGTAGGATATTTTGAAGAATGATGAACATGAATTTAATAAAAATATCCCATGTGCCCTTTGACACAGGTTTTTTAGCTTTTACTGTGTGCACAGTCTCAACTTTTCATAAATCAATCTTGATAACCATTTTAAAATGGGAATGAAATGTTCTACAAAAATTCAAAGTTCATAAGACAAACAAAGAAAACACATTCTCATTTTTCATTCTAATTCATGAACAAAGTAAATTGTTCAACCAATGGTGTTTCCCCACCTGGTCTTTTCTTCTTCTCTTCCTTTTATTTTTTCACTTTGTGATTACTGTTATTGAACAGAAGCCCTGAGAAGTCATATAAAAAACGGTGCTTGGTTCTGAGTTTCCTCAATAGAGAGGAGTGAAACATTTACACAAAATATTTTCTGAGGACTTCTGTGATAAATGAGCAATGGTACACTAAAAATAGGTACAGTGTGAAATATTTCTGTCTTCTATTATTAAGGACACTATACTATGGTATTGATATATACAAAAAATATCTCCAAAGTAGACTTAATCCCAATTTTATCTCTTTCTTATAAACCAAGGACTGAAATTCATCACAGGACTGTTTGCCAAAAGTTCTGAGTGGGACACTCTAACTATGTATGAGTGGATAAGTTTGAAATTTCAGAAGGTGTTGCAGTTTCTCTTTTATGGATGGAACTCATTCAAGGAAACGAAACAGCTATCCAAAATAGGCAGACAGAAGTTTGGTTTCTTTAAGGTCTGGAATTGCTGGAAAATATCCATATATATATAATTTCTTAAAGGTAAACAATTTATTTATTGAAGTCATTGAAAATGAACCATGACTCTTTAAAATATATCTCACAAGTAATGGAATTTACTTGACAATAAACTGTATGGAATGACACTAAGACACACAGTTTTTACTCTAATAAACAGAAGATTTGGACAATTAATTTAAGCTGCCTACCTTGAAAAGTAAGTGATGTCAACATATTTGATGAAGAATTTTACAGCTTCTTCCCTTTTTGTACAGGAAAAATAACTTCCTACACTAAGCAAGTCTAGGCTATAAGACTAGTAAACTTGACTAAGAAAGTATGTTGTAAATTTTAAATACAACATGTTGTAGATATGGCAAACATGATTAAATGTTCCTATTGATCATTAAAAAGTAGCCGTAAAATTTTTCAGTCTTGTCAACATCAAAGCAGTATTCTGAAATATTATGTTCTTAATAGAATAGAGCAAGCAACAGAAATATTGCATAAAAGATTCTAATGTGACAGGTATATAATGAATAAACTTTGTCATCTTAAAAATAATTTTACATCTGAGTGTGATTCATAGATTAATTTTTTAAGGTTTGCGTGTTTTATTTTCCCTTTAATTAAACCACAATAATATCTTTCCACTCAGATCAGTTTTCAGTTGAATGCAAGTAGCATGCCTCACTTTTGGATTTAAAATTTTGGATAGACCACCTCAAGCAAATGCCAGAGGGTGTATTCTCTGAATCTTTTTCCAGTCAAGTCCACTTAGATCTTAAATATCTGGGTTAGTGTAGACTGTACAAGAAGTAAAGGTCTAAAGTTTAGATTTAGATCAAGCTCTTCTAAAACCAGCACTGCTTATATATTTGTTATTTTCCCAGATAATTTGCTGGAGAAAGTAATGTGGTTTCAATGGAAATGTAGAGTTCTACACAAGCTAGAAAGTTGTCTTTCATCCCTTTCCATAAGAAGAAAACACAAAGAGGTAGTATTAACATAAGAAATCAGCATGTCTTTTTCCTATCTGAAGCAAGAAGTAGTACAGGCAAATTTTAGACTGCCACAGCACACAGCCTGTAAATTTAACTCTAGTAAATAAACTTTTTAATTGGAAATGTAAGAAAACAAGTCACCTTGGACATGCAGATGATGTACGTGAAGATCAGTGTTGAGATGCTTAATAACTGATGATTTGGATATGAGGTGGTTAAATGCCCATCATTTAGCAGCCCTGCTATTAATGATACAAACAGCATCTCTCTAGCAAATATCCTACCTTTTATCCAACACTGGCTGTGAATTTCCAACACACCAAACATTCACCAGACACAGATGTCCTTCACTGGGCTATGCTTTCTGTCAGCAGTTATCATACAGCATGTGCTCTTGGGGGCAAAATCTACTACCACTGATGAGTCCAGCACTTTTCTTTAATGCCTCCTCCTTTCCTACTCAGTGGATTTTGGAGATACTTCCCAAGACATGCTGTAAAGAAACACTACAGAAATCATCTTGTTAAAAAAACATTCTTCTACTTCTTTTCATAAACTATGCCCATTTCTCTCAGTTTATGAACAAATGGTGTTAGTATTTATTTTGCTACCATTTATGCTGTTTTCCCTGACCACACATACATCCACATTCACTTCTTTGTATTTCTTTGTTTCATTTTATTATTTTTGTATTCACAGTGTGATAGTTTGCAGAAATAAGAACTCCCCTCTTGTAAAGTTGCAACATAAGCATCCGCGGACCATTCAAGACTGGAATTCATGCCTGTAAGAGGCTGATAGATATGAACAATCTCAGTGGTGCTTAGTACCATGTAAAATAAAGGGTTTTTTGTGTATGTTCACAATTTCCTTATATATCAAGAGGATATTTTCGGTTCCCTTCTGAAGACAGCAGGTACACAAAATATTTTCAGTTGGTATCTAATGGAGCTGTTACTCCAGCTGTTTACAAGTGTTAAAGGTTACCTATTTTTAGAAGAGATGACAGTATTTAACCTTCCTATGATTGTCTGTGAATCCTGGGAACCATGGTATTTGTATATCTACACAAGAAATTATTTTTACCACAAAACTATGGACCCCCTTGGCAACTATTAAGTTTTGATAAGTCAATCTGTTCCAAATCTCTTCTTTTTAAGTTCTGCTTTAGCCTAATTTAGATACATACTTAAAACAAAACAAAAGAAAAAAAAAAATCCAATAACAAAAAAACCCAAACCAACAAAAAAAAAACAACCACAAGAAAAATAAAAAATCATAGAATCATAGAATTGTTTAGGTTGGAAAAGACCTTTAAGGTCATCGAGTCCAGCTGTTAACTTAGCACTGCCAAGACCACCATTAAACCGTGTCCTTAAGTACCACAAAACCAAACAATAATTAGGGGAGAGACTGCATTAAAAAAGAAATTTTGGTGGATTTCTGTTCTTTGTCTATCTGCTATGATATATATCAAGTATATTGCTTTCTTAAACTTATTTGCTTTCTAGCATCCATTTCCTATAAAGGCCATTAAAGAAAGATAAGTAAGTTGTCTAAATAAAGATTCCCAATTCTATACTCTACTGGAATAGGAAGCCATAAGCCATTTCAGGAATTACAAGAAAACATTAGAGTATTTTCTTGGAAACTCTATCATAAAGAAGTAGCCTTGCTAAGAGTCACACATAAATTACTGCAGAATTATGCCAATGCTAAAATGTATTTGTAAAAGTGCATGCAATAAGTACTGCATATCTAATGAAATAAATGCTATTGCATGCAAGCTCTCTGCTTATGACAATATATTTATTACTCTGCTTAGGAAAGCTAAGTGTCCTGAGCATTGATCACTGCAGATCTTCAATGTCTTGAATAGCTTTTCTCTAAAAACAATTCTGTTTCTTTAAAAGTAGGCATCAATGACAAATGCTAAATGCACACATAGTCAATAACTGAGTATTGCAGGCTTGAGAGCAAAATGCTGGTGTAGCTTCTGACCATTACAAGGTAATATAAACTACCTTTTTCAAGACTACTGCTGAACACTTTTGGAAATAAATTTCTATGGCAAAGGTCACATGGGGAAAAATGGTCTCACTTGGGGAAAAAAAGGTATTGAACATAATACTGTGTTTAACACAATACTGGCAGAGTGTACACCTTTATAACACAGGAACAGCTAATTAATGTAAAATTAATAGAACTTATAGAATCATTAAATGGTTTGGGTCAGAAGGGACCTTAAAGATTGTGTAGTTCCAACCCCCCTGCCACGGGCAGGGACACCTCCCACCAGACCAGGTTGCCCAAAGCCCCATCCAGCCTGGCCTTGAGCACTGCCAGGGATGGGGCACCCACAGCTGCTCTGGGCAGCCTGTGCCAGGGTCTCTCAACTCGGCAGAACTTCTATTAGGAATTGTACTTATATTACCTATATAATAGGTAAATGATAAGGAGAGCCTTTTTGTAATCAGATGTGTGTTTATACTGCTACCTCACAAATCTTCTTACAAAGATTATTCTCTGTTTAATATTTTCTTTAAAATCTCTGTTGGTTTTCACCTATGTCAATGAATTTGAACAATTTCCAGAAAAGAAGGCATGGCCCATTTTCAGATGAAGACAATAAAATTTAGGTGTCTACAGCCAAATATGATTTAGTCAATATAGTTACTGGTGCCTTCTTGGCTATTCAACTGACCATGTACTGGGGAGAAAAGTTAGTTACCTGTGAATAGGTTGAGTGGTCCAATGGGGGACCCCCTGCTGTATCTGAAACACCTGCGTAGGACTAGTAGACATGGTGAAGAAATCATTCCTTATGTGTTAGACACCTACGGTTAGGTAACTGAATGCTCTCCTGAAAAAAAAATCTTCATTCAGTTGTCTAAAAATGACATCTAGAGCCATTTTAGTTTCTGTGGGGTATCCTATCTGGCCGTCGGCTTGTGGTCTGGAACTGCACAGACTTTTCAAATGTCTTGTGTCATATTTACCATTCCTTTGCATTTTCCTTGAATCCCCTACAGCCTCTCAAATGGCACTGGGCAGATATGTTAACAAATGGATTGATTCCTAAATGTGCTTTAATATGAGTCAAATGACTCCATGGCTCCATTCTAGCTTCCAGCTCAGAATTAGCTACATCTCCACTGCCTACCTAATGGGAACTTACACTCCTACCTATATATGTTGACACTGATATGTAAGTTTCTAAGTCTGGAAATGAATCCCACTTGAACAATAAAATGAAATTTAAAACTGATCTGCTATTTTTCCCCTTAACAGTATCTATTCTGTGATAATTTACAATATTATAGGTATAATAAGTTCTTTATGATGCATACTCAAAACTCAATGAACTCTTGTAACAGTCCATAAATAAGACTGGCATCAATTTTCAACTTTTTACATTACGATTTTTTTCTGCCACCTTAGGTACATGTATTTTTAATGGTCCATATGAAATACACAGAACCATGAAGAAGATAGTCCTATCCAAACGAGTAACTTATTTCAAGCCCCAGTATGGCAATACATGGTCTCAAATGGTAAAATGGTTCTCCAAAATTACTCTCCCTCCTTTTGTTACCAGTATATTTCCCACTTAGGTTTACTAAGACACAACTCCTCCAGTTCAAATAAAGTCCTTCCCATTAGAGAAAGTTTTAAGTCTTAAGTTGAAAGCTCTTCAAAAGATAATTATCTTCAAAACTGGTAATGTATTTTTTTAAGCCATCACTACTATCTATGAAGAAGCCAGTAATATCAGCATATTAAAGTATAGTATTTATATTATATATATATATATATTTTTATATATATATATGTATATATATATATATATAAAGACATCACCAATATCTGCCATCAGCTTTACTGAGAGACAGAAACTTCTTTGTCAACTCTTCAGTGCAGTTTATGAACTTTGGTAACTGGTGAACTGGTGCAGGTATGAATAGTCCTCTTTTAAGTCCAAATTGAGTAAACACTTTATTTGACTGTTTCTTCAGTATGTTATGGTAGGTTGAAAATATAAGAAAAATAAAATCTTCAAAAATTTTCTTGGAAAAAGTATGACTAATCAGAAAAATTTAATGTCACTTGAAATGAAGAATGATCTTAAACATTATTGTTTCTTGTTTTCACAGTATAATGAGAATATAAAATTTTCTAGAAGTGCTGCTCTCGCATGCAATCAACTCTGTTCTTCCACAACTGTGTTAGTAATTTCTTTAATGAGAATCAATCACAAAGTTCCATGCTTAGAAGTAGATATTAACATCCTATTTTTCACAGGTGTTGAAATTCCTCAGAGTTCAGTGGATGTTATGGGTGTAGTACTTCTATAAGTCAGGCCATGAAACGCATACTTAAGCACCTAACGAAAGGTGACCTCACTCTCATAGGAGGCTGAGCATCCATATTGAAGTTAATGAAGCTGCAGCACTTACTACATCTGAAAATCAGATCAAATTTAGCTGCATAACTTTAACCTTAAAAGCAAGCCAAATTCTGATTAATATGGAGAAAATTTTAATCTTCTTGTCCTGTCATTACCCTTCTAATTGTCATCCATCTGTCTGCTTTTTAATGTCCTGGAAGTGGATCACAGGTATGTGTATGAGAGGTGGATTTTGGTGGGGGGTTTTGGTCTTTTAAACTTTCCCAACCTTTCATACCACTGTGATAACTTGCCTTTTGGCAATATTTTTGGTTGAATTATTCAGAAAAGCAAGTATATTTCTGGTTCCCTGGTATGACTTGACAGTAGACTTAAAATGAAAGTATGAAAAAGATGGTACATATCACACAAACAAGTATTATCTACAAGATTTCATGACCTCATTCATAATATTGTGAACGATGTTTTGGTTTTTTCCCTATGGATTCATGAAGATTTTAGATCCAAATTTAAATAACTGTTCTGTTCCATCTCATCTAAGATTTAAAAACAAAGATGTGCCTTACTCACTGGGAAAAGGAGCAAATTATGTAGAAACATGTCTGTACATCTTTTAATGTTAAAATTTTCTTCTTTGAGACTTTAACAGAAGTCTTATAAAGACCATGCTGTTTCACAGGATCACTTAACCACACAGACACAGAATAGCTGAGGCTTGAAAGCACCACTGGAGAGTGTCTAGTCCAACTCTCTGCTCAAAGCAGAGTCACCTAGAGCAGGTTGCTCAAAGCTCAGTTTTTGAGTATTTCCAAGGCTGGAAGCTCCACAACCTGTTCCAGTGTTTAATCACACTCACAGTAATAATTTTTTTTCTTATTATGTTTAAATGGAATTTCTTGGATTTCAGTTTGTGCCTATTGCCTCTTATCCTGTCGCTGAATATTTAACATAGGTGTCCTTAAAGATCTGTAAATCAAGGGTTCCATGCAGTATGTCACACAATGGATCAAACAATCCAAGCAGGTAAAGAAATTTTTGAAAAGATTTCTTAAACGAATGCTTCCAGACAGCCAGTACAGAGGAAAGAAGATACCTTTATTTTGGGTTGCTTCTGTGCCTGAATACATGAAGCCTCATCCTGCGTGGCAGGATACAAGTTTAAAAAATTTCTTTGATCATTACCTAGGAACATACACTCCTTTTCCCTTTGATCCTTTTCTATGTGATGATCTTAAGAAATTGTATTAAAAACTCCACAGTTATCAGAGAAGCAGTGTCTCACCTAAATCTGTAGCTTGATTTCTTAAAAATAAATTTTGTTTTCTTTTATCTTTTCTTTCCAGCTAGATCTTTTTTCTCCCTGATGCAGTATAGATTGACCATGCTTTCTGGATGGAGCTTTCCATAAACATCTATGACTTCCTCAGAATTATACTATTCTGTTATATCCCCAGTTTGTATTTTAGTATATTTGGACCACTGTCAAGCACCTAATGTGTTGGAATCGGAACAGTTTTCACAGAACATAAACGTTAGCTCAGAGTTCATGCTGATACCCAATTTTAAAAAAATACATTTCTGGGGACAAACTTTTTTTTTTTTTTTTTTTTTTTTTCATTTTTGTTTAATGAATACTTTAATTAATTAAACAAGTATCTTACTATGCCAGATTGTACTTCAGTCTTTGATATTCCAAATTCCAAACTCCAATCCCTGGGTATTAGCTGTGAACATCACATTTGAAGATGAAAAAACAACGCAAAGTTTTCATACTTTTTGTTGCACGCTCCCCTCTTGGAGATCAGAAAGACCTTCAATTCTACTTCACATTCTACAATGAAGAGTTTACTATAAAATCATGGCTTTCTAGCAAACTGGTGCAGATAATCTCAGTCTATTTATATGGAACCTGGTAATGAAACTTAATGTCATTCTTGATGTCTTGATTTAATTGAATATGGACTATAAAATGATGTTAGCAAAGGCTCATTATATAATCAATACAGAGAAAACTACATAGTGGCAAGGAGACCTTGTTCTTAAAAGAGGGGGACTAGAAAAGTTTTCTGATTGATTTTTTTTTTTCCCTCAGGGAAAAATTTAACATGAAAATGAAATAATTATCTCAGCGTATTTTGTTTGTTGCCCACCCCCCACCCGCAATGAAAACAAGCTGTAGAATACATTCAAGTGATTGTCTAACTGTTCGAGTGACAAAACCCAGAAAGTTAGAGCTGACATTTTTCTAGATACTTTCTTTTTTTTAAAGCTTCCTGTGGGTCTAAGTTTAAATTTCAGCACACTCAAAGAAAGAGAAATTTCTTGTGCTTAATCTTGATGATCAGTCTGTTGTTTCTTTAGCACAGAAAATAGTCATGTGGGATTAAAGTTTTACTGCCTCTGTAGCCTACACTCTGCCATGGATTCTGTTCTGGAGGAAAGAAGATGACCTTGAGTCTTGGGAAGATCCTTACAATCATGAAGGATGAATGTAATTACTCGCGTAAGAAAAAGAAAAACATGCTATTACCAGTTGGCACTATCATAAGTGTGCAAGTTACAGAAAGCTGAGATTTGTGATGTAGTAAGACAATTTTGTTCAAACTGAACTACACCTACTCACAAATTGTAGGATCTCTTGTGGAATTAAATTCCATTTTGAAATTTCTTTCTGTATCTTCTGCTTAACTAAATTATTTGTATGCTGGCCCTGTGCCATTTGGAGTTTGGATGGCATCTACCTCAGGAGATTAGTCTAATAGCCTCTCTAGACAATCTCTAGGAATAATTTGTGCAAGAATACATACAGCTGATTAAGGATGCAAAATACATACATGAAGATTTTCTCCTCTCCTACACTGCAGAAGAAGTACATTTCTGTTTTCTCTGTTCTTAAGGCCTTTAAAGCAGAGTCCTAAAGCACTGATAAAGAGTCAGGGGAAAAAAACCAACAAAGACAAACACAAAGAAAAAAAACCACAACAGCAAACACATTTGTCTTTGAGTTCTTAAACATACTCCATTTCTATCTGTAACAAGACTAGGGAAGTGACTGTTCTTAACACAAAACTTAAGGACATTGCAGTTCTATTTTAAGGACTGTTCTCAGGGACACATACTGGAAAAGAAACAAGCTGCAGAACTTCTCATCAAGGGACATATTCAAAATTAAGTGAATAGCTTCTGGAAAAAAAGGTTCTATAATTTTAAAGTAGACAAATAACGGGATGTTGACTGCAAAAGTAAATAAAGAGCTGTAGAAATCTTTGTCTATGGAATACCTGAATTATTGTTTCAATTTAAATATGGGTACAATTTTTACAATCTAAGTGCTTTGATTCCCCTGGCTGAAGGCACTCTGCAAGTTAAAAAGCACAAGGGCACCTGAACTAAATGTGTTTCTTTTTTCTTTTTTATATCTGCAGAAAATACACATCTCTTGACCCTATATATCTAGACCTGAGAAAGTTCCCTGAGAACATATTTCTTTGAAGGCACAATTATCTATTTTCAACTGCAGAGAATACTGATTCCCTGATTTTATATATATAATACTGATTTTAAATTATGCACGTCTAAATTACAAGGGGCATAAAGAAGTCAGATCCTGTCCCTCAGGATAAGATAATTAACAATGTTCTGTACTTGTGGTACAGTCTAAGGAGCATGTTATGCCTCTGTATTGTGATTCCGCACTTGAACATTTGCAAGGTAGCTTCCATATTGGCTCAGATGGCTTTTTCCAATGTTGAATACATTGGAAACAAGTGTGATTTGTATAGTATCAGAACAGTCCAAGTTCTCTGAGTATATCTGGTACAAGACATGGGGGTTTTATGCTGCAAAAGTTTGGCATGACTCACAAGCCTCAGAATTTTCTCCCTTTGCTGTCTTTATCTTCCTTCATCAATAAGCCTAGGTTTTTTTACTGTAACAGTGACTGAGCACTGGAACAGGTTTCCCAAAGAGGTTGTGAAGTTTCCATACTTGAAAGTATTCAAAAGTTGTCTGGACACTGTCCTGGGCAATCTGCTGTAGGTTACTCTGCTTGAGCATGGAGGTTGGACTAAAGGACCTCCACAGATCCTTTCTAGCCTCAAACATTCAGTGATGGTGTGAGTCTGCAGTTCTCCACTATTACTGCATTCTGCTACTATTTGTTTATTTAGTTAAGGCGACTGAGAATATGGAGGAGATGTCCACCTGCTCTGTTGTGGGGTCCTCCATGGGCTGAGGGAGGGCAACCCCATCACCATGGTTTTCTCCACAGGCTGCAGGGGAATCTCTGCTCTGGCACCTGAGGCATCTTCTCCCTTCCTTCTGCACCAACTTTGGGATCTGAAATGTGGTTTCTCACATTTTTTCTTATTCCTTTCTCAGCTGCTGCAAAGCATTTTTTACTCTTTCTTAAATATGTCAACACAGAAGGGCCAGCAGCAGTGCTGATGGGCTCAACTTTGGGCAGCAGTGGGTCTGTTTTGGAGCCATCTGAAAGTGGCCATGTCTGGCATGGGGCAGTCCCTGGTCTCTTCTCACAGAAGCCACCCCTGCATCCCTCTGGATACTAAAACCTTGCCATGTAAACCAAATACAACAGGATTTTCTTAACTGTGTAGATATTCTGCACTGTAAAAGCATGGATCTTATTTACCTGAGCAGCACAAACATTTTCCTGTTTTCTGGCCTGTTTCTGGATACATTTAAGTATTTATAATGATATTTTCCCCATCTGATTTCAGCTGCTATCAAAAATGTATGCACAATACCTATGCTTTAGGTCAGATAGATTTTACTCTTTAAACTCCAGTTTATGCGCTAAGAAAAAAGTATTTTAAACTGGATGGTAATTGACCCGCAATTGGCTCCCTTCCACCCTGTTGTTGGGGAGCCTGGGGTAGTATGACATTCATGATTTTGTGAAAAGCCTACCAGTTTCTTCAGTTTTGCTTTCATTGGGATGCCACATTATTATTATTTACCTCCAAGTCCTGCGTGGTTTTGTTTTGATTTGTTTCTAAACTATTTGGCTCAATGCAGGTTCTTTTCTTTGTTGATCCAGGTATTGTTTTAACTTTAAGTTTGTATCTTGAAAAAAGTTGTGCACGACTTAAATATTTGGTATAGATACAATATAAAAAATTAGACTTTTCATATAGCAAGATTTACCAGCTTTCCAATAAAGCCATTAAAAAAAATATATATACATATAAAGCTCTATATAATGCTATATTGGGAAGGTGACAAAGAAAATTATTTTGGATATCATTTACAAGCATACTAAGGACAAGTAGGTGACTAGGAATAGCTGGCATGGATCTATAAAGCAGAAATTGTACTCAACTAACCTGACAGCCTTCTGTGATAAAATAACCAGCTCAGTGCAAACCAATGACTTTAGTTAGTCTTCCACAACATTTTCATACACCAAATGATGAAGTACAGCCTAGATAAATGGAGAGTAATTGATTGGACAGTAAAGGATTGACAATAGGTTTGGCAAGTAAGGGTTGAAAACTGGCTGAACTGTTGGCTCAGAGGGTTGTGACCAGAGACACAAAATCCAGCCGGAGGACAGTGACTAGTGGTTTCTCCCAAGGGTCAATATTGTGGTCAGTGCTGTTTAATATCTTCATTGATGACCTGGATGATGGGACAGAGTGTACCCTCAGCACGTTGGCAGGTAATACAAAAATGTATACCAAAGCAGGTGCTGACATTCACAGGAACCTCCAAAGGTTATAGAAATGGGCAAAGAATCTCATTAAATTGAACAAAGGGAAATGCATATGAGGAAGAAAAACACCAGGATAGGCTAGAGTCAGTCAGCTGAAAAGCTGCTTGGCAGGGAAGGACCTGGAAGTCAGGGCTGCCAGCAAACTGACCATGAGCCAGCAATGTGCTCTTGCAGCAAAAAATGACTCACAGCCTCCAGGACTGCATTAGACAGAGTGTTGCCAGGAGGTTGAGGGAGGTGAACTTCCCTGCTCCAGTGCTTTACTTAGTGCTGTGTCCAGTGCTGGGCTGACCAGTACAAGGGAGAAACAGACTTACTGAAGCAAGTCTAGCACGGTGCCACAAAGATGACTAAAGATGGCTTGGAACATCTGTCACAGAATGAGAGGCTAAGAGAAGTGGGATTGTTCAGCCTGGAGAAGATAAGGCTCAGGGGAATCTTAGCACTGTGTGTAAATTCTTGATGGCAGTGGGGAGCAAACAAGACAGAATCAGACACGTCTCAGTGGTGCACAGTGGCAGGACCAGAGGCAATGGGCACAAACTGAAACACGGGAAATTGCATTTAAATGTAAAGAAAAGCTTTTTTTTCCTCTGAGGGTGATTGAGCACTGGAGCAGGTTTCCTGGAGAGGTTGTGGTGTCTCCATCCTTGGAGAAAATGAAAACACGATTGGATGTGGCCCCAGACAACCTGCTGTAGGTGAGCCTGTTTGAGCAGGGTGGTTGGACTAGACAATCTCTATCAGTGCCTGCCAACCTCAGCCATTTTGTGACTCTACTTGCCAATATTTATAGTTGTCTAGTATTCAGGGTATTGAAAACACTGTGATCGGTGGGCATTTCCTCTTCACTTACAAAAGTGATAGTTTCTCATGTGTTTGATACAGTAGGACTCTTTTCTTTGTACTGTTGTAAACCAGCTTGCCTTACAGATCAGTGCTTTGCTCAGAAGACTCATTTATCTACCAGCATTTTGCTGTAACTTGCTTGATTCTTTTGTTAGCAAAAATGCACAAAGACCATTATCTTTTCACTAACTTCTGGTGTAAGTCCTTATACTCTGGAGGCTGTTGCTGTAATAGAAGAACCACTCATAAGCAAATAAGATGGAAGACAAAAAAAGAAATGACAGTTTTCAGTGGCAAGGATGATCTTAGCTAGGAAGAAAAAAAAAAAAACAAACACAGCTTTGGGTTTCTGATTTTGGTTTATTCTCTTGCTAAGCTCCCCACTTACCAAACTAACTGATTGAGCAACAGGTCACAGCTGAGGTCCATTTCTTCTACAAGGATCCAACACTTTTATTGATATTCTTCCTAGCTCCTTCTTATTACTAATTTCTCCCAACTACTTCAGGCCTTACATCTTCATCCTAATGTTGCAGATGTTGATTCTTACTCATCTTTCAAGTATAGCTACTTGTTCAAATCATTTGCACAGAAGCAGCAAATTAGTAATGCTCCACTACAGAATTTTATTGGAGTTTAATGTACTAGTTCCTCTACATTGGCTTGGTGAAACTATTTCAGATGTTTAGCAATAGCTTTACATTTGCAAGTATCAGTCACTTTGCATCTGTTACACTGTTCTGTGTGTAATTTCAATAGAAGTGATTTACTGAAGTTCCATAATGTTCTATTTAAAAACTACTGGAGTGACATTCATTTTCTTCCTTTTTTTAACTATGAAAATCAAAGTGCTAAAGTTGAGAGAAGCAGCACTTGTGTTTATTCATACAAACTGATAGAGTTTGTGCCGATCAGTCCTGTACTATAGCTCACAAGGGATGTCATGATGCCTAGGGGATAGAGAAGGAATGTGAATCAAAATCAAACATATGGATTTGAACTGCTGAATACTCCAATAGCATTTTGGCTTCTCCTGCTTTTTATTTCCAACTAATTCAGTTAACGAGGTATAACTTTATCCTTGACTTATGCTGAAACTGATCCATGACAAACATGGGTACTTTACATCTTTATTACAATCATTAACTGATCAGTATTTTTCTTTCAAAGTCAGTTCTCCATGTCCCTTCCTTTGAAAACATCACAAGCTTTTGCAGTCATGTTTGCTGTCAGTGCTGCTTGATAGGAAATACATCATGAGTTGGATTCATCTCATGTAACATTAGAAATCTACCACAGTAGCATCCTTATCTATGATTTTGCCTCTAGGCTCCCTTTATAATAAATGGAAAAATAGCAGCATTTTTCAGAGTATGATTCATCTGACCTATTTTAGCTGTCTACTTTAGGATGAGATGAATCATGAGACAGAAGTGCTTATTTCTCACCACTGGCCAAACTAGAAAAGGAGATACATGGATGGGATCAAATGAATCCTTCCCATGTGTTTGATTTCATTTACTGTATCCTTTACCTGAGATTACTTTATTGTCACTGCATGAAGGCAGGACAGTAGAAATTAAAATATTTTTTTAGCTAAATGGGGAAGATGGTTCACACTAGTCATACAAACCCATGCATGAAGTCTGTATACAAACCTGAAATTCCAGATGAGCGCTCAAGATTTATTGAAATCCCACATTTCATAGCTTTCATGTGTTACACAAATGATTACATCTTGAACCTTAGGATGGTGGATTGTTCCAATTTTAAGAAAAGTTATGAATTTGATTTTCTAACCATGGACACCAGACTAAGAAAGGGAAATGTTTTCTCTCCTCTAACTCAGGAAGGTACTCAAAGCAGTGGGTATTATCACATTGCCTGCTTCAGAGCAAGTTATCAGGAAAGAGAACAAGGAGTTTTATTCAAAGATAAGAAACAGACTGAGAATAACCTATCAGAGAAATGCTTTGAAGAAGTATTGTATCTTTTAAAAATAACTTCATTAATTAAAACACTTTCAAGCCTAATAAAAAGTTTCACACAATTTTCTGCTTCTATGTCTTTAAAATACGTGCAGCTTTTTTTTATTTACACACAGTCTCTTCATCAGAATTTATCTTTTTCTTGTTAATGATGTGTATGGGTACCAGAGAACACACACGTCTCTCTACAAGAAACAAAGAATTTAAAAGCCAAATTCCTACCCTTTAATGCATAATTGGACTAGAATTTATTTTGCTTTCTTTTTCTGTACTTCACTTCTATAGCCTAACTGTCTGCCTGAAATATTCTAGCTACCTCCAACCTAATAATCCAGTGTCCTACAATTCAAATATCTTTGAGTTCCTGATATTTATAAAAAATAGGTGTGATTTTTTAATCTGTTTTCACACACACACACACACACAGAACAGAAATACCCTGGATAGGACTCTAGGAGTGATTTTTTGTGTATTTGTTTTTCTGTGGAAGCTGAACTCTCCACAAATAATACACACACACAAAGAAGTAAGTCCAGTCAAACAAATATTCTTTGAAATCAAATAAAAAAGTGTGAGATGTGCTAGGAAATAGAATAAATTATTGTTATTCAGGCACTTTATTACATTTAAGAGACACATATTCTGTGTCTTTCCAGAAGGAAAGCTAAACAGCATTTTTAGTAAGAGTCTTGACTGTTGCAGTGGGGGTATGCTGATAAAGGTGATAGTTTTCCATTGCTGTAGACACTGACCCACTTTACTGCCAAAAATATACTTAAATATTGAAGTATTGATCAAAATGTTGAGATATTGTTGATAGGAATGTAACTGCATAAAATCTTTAAAGGGAGGAATGTAATTTAAAAAAAAAATATTCTAAATGTCTGTGGGGCAGGGAGGAAACCATTCTTGTAAAGGAGAAAAATAGGACAAGATTATTCCAAGTAACCCAACTAAAATTTATCCCAATTCCAGTGATTAGCGCAGTCATCTGGGAAATAAAATTTTTGTGATCCATTCTCCTACTTATGAAAATTTTTCAATGGATTTGGGTTGAATTTGTGAAAAATTTGGGATAATCAGAAACAAGTTTTTCATTAAATGAGGTATTTATTTCTGACATGTTCAATGATTGGGGAGCTGTGGTTTATTATAATCTGGGGTATTATTTTTGCTGAGCTGAATTGAGAAGTTTTAAATTTCTCTGAGCCTTAAACAAACAAATTTGCTGAACTTTGGGACTTCTCTTCAAAAAGTCCTGATGTCCTTGATGTGACTATTTTTATGGTCTAGCAAAACACACTTTAGGTTGCTGTGAATATTCGTATGAATACAAGTTTTTTAGATCGGTGGCTAACTCGACATCAAATTAAATATAGAATTTAGTATAGCTACAATAAAAGCAATTGAATTAATTTTCCTTGTTAGTTCTCACATTGCACACTTTGGCTTCTCCAAAAAATTCAGTCCACATTTTTCATATTTTCAAAAAATATCATGACAAAGAAGGTTCATCACTGTTGCTTTTCAAAAAATGACAGCTCTTACTACTTCCTCTTTAAGAAAGGTAGAGGATTTGGGTAAGGATTTCAGAAGATGGGTTTTGAAACCGGACAGTGATTTGCCTCACTCAACTTTCTCTTTCAAGTCTTGATCTGCAGTTCTGGAAGGGAACTTATGAAAGTGTGGCCTTAAATTTAAGGTAAAATTAAAATTATTACAAGGACTTGGTTAAATTATATAATGAAATTTTGCTTTGTTTCCCTTCATAGTCTACATTGTATAGTAGAAAATCTTTCTAAACTACATTAAAAAATTTCTCTGTAATTGGATCTCAGTCCTAATCCACCCATTATTAAAAATACATTGTGCCTTTTCCTGATTCATTTTTACATAAGAAGTTTAGCCAGCATTCATTGTCCTGTTTCTTCTTTTTACAAGTCTATTTGCCTCATATTTGTTTGACTTTTCCTGAGGAACAAGATTGTTTCAGCTTTAATGCATTCAAAAATTAAATTGTCTTTTACATTGAGTTCAATTCTTCGGTTACTTTTGGTTCACTCTACATGGCTGTATTATTCTTAACAATAAGCTTGTATCCAAAAATGTGTGAAATTTGGATTATTTTATTTATAGTAGTCCTTGTCTCACCGCTCTTGTACTATTTTAAATTAGCTATTCTATGTAGAAACAAAACCCCAGATACCATAGGCTGTAATATCCTTACCAGGTTCCAGCTCAGTTTCAACCTAAGAAGAGTGGTCCACAGAAAAGAGGATCCAGGCGAGCAGAGCGAACTCAGATTATATGGTGCATTTGGAGAGACATCCAAGTAGTTTTTTCTCAGTGTCACAGATAGAGTCATGCACTCCATTCACAAAAGAAGCAGCAATTTATTGATATAACAAAGTTCAATGGTTAATGTGACAGTGGTTTAATAAGGTTTGATGGCAAGCTGCACTTGTATATTTACCACATAAAGGACAGGGTCAGACAAAATTGTCAGGGAGACCTTACAATTGAGTTATGAAGTTCAGAAAGGACTCCCCTGTGTTCTAAACTCTTTCTCAGAGAGGAGTCTAGGTGCAGCTGGATCTGCTCTTAGTCCCAGACTTGGTCAACAGTTTATGTCTAAAGGATTATATGCGCAAAATCAATCCTTTATATCACTTAGCTAATATTTCAAAGTTTCAGTGCTTTTATTGCCCATTCACTTACCGAGTACCTGATGTGATAAGGATTCTCTCAGCCTTGAGGAGTGACTTTGAAAGGCACCCTTACTCCAGGAGAGATCCTGGCATGCAACCCCTGCTGTGCAGGAGGGCAATGGACCCTTGGCTGTCCATTATTTAAGCAGTAAGATGATTGACTTACAGTCATATTTGCATACCAGCTGCATTTCAAATCAGCCTTTGGCTATTGTGTTATCTGTCTCACTTGAATCCACTTTGAGCTGGATATAGTCATCACAACCAGGTGCATCCATTATGATCCCTGCTACGAGTTATCACTTGAGCAGGGTTACGGGAAATAGAAGTCAAGTTGGGGGTGGCAAGGGAGCACACCATCTCACTCAGAGGTGCAGAGTGCATAGTATAAAGTCTTTGCAGACTCTGGAGCTGTGGGTGGAAGATAAGGCCAGGACTTGCAAAGAAATGTTGACAATTATTTAATAGCTTCTGCAACCCTTTGATTAACAGAATCTACTGTCACAGCAAGGCTGCTAAATAAAAAAAAAAAAAAAAAAAAAAAAATCTAGCTCATAAGGCACTGTGGTGGTGTGCTTCTCCTCCTTCCCTGGGTTGTTCTATGACCTTAGGAGCTGCTGGCTTGGCCTCGGTGCCTAAAGTAATGAGTTGGGTGGTTAAGCACCCCTTGATTTTACCAGTAACTCTTGCTCAGCGAAGGCAGAGAATGGCACTGTCCATACTGGACTGATACCCCTGCTCCTCAAGGCTCAGCCCTTCACCCACTGAGGGATGCAAAGGCATAAGATGTGACTATTTCACTGAACTCCAGGACAAACTTTCAGTAAGTATGCATTTGCTATAATATATTTTGCAAGCTTGAAGTAGTTAGGTTAATTCTGTAATTTTTGTTACTTAAACCAAATTTTATTGATTTGATGCTAAAATCTTACGGATAATCTTGAATTATGAACACTTTCCCTCTCTCCTCCCCCAGTGCACCCCCCACCCCCACCCCCTACCCCTTTAAACCTAATCTGTTGTCCAAGTCTGAGACTAGGAATAGATTCAGCTGTACCTAAACTATAGAGAGTTTAGAAGGCAAGAGGGTCTATTCCAAACCTTGTGACTCAGCAGAAGGATCTCCCTTATTCATTACCCCACTTTCTATACCTCTCCCATTAGACATAACCCATTGACCAAGTCTGAGACTGAGACTGGATCTAGCTGCACTTAAACTCTGTAAGAGTTTAGAAAGCAAAAGGATCCTCTCTAAACCTTGTCACTCTACTGGAGGATCTCCTTTCACCTCTTATGCCTTTCATCTTTATAAACTGTTTCCAAATTCATTCTAACATGATTTCAACTTGATTTCTCTCTCTGCATTTACCCCATGTAATAAGTAATAGAGTGAACCTTGCATCGTATCTTGTGTACTTGCATTTCCACAAATTTATATTAAAGTACTCCACTCAAACCGCTTGATGGTAATTCTTTAAGTGATGTCACCTAGCCGCTCCTTTCATGACAAGCACTTCAAGCAATGAAAAAATTAATCTTTTACTAAATTTCTGAACTTCTAAATGAAAAATCAGGTTTGTATCAGAAGAAGGGAAAAACCCCACGATTTTTTTTTTGTTAAAAAGGGAAGTATAAAAAAGTATAATGAGCAAAAGTGGTTTTCCTACTAAAATATATCTAAAGCAAAACTTTAGTTAAATGTGTATACATTTTTTTCTGTAAAACTCAAAAAACCTAATTTTCTCCTGGGGCTGTAATATTTCATGTAATGTATGTGTATTTTATGTCATCATCTCACTGATGTCATTATAACATTCTCAACAGGAACAAAAAAAAAAAAAAACTGGAAATAAAACATTTTCCTAAAAGGCTACATCTAGTGTCTCATAGGATAAGAGCTAAGAGAAGTGTAGAAATGGAAGTGAGATATGTTTATTGGTTCCCCCTCTCCTCAACCTTAAGTCTGGAAGCAGAAAGGATGATAACATGTCCTGATGATTCTAATTTTGGATAACTATGATTTTTTAATCTTGAGATTCTCAAGCAACTTAAGAAAATGGGTTATAGAAATGCCTTCTTTCTCTTCTGCCTTTCTATAGCTAGAAAAAACCATTTCATCTTCAGTTGAAGAGTCTGTTCACTATCCTTCACGTATTTTGTTCTTAAAACTCTCCAAAAGCCCACATAGGAGCACAAAATGGAACCCACAGAGCAACAGATTTTTCTGAAATTATTTTTTCATGGGCTAAAATTAATGATTATTTTGTAACCAAGACTACATAATTGAGAAATAACCGTTATTTTAATATTTTGTCAGATTATAATCGGAAATTATTTTCAAGCGCTTGTTCAAACATATCTACTTAGCATTCATGACTGAAAGGCGTTTAAGAATGGTATTTTGTTTCAGAACTCTGTAACCATGTATCAAGTGACATATGAATGTAAATTAAAGCAAATTAAAGACTAATTTCCTGATTTTTTAAAGTTAAGAAAACTGCTTCAACAAGAAACAACTAGAGCTACATTCATAAAATGGATGGCAAGGTGGAGACATTCAAATAAGTAAGTTTAACAATCTTACCGAGGTCATGCAGTCATTCTGGCTGCATATAGCTCCAGAACAAAATACAGCAAAATTTAGAAGATAACTCAAATTTCAGTGGGTTGAGTATGCCTCAAGTACAATATATATCTCACTTTACTGTTGTTTCAGTACTCCATTGACAAATCTCACAGGGACAAATAACTCTGTTCCTAATGCAGTTAGATATCTACTACTGTGTGAGAAAAGTGGGTCTACACATGTACATAGTATCCTCATAAAATTAGAAATATGAAATGCAGTGAGAGAAAGAGAAGGTTTTTTTTTTAAATCTAACCAACCCATTCCTATTTTAATTAGTTGTGATATTACATTGTATTGTGTTTCTGAAGCAGTTAGCCTATACATAATGTTCCAAGAGAAAAAAATAAGAGGCATCTGATATGAAGGCTATGCTTTTACTGATGTCAGAATAAGATGAGGAAGGCATTATGAGCTTCCTGGAAGCAACTTTCTCATCAAAGGCAATTAAGTATAAAGATGTCATTACTGGTTCAGATAGTCCATAAGTAGCATATTGCCTGGTGACTGGGGGGGAAAGGGAAGAAAAGAAGGAAGCACTGCTGTTTGCTTATCCTTTTCATACTTTTCTCTAGGACGTGTGTTACGTGTTATTGGCCAGTTATGAAAAGCAACTGTTGGGCTAAGTGAACTTTTAATCTGACCTGTCACAGCCATTCTTATCTTCTTATGTCTTCAGAAGTTTATAATAAAGAGAAGAAACCAGGAGCCAGGAAGGTGCTAATTAATATTTATAGTAGAACTAAATTAATCAAAGAGCTCGAAAAAAGGGATAAGAAAAAGCGATATAAGCCTCAGAAGTACCATGGTACACCCCTGGAAGACTATGCAATGTCCTATTGCAAAGAAACACCTACTAGAAGACAAGGGAGGGATGTTCTGGTATAGCAAAGATCATAGCTTTTACTCAGTCTCTTATGCAGCACCAGAAGATGGAGAAAGAAGGAGAAGAAAATGACCACTGGAAAAAAAGTAACAACAAGGGAGAGTTTATTTTAAGTTAGGACTGAAGTACCTACAACTAAAATACAAATGGCTGTGGTTCTGGGCTTAATCTTAACTATGTATTTCATTGGTTTCTCTTTTTTGTAATTTAGTCCCAGTGCTGGAAAAATGAGGTTTTTTGTAAACACTGGATTTGCTTATAAGTAAGAATATATTTAAATATTGTATAACAGTCAAACTTACTCCTTGGATGATGATCTAGGGATTCAGCGTTTATCTTCTACTGGTGTAGCCAGTAAGATCAAACACACTGAGATGCTATAACAGGGCCATTTCCAGACTAATTGCGGGCATTGCTACTTATGTTGCTGTAACAGCCTAGAGTTAGTGACTTGAGGTCCTGAAAAAGTGGCGGGGGCCAGGGGGGTGGCGGGGAGTGGAGAAATGTTTTACTTGTACAAGTGATAGCTACAGAACTTTTATAGAATTAACTAAACAAGCTTTGGAGGACAAGCCAGAGTGCAGCATTCATGACTAACAATGCTTAAGAGAAGGTGAAAATGGAAAGCAAAACACAAGGGACGCTCATGGCCACACATATTGCAGGTCAACAATTGGACTTGTTGATCTAAAAAGCCTTTTCCAACGTGAATGATTCTATGATTAATTAACTTGTTTGTTTTTTCCTTTTTTTTACTTACTTCACTTCCGTTAGTTAAACTTCAAAATTTAGTTTAAAGGCTTATTTACTTCTTTTTAGCATTGAACAGTCTGACTTCATTGGTCCTAATTTTTTCCTTTCATTATAAATGTACATTTAATAAAGTTCTGTGTTTCTTAAGCACTTGTTGACCATATGCCATCTACTTAATAGTAAGGAAATGTGAAGAGACAGCTATACCAGAAGGTTTTATTGAAGTACCAAAAAACAGCAAGCTATCTACACAAGCCAATTAAATGGCACTGCATGTCCCCAAAGTAGAAAGCACATAGAGTTACATGTAAGTTGATATTTTATCCAGCAAATAAATCAACCCTTACTCAACACACTCCATAAAACTAATCAGGTACAATATACTCCATATGGATTAGCAGTCCCTTCACCCCAGGTATATTAAAAACGCATGTGGAAAGCTGCTTTACCACTCTATAAGCTATCATTGAAAGACATTCCTTGGTATTTCACAAGCCAATAAAGTTGTGTGTGCACTAGTAATCAGTCAGTAATTGAAAGTACTATATGTGTAACATATTCAAGCACTTCCTGCTTTCCAGGCCTCCCTTGATCATAGATTCATGTGATTTTGGGGAACACTTTCCAGCTGTATGAATTAGTAAAGTCCATGACTGTGTAAGATTCACACTGGTGGATCACATACTTTACCTTTACAGAGCACAGCCACATATATTCTATTTACATATAGAGCTGATGAAAAATACAGTTGCTGCTACAGAGGACTGAATTTTTAGTTCAGTTTTTGTGCATGAGGTCTATATCTCTAGAAATCCTGCTTATGAATGTGAATTTTCCCAATGGCTTCAGGGTCCCCTCTGGTTGTCAGGATTTTAGGCTGAGATCTGTCCTGTTGTTGGCTTTGGGAAAGTTCTTGAAACACAAGATTTTTGAAGGATATATGTTGGATACAAAAAGCTAGCATTTTCTCATTGAACTGCTGCATTAAAATAGTTTGTGCTGACAGTCCATGGTCAACACCAAAGGCTCCACCTTGGAAATCTCACTCTCTGCAAGACAAAATTGTCAGCGCTCTGAGGGCACCAACAGCCCTGCCTGTCCTCCCCTGGGCCTCCCCCTACACTACCCATGGCCCAGGACCCCACTTCAGCCCAGTTCCTCACCCGGCTACACTGTGGGATGTTGGTCTCCAGCTCCCCACAGCTCTGCCCTGCCCAGGCATGGGCCCCACTGAGCTGGGCCCACCCATAGGCCAATGTCCCAGCCCAGAATCAGCCGATCCCTGTGATCCCTGTCCTCGGGGAGGCTCCCAGTGCCCAAGGGCTGTGGCTGCCCTGGTGGCCCCTGGCTGCCCTGCTGCCTTGCTGGAATGATGGTACAGATCCTGGCTGCCATTCCTGCTGATGCTTCCAGGGAACCCCCAGCCCACAGGCAGCCACTGGCCCTCCCTTCTCCCTGACAAAAATATTATTCGTGGCATATTCTTCATGCCCACAAATGGCAGGCAAACAATTCTCAGCAGAGCATGACAGCCTGCCAGCACTGTCAAGCAGACAGTTGATTTTTCCAATGTCAAAGTGATTAGCACGTATCTGTGACAATGAGCGGCTCATTTCCGGCATAACCCCTTCCCATATGTGTGCTGGCTTCTCAGTCATGTTGGAGGCACTGGAGTCCAAGAAAAAAAGCCTGTATGGACATATCAACTCATGCAGAAGTTCTGGAGCTCTGCTTATCATTACAAATTTGGAAATAATGTGATTCCATGTTAATTATTCTGTTTCATAAATTCTGGAGGTTTCATCAGATAAATCTGTTTATTAAACATCTTTGCATGCCATGTCCTTAGATGTTTCAGCAATGACTAGAGGGCCTTCTTTTGCAAAGGTCTGCACACCTCTTCCTGCATTATGAAGAGCAATGCTGCAGCGAAACAGTTGCATCCAATGGACCTGACCACTCAGCAGCTCTGGCCGCTGTTACAGACATGGAATCAAACGACAATATGGGCCAACCAAGTCTCCCGCACTGGCAGGAACTGAATATTGAATTAGAGACCCTTTTCTAAGAGGTCTTTGTTTTGTGTGACAGTAAGGAGGCCAATTTGCCTCCCTGTATCCTAGCACTAGGGCTTGAATACCAATAAGGTCCGTGCAGGCACAGGTAAGCAAACCTTGGAAGGTCTGGCAGGCAATTTTCCCGCTATGATTTGATGGGCTAAACTACAGACCGTAAGGCTCCCTAACGGTACAGAAATTACTCCCCTCTCCACATTTCTCCAGCCAGATTGCTGTCTCTTACAGAACATCCTGTTCCAATGCCTAAGACTTACCAAATGCTCGAGCAGCAGAAAGAGAACAGCTTCAGGATACGAATCCAGGTACTGCCTCTGTATTTTCCCAAGACCTAGCTCTTTCACTTTTTTTGCACAGGAACGTATTTGAAGAGACTGAAGAATCTTTCCAGACCCAAGTAAAGTCAACGTAACAGTTGATAAAAGACTTAGGCAATTGCATTTTTTCATTAGCTTCACCTATGCTTTCTTTTCACCTATTTTTCTTTGTAATACACTTGTAGCCTCACCTGGCTGAAGCAGGTGATCCATTAATGGTTGTATTCACTTATTTAAATGCAATGCCAAGAGGATACAGGCACATAAGGTAGCAGAACATCAGGCTCGCAGCACTGGCAAATCATTCTGTCCAGAGTAATAAACTGCATTTGTTTCTTCCAGTCTTTAAATACATAGCTTTCTACTTCACACAGAAAAAAAGTCAGTCCTTCAGTTTGTGAATAACGGCCATCCTTCCACAGAGGGCAGCCAGCACCTACTAGAACATGGAGTTTTACAGCAGGATTTACATGTGCACTTTGGCAATCACAGGAGCACTAGAAAGGAACTGCTGGGATTAAAGCTATGAATACAGAGGAGGCAGATGTGAAGCAGATGAGAAGAAAACAGCATGTAAATGTATAATGGGTCAAGATATAAGAACATGCTGCCAATAATAAAAAGGTGCTATAGGAGAAGAAAAATAGTTTACCCTCTGCCTAAATCACACACACTTTGCTGAATTAATCACTTTCTGATAACAACGATGCTTCATGGAACTTGCATAGCTCTGAATTTTGGATTTCATTTTGGCGTAGAAGTTTGAGATGAATATTTACAAGGTGATTTGTACGGACAAGACTGAGTTCCTTTCACTTAAAAAAAAGCAGCACATTCTATATAAAGTTTTTACTGTCTGAAAACATGAACAGGAATCAAAACATGAACAGGAATCAAAAGAATTCAAAACTGCACATTTTTCAGGTTGAACCTAGTTTGGGTGCATCATATGTAACTCGATAAACAAGCAATAGTCATGCTACTTTAGTCACTGAAAGATAATTAACTTTGCTGAAGTGTGTATGCTTCTGAGTTGATGGTATATTCAACATGATAGTGAAAGAAGACAGCTCTTGCCCAGCTGCTTAATGTTCAAAATACTCAAGTGCATGAACACAGCCAGTGTAATCTATTTCTAGTAGTTTGCAGTCTGAACTGAGCACTACAAATTCTGACATCTCTTAAACTACTCAATCCCCTGGATGAAAAATTGTTGTCCTTTTTTCTCTCTGTGCCATTCTTTCCTCATCCTTAAAAAACGGACAGCTGTTCTGGACCTATGAATAGAAGGCTCTGTTCTGTTTCATTACTAACAGAGATTAGTAGTACCTCTCAAGAAGTGAAGTAAAATGCTTGTTGAGGCTAAAGGCTCTGTATTTTAATTTGCTATGGCTTGTCAGTATGGTCTTGTTTATACTGTTATATCAATGCCTCTTTAAAAGTTGTGAATTTCAGTATTGCTTTAGCTTACCCAATCCAACGTACTCTTCAGATTGTAATAAAAGTGTCATTAATGTATGGTTTGCAAATCAGTGCTGATGTTTCATATGACATCTTTCTAGTTCTTATTTAGTGTTTCAAGGCTGTAGGAAAATGAGGGTTGATTTTACCAGTAAAAATAGTTTTTAAAAAATCATACATATTCTTTTTAGTTATATATTGATAAATTTTATCTTCTCAATTTAAAAAACTTCAGAGATCTGTCAATATATATATTATTTTTTTTCCAGAGGACAAAATAAATTCAACAGAGGAATTAGAGCAAAACAGTATGATTATGTATGATTAGTTTATGCTTAAATTATTAAAAGATTAGTTTTATTGAATGCAACAACAAGCTAAATGGCAACGCAGACCAAAGTAAGATTCCAAAAATTATGTCTTAGCAAAAATGAAACCAAAAATTGAGAGGGGGCAACCAGGAGTGCGATTGTAACTACAAGTGTGGACGAATAATAATTTTTTAGTCCAGTGTTCTATCACTCATCTTCTCCACTGACCTGGAGGTTCCACTTAGCAAATACATTGAGAAAACTATCCCCACCTGAACTAAATGTCAATTTCTGTCTGACATTTGCAGTATGCAGAATATTTGAAAGTCAGTTATCAATGTACTATCTACTGTTTGGTCTTCATTAAGAAGGTATGATAGCCTATAAACAGCATCACATGCAAAGTGACAGATGGTTGGAGAAAAACTGAAGACGTTGTATGCCTTTTCTACTATATAGACCTCGATTTCAAGTACTGTGTTGCTTTTCCTCAATCACCAGTTTTGCTGCAGTAGCACCATCAATTTAATTTGTGATTTCCAAATTTGCAACACTGTGAATGTGCAGTAGTGTGGAATGTAATGAGAAGTGAACTGGAAGTTCATCACTAAATCGATTATATTTACTGAAAATTCATTGATTACCCTTGAGGTGAACTTATGTACTACAAATAACTTTTTTTTTTTTTTTTTTTTTTTAATTACCCCCAAATCTGTTTGCTTCTATTAAATTACTGCCAGCCCAGTTATGAAACATCAAGAAGAGACCTCTATAGTACAAATAGATGGAATGGATTGCAGCATGGTTTTCACATGTCCATCAGCCATGACAAGAATACAAGAAAAAGGCCAATAATCCAGGTGAAACTGCTGAGGAAGCAAACAAAATATCAATGATTGGTGGGTCATAACAAGAGAACATGCTGGAAAAATAAGTTTCTATATGGGGGGAAGAGCAAAACCCCATTGTTATTATTTATTTAAATTACATAGACACATGGCTAGATTAATTATAGGAAAGAGAGCAAGATGAAAGGTTTGTTTAAAATATACTGGAGATGAGTCATCATATAACAAAAGTAGATAAGTTTTGGAATTTGAAAGCAAAAGATAACTAAGAAAGGGAAAAGTAATTAACAAATTTTTATTTTTAAAAAAATCTCTTAGTAGCTGCACTGTATCAAACAATCATCAGAAGTCTATGGTTTTGGGATAGCTCTTAAAAAGGAGTTAAGCAGAAAGTTCTACTAAGTTATCTACCCAGAACTTTCACATCTGACTTTCTTATTGCACAATTTCATAGTCCCTGACCAGCCTTTGGAGTTATATGGAAAATACTGTAGTTTACAGAAACCTCTGTCTGAGGAGTTTATGAGTATAAAGGTTTAAAGTGATACAGTCTTCTCGCATATATAGTTGTTGAC
Organism: Falco naumanni; assembly: GCF_017639655.2. Lineage (NCBI taxonomy): Eukaryota > Metazoa > Chordata > Aves > Falconiformes > Falconidae > Falco > Falco naumanni. Next base: position 25,357,627 of record NC_054055.1, on the reverse strand, counting down.
ACTAAGCTCATACGTATATTCGGTTACATTTAGATTGAGGTTTTCCTACTTTGGTAATAATAAACCGATTTTTTATAAGCATTATATGGTTTTTTTTTCTATTATATTTATATTATAAAATACATTTCTATTTATGGAATATGGAAAGAGTGTGGCTGTCAGGGCTAAACCTTTTTTTTCAACTCTCTTACAGCATACAAATCCATACCACTATCTGTTAACACCACTGTTCCTTTAAACTTCAAAGTTGGTGATGTTCATCCTCACTTTTTTGAAAAAAATACTCTTTATTATACATGCTTATTTATAAGAGAGATTTCATTGGTGCTTCTTTTTGGTTTGGTTTTTTTCATTGCCAAACTTAGGTCTAGTTGAAATACAGAACCTAAAAGAAAGGAGGAACAATTAATATCTTTTTCTATAATCCCTGCTCTTTTCAAGTAGTGCTAAAATAATGATAATATACTACAAGATTCAAAACCAAGCAAGAATCCAAAGCTTTCTATGGCACTCCTAATGTTGCAGTTTAAAGGCAAACTACTCTGACTCTATACGCAACCCTTCTGAAGCTTCTCATCTCAAAGTGAAATTAGCCTCTTAATTGAAAAGGCAATTTTTATTAAAACATTTTTTATCAAACTGAAGTAAAAGCAGGGTTTTGCAAACTGACCTCTTGTAAGCTGACATGTGTATGTGTATGCTTATGTAGGGTAACTGAAAATACAAAACAAAAGCAACAATTTTATGAAAGGCTACCCTTATATTTGAAGCATATAATCAATAATCTCATGATCTATATTATGAAGCTGTCCTGCAGTTTTTTTCTAATTGAGTAAAGTTTTTTTCTTGGGGGAGGGGATGAGGATGTTTTAGTTTGGGGGGGTGGGGGGTGGGGCGTGTTTGTTACTGGTTTAGGACTCTAAAACAGAAGCTCATAGTAATGGTGTCTACCAAGGATGCTCCCACAGGATACAAATTTCTGTATTCTTATAAAATAAGTTTGTACGAAGAGATCTGGTTTTACATAGCTCTTCCAAACAAAGCCTTTACCACATAGTTATTAAGCCTGACAATAGCCTAGTGAATAAAGCAGGTATTAATTCATTTTTTAAATTAAATAAAAAAAATTAAAAAAAAAAAAAAAAGAGGAAAAAGGTTTTCCAAAATCGTAAGCAGGAAGAAAACTGAAGATTTAATCTGGGAGTTTTGACCAAATCTCTGACCACCAGATACATCATATCAGGCATTTTAAAGGAATTTTTCTCTGTGGTAGTTTGTTACATATATAATTACAGTTACAATTCAGAACTTGACACTGATTTCAAAGAACAAGATTAACAGGCAACCCGAGATCTAAATATGTCTTAGGTATTTTACATGAGTCACATTCTGAAGGAAAGCTAAACATGTACTTTTTACATCAAGGAATAGTCCCTTAACCACATCTTTTACTGGGCTGGGGTCAACATTAGAGATGATCATGTTTTTCAGAGGAAAATTTCAACACTTGGTATAAACAAGTAAACAGTAACAGATTTGATGGCAATTTCTCAGCCGTAATCAGTTTGTCACACAATCACAGAATGGCTGAGGTTGACAGGCATCTCTGGAGATCATCTAGCCCAATCACCCTGCTCAAGCAGGGTCACCAACACAAGGTTGTTCAGGATCATATCCAATCAGGTTTTAAATTTCTCTGTGAGACTGGAGACTCCACAGCCACTCTGAGAAACCTATTCAGGGTATGACTAACCTCACAGGAAAAAGTTTTCTTTATATTTAAATGGAATATCCTATTTTTTATTTTGTGTCCATCACCTCTTTTCCTGTCACAGGGCACTCCTGAGAAGAGTCTGGTTCCATCTTCTTTAGTCCTCTCACAAAGTATTTAAACACATCGGTAAGACCTCTCTGAGCTTTCTCTTCTCTAGCTGAATAGTCCCAGCTCTCTCAGCCTCTCCTCATATGACAGATACTTCAAGCTCTTAACCATCTTCATGGCCCTTGGTTGGACTCTCTCCAGTATGTCCATGTCTCTTTTGTACTGGACAGCCCAGCACTGGATGGAGCACTTCAGATGTGTCTCACCAGGGCTGAGCAGAGGGAAAGGGTCACCTCGCTCAACCTGCTGGCAACACTCTGTCTAATGCAGCCCAGGAGCCTGTTGTAATTTATTTCTGCAGAGGCACATTGCTGGCTTATGGTCAGCTTGGTGTTCAATAGGACCTCCAAGTCCTTCCTTGACAAGCTGCTTTTCAAATGTTTGTCACCAGCCTGCCCCAGTGCCTTGGGTTACTCCTCCCCAGAGGAAGCACTTGGCATTTCCCTTTGCTGAACTTCATGAGGTTCCTGTCTGCCCATTTCTGCAACCTGTTAAGGTCCCTGTGAATAGCAACACAACCCTCTGCTACATCACCCACTCCTCCAAGGTTTACCACCTGCAAATGTGCTGAGGGTGATCAGGGAAGATGTTGAATGGTATTGGCCACAGTATCAAACCTTGGGACAAACCACTAGTAATTGGCCTCTAGCTGGACTTTGAGTCTCTGATCACAACCTTTTGATTCAACAATTCAGCCAGTTTTCAACCCACCTCACTGTTTCCTTACCGAGTCCATTTGTCATTATTTTTCCCATGTGGATGATGTGAGACAGTGTGAAAGCCTTACAAAAGTCAACATAAACAACATCTACTGCTCTCCACTGAGCAAGTCATATCATCGTAGAAGCATTCCTGGCTTGTGGGTTATGATTTCCCCTTCAAAAATCCATGCTGGCTTCTCCCAGCCACATTCCTGTGATGTGAAGCTGACCAGCCTGTAGTTCCCTAGATCCTCTTTCTTACCCTTCTTGAATACAGCAGTGATATTTTCTTACTTGCAGTCCTCAAGAGTCTGCCTCCTCACCTGCCATTACCATCACCTATCACCTAGTTATAAAGTTTCCAAAATTACTGGAAAATTTTCAGTAAATATTAAAAAGAAAACCCAACCAAAACCCAGAAAAACCAGCCCTGGAGTGATTGTTTGTATAGATTAATTGTCATAATGTTAGGGGTATTGAACTGTGTATGATTAGAGTGTAATACATTTTAGAAGACAACACATAACTCAGTATCATTGTTTCTTGAAAGGCATCTTTTCATTTAACTAGCAATTACTTAGTATTACTCAGTGGAATGCAGACCATAAGAAACATAAAATAAATCAGAAGATGGTATAGAATCAAGAATTCTATACAGAAATACTATGTTCCCTTTAATGAGGTAAACAGTACAGTAAATGCAATTCTACTTTAAATGTAGGACAACTGCTTGTCCAATTTCTAAACCTATGGCATAAGGCATTTATATAAATCTATGTAAGTTAGGCAGGACTTCCTTTCTTATTCTGTTTTAATTGACAAAATGTCTTGGAAATACTCATGGGAAGAAATAAATTGAAGAACAAAGAGAAAATAAATTAAGGGGCAGAATCATAGATGATTGAAAGTCCAATAATGTAAAGGAGATTAAACCTTGAAAAGATTGTGAATAGGGAATAATATGAATAGAAACAAAACTCAGAGTTCAATGTATCATCTTTACCATATGCCTACTGAATTTCAGGTTTTTATCTCAATTTTGTATGTAAAAGAGAACATAGGGAATTACTGCAAAAAATCACCCACTTTAACAGCAGCTGCAGATTCCTTGTAGCTTGCATTATTTATTAATCCCCAAAAAACGTGGTTTGGTTTTTATTCCAGTGATTCTCTTCCCCACATGCTTCAGAAGACAGTAAAATAAATGTAACCTTTTCTTCTCCATGGGAGTGACATCACTAGCTGCATAAGATTTCCTGAGACTAGAAAAATTGCAAGATCTGTCTCCACAATCTCATTTCAACTCACAGGTAAAATGCAGTTGAAACAATTCCAAGAGGGCCATAAGCATTTAATATTATCATACAAAATGGAGAACTGGAACATGGTCTAGTGGGGAAAATGAGAACTCTGTTATGCACATGAGTCAGTATTTAGGGAGAGACAATGACTTGCAAAGTCACTAATTAGATTTCTAAGTCTTATTTCAATCCTACTTTAGGCAAACCTTGGAGTCTAATGTATATTGGATGAAAATGCCCTTTCTACAATCAATGACTATGAGAAAAAATATTCTATGAATACTCTTCTCCATCATTTCTAATACATCTTTTCCTTCATGTCATTTGTACTAGGATTTATGGAGAAGGCAGTTATGGGATAGGTATTTCTCCTTTCCCTGGATATTTTATTTTCCCCTGTTGGACAGTCTGTAACTGAGGAGTTCAAGGCTAATTCTACTTTCTTAGAATAGAATATAGAGCCAGAGAGTCAGATCTTCTGACTTTGTGACCAGTGCAAAGTATTATATGGGTTATGTGTGGCAACAAGGGACTGGATTTTATAATTTCTAAATGTTCACTCCAGTCTTGTGTTGTTACATGACCACTACACAATTAGTGTCATCACAGTTCCTAATGTAGTACTTCTGAAGTGAACTTTTCAATGACAGAAGTCACTTCTTGAATTTTTCTGAGTGTAGTCTCAAGGCCCAATCAATCTTATACTGATACAGAAAAAAAAAGAAAAAGCTTTCCAACCATTTTCATCGTATGGTCCTTGATTCAGTTTACGTGGCAGCAGAGATTTACCATGATACGCTGCAAAGATGACTTACTAATTCCCTAGATTATAAGCATATGAAAAACCCAGCAAACACAACATTTTGCATGGACATATGTCCCTGGCAAGTTCCACTCAGTGCAGCAACATCATGTTTTGGCCATGACCACTTGCCCCTGTGCTCTGTCAATCTGCCACATTCTCACACTTTGAGCAATGTCAGATCCTTAACATCCTCTTTTATTCTAAACATGAGTTTTCAGAGCAATGAATTATGACATAAAAGAGGGAGTTAAAGAACAATTTTGCCTCTCCCATATTGATATTCCAGCCTCTTTCTCCTGGGGGAGCCTTGCATATGGTAGTTTGTCAGGCTCCCCTTTAAAAGGTTCACCCTAATTTAACTGTTGAAAATCAAGCAGTTTAAAAAGATGCAACTTTGGAGTGTGTTTTAAGGAAAGGGAGATGGGGGGAAGCAGAGGCAACTCTAGAAATTATGAAAATGTTTCAGTTTGGGTAATAATCCTACCAATATTCAGCACAGCTTTGTCTGTGAACGTGTCAGGTTTATGATATGTGCAATTCACTGTTTAACTACTAAGCTGATGGATATTAACTTACTGATACTGATTACCAAATAGATATTATCTTAATTTACAATCTAACTGTAGTATAGGATTTTTAAATGTATATCTGTACAGTTCATAGTACAGTGAATAAAGACTGTGATCAAAATCACAATTTTAATACTACTAATAATGATACTGATACATTTAATGGACTGTCAAATGAGGAAGAGAGTCTGTGAGATGTTATTATCACATTATTGCCTACACCTGGAAAAGACTTAATGGTATGTTAATCCTGCAGATCTGTTTCACTATTAAACACAGATCTAAAAATCCCAACTACAGTTCTAAATAATGGGCTTCATAAAAAGTAACTTCATTTTTATAAAGAGAGATCATGCAGACAACTGACAGACAATAAACAGAGAGTGTTAGAGTACTCCACTCCAGCAGCTCACAAAATAAATCCTTGGCGATTAAATCTCAAGAAAGAGAGAAGGTTTTTGATAAGTTCAAAGGGGACAGTTTTGACCTTATGGGAAATAGACCCATAATTTATGAAATGCATGGAAACTCTTTACTGCAAAGTGTAGTGTGAATGAACTACTAGATCTAAACCATTTGCACTTTTGTACCTCTTGTACCTCTCTGGAATGCAAGTCTGCCACCACAAGTCGTCATGAAAGCAGAGTAGCCACACTCTTAGATAATGCTTTATCACTGCACCTGCAAAAATGACAAGTAAAAAGAAAAAAGGTTATCATTCCAGTTACAAGGTAGTAAAAACTTAAATGAAATGCTATTAAAACAGTTGAATTTTACTAGTCAATAAGAAAATATCTGGATTATTAAAAGTCACATGCTAAATTGAGCAGGTCTTCAAGTGTTTGCTTTCAAATTAACTTTTTAATTTTAGACATGTCCTTCCTTTTCCAAGAAGCTGTTGAATTCTTTTATTTTGATAAAAAAGTAGTTCCTTGGTATTTTAGACATGTCAGCAAGCATGTTGTACAAGCTGCTGAGCTGTTGCTATGCAGTTTGCTGACAGATCTTGTTTTCTAAAACCCTAGCTTTGATTTTCCACATTTTTAAAAAGTGCAAACAGTAAGTACATACTAATCAGTCTTGCAATGACTTTTTAAAAAGTACTAAAACTTGAAATAACCAACCTTTTCTGTAAAACAGCAGTTACTCCAAATTCAGTTGTCTATAAACATCCTTGTACCTGTGCTATTTTTTACGTTTTGTGAGAAGATCTGTACAGCAAAAGAAAAGAAAATACACAGAAAAGCCAAAAACATCTGAAAGGGGAAATAGAAAATGTAAAATAGTATGCCTATTGTTTGTGACAGACAAAATACTCAATATAAATAACCTGCTTCCAAAACCAAGTGTCAATTAAAATCTTTCTGTTGCTAAAATGACTCACTGTTCTCTAATTCTCACATACTTCTTGGTATTATTGGAAAAGCTCAGCTCTGTGGACTCTTCTTCTGCAGCCATATGACATGACTCAGTCCTCATCAGGGATGCATTTGTTGCCCAAGAGAGAAATATATAAAGCAGAATAGTGTGGTGTGTTGCAGTATATATTATCTTTTAGGTACAATGCTACCATACTGTACTTTGTGGTATAAATTGACAGAAGCAGGAGATAATCCTTCCTAATTCAATTGTGTATGACTGTAGTGATAATCAACGATATTTTCCTTTTGTGACAACCTAAAAGCAAAATCTTAAAAGAGTATTTTTTTTTTGTTTGGGTTTTTTCCTACTGTCCACAAACCTGTCACTATTCCAAAACATGAAATATATTCTATAGCAAGGGAAGATGTGACGTAGCCTTATAGATGCATCACTTATCTCTGTTCTTCCATTTAAGGAAGTACAAAAGTTCTCCTTTCCTTCCAGTGGCTACCATCCAGCAACACAGGACTGGAGACATCAAGCTGGAGGTCAATAAATTTCAGGTTTTCCTACTCTTAAAGGGATATTTACTCATGTATATAATGCCATATTCCAGTTCTGTTCCTTCTTTCACAAAGTAGCCTAGCAGAATTGACAGAAGAGCATGCTTTAAAAGCTGCAGCTTTTTAGGGATTCTTTTTGCTTTTAGATCACGTGTCTTTACGTGTCATAGAGGCATTGTGTGAAACACAGGCATTAATCCACCTTTGTCAACATACCCACATCCCAATGCACAGAGCTGGAGCTGTAAGTCTGCTCTATCATTTGATTCTCAACAAACCATCAGGAAGCAGAACGAACATAAAGTGGCTCAACTACAGCAAAGTAAGAGTTAAAAAATGTTAGCAGAGATTTGGGGTTTTATCAGGTGAAAAGCACAGTGTAATGACTGACTTTAAAAGTGGTTTTTATGACTGAAAGGATAAAAAGAAATTAAAACTGTTGGGCTTTCTTACTCTTTATCTAAATTAATTTCTTTGACCATTGGGTTATTGCAGTGATTTGTTGCTCTTAGACTTGCATTGTGTTCTGATGCTAGCACTGCTGAGAAAATGTATCCTGTAGGCTTATAATGAACAGGCTCAAATTGCTGTGTAATGTGACACTTATCATTATTCCCCCCTTTACCAGCTGAAAGTGGGACTGTTAATACATTTAAGGCAGGGTGAGAAGAACTGCTGGTAACTCAATTGCCTTTAGATCAAACCCGTCCCCCACATTCCCCCACATCAAATATTATTACTGCAGCTGAGTAAAATGAATAACTATTCTTGCTCTTATTATGTGGATATCTAGTGGTACTGAGTTCAAGGCCCACTGTGCTATCCCTGTGAGATTTACAGACTAGGAAAGAAACACAGCTCAAGAAACAGTGGCTGAAGCTAGATCGATTTAAGCTGGAAACAAGACATATATTTTTAATAGAAAGCTATCAGGGGAGATAGAGTACATGTTCTATATTCTTCAAAAAAAGCTCAGACCCTTTAAAAAAGAAGCTACTGTTTATTTAAATGCCAATTATTAGGCTAAGTACAGTAATGATTAATGAAATTTTACACAGTCAAGTATATCAGTTATGATGAACTATTTGAGCCTGTGTCCTTAAAAGCTCTGAATGGGAAACTCACTGCATAGACAGTGGGCAGAAGGGTGAGATTATTATTCCTATTTTACAGATGAGGAAAAAAGACTAAGGAGGCAATGCACTACAGATATTTTATTTGAGTCAAAAAAAATCAGTATTATTTTTCCTGCTATGTAACAGAACTTCAATTCACCCTTTAAAAATACATATATATAGCGTTTGGGTGTATAGAGGTCACCTCCATGCCTCCTTGTACAGCTTTTAATCTCGCTGGTATTTGAGCACGACACCTGATACGTAATGTATAAGAAAGGAAGCTGAACTGTCAAATCTGTGATTTAACCCTTGTTCTCTGTCTTCCCAGATATCTTGCTATTGGTGCTTACTGTCACATCATTACTGTCTGGCTTCTTCCTGTAGCAGTAAGAACTCCTTCATTTACCCATTTCAGCTACACTGTAGTCAACAGACTCCCTGTGCTCATTCCTTTTTTATAAGAAATATTGTCAACTTTCCTCCTGGAAAAAAAACATAGTGCTCATGTAAAATTGTTCCTGCTGTGTAGAAGATACATTTATAATATTCATTGGAGGGTTCAGCTTAGGAATTTAACAAACACATGCATAAGTTCAGGCTCCATCCCCACAGCCTTTGCCAATATACTAAGTATAGTCAGCATGTGCAGATGTACAACTGACCAGCAAGTAAGATGACACCCTCTACGTAGCTGTTGCCACTAGTCCTATTGTTCCTGCTACCATACTCTACTGCTTCTCTGAATCATTCAGTATAAGGCTACAACTACTCCCTGCAGGCATAAAACTGATCTATGTTGACCCTAATTGGCTTAGAAAGTCTGCCAGGATCATGCTATAATATCAACTAGGTATTTGCTTACCCTGTATTATTATATTAGATTGTAGCATGGAGCAAAAACTAATCGAGTATAAGACCTTATTGTTCAGGTACTTTGAAAAAAAGCATAAAGAAAGAGAGCAGCAATGCTTATTCTAATTTAAGGCAATGCCCCAGATGGATCCTGATTGACCCAATTAGCTGAAGGACCTAATTTGGGAGCATGATTGCTGTAAGCACTGGCTGTTGTCAGAGGACAGAGACAGAGACAAGCATCTCTGTTGTGGCTTGAGACCATCCTAGCTCTGAATTATCCTGTGGAGTTGTCTTTCTTCCTCCTTAACTGATAAGTATGCTTACACTTCCAACTTAAGTATCTCTGTTAGGTACATAAACACAGGTGAGATGAATCAGGGCTTAAGCAGAGGTGATGAATTGAAATAATTGTGTAAAGCAAGGATAACAGCTACGGGTTTAGTTTCTCCTTTATGTATAGCTGATCCTGGATCTATTGATGATGCCTATCTGAGATACAAATTTCTGAGTTCAATTTAACCATTTGTGAGACTGGCTTTCTAGTTATTTCAGCAAAACTAAGTCTTCAGCTAGACAGAGATTGTTGAACAAATTTTTGTTGTTGTCATTTGGGTTTTGGGGTGTTTTTGTCAGAGAATGTCCATCCATTAGAATTACTTTTGTTATATGGGTCAGTTCTTTGGCTACTCTAACTGGGAAAACACAAACACAAATGAGTCTCAAACCTCCATTCTTATGTAGATTTTCAGGCCTCAGCATTTATGTGCAAGGCAGAAACATCTGCATAAGCAGTAGCTTTGGTTTAGGAAATCAGACAGAATTTGAACCAAAGGCTGTATCAGGCAGCAGAAGCTCAGGTGTTAACAGTGACTGACCTAGGCCATGAAGAGTGTCTTTCATGAAGAGTGTGAACCAAGGTACAGACTGATAAAGAAGCCAACTGAAGGCCATACTGTCTAGGGGCAAATAGGAATCCTGTTAATTAGGAAGGCAAGAGAGGCAATTCAAAGAAAAGGGAACAAAGTTTCTAGGTGAGTGGGAAGACTGAAGCTATTTGAAGGAAAAATATGTCATATAATATTGGTTATATACTGGTTGTTCTACTATACTGAATTCCCTATGCTATGCTCATGCGTATTAGACTCATAAATGGAGTAATAGTGCTGATGGCTTATGGTCCAAAGATGCAAGCATTTATGCTCCTGCCTACAAAACTGTGTTCACTTAATTATAGACTTATGATACTTAAACACGGCAATTTTAAGGCCATTTGAACATTTTGAGGACAGGTTTCACTGAATGACATGAAAATTATTTTATGGCTCTAAAAGTTTGAATAGGATAAACAACAGGATTTTTAAATGGCTGGAAATTGCTTCCTTGAAAAGCATATTTTCATCTCTTTCATGATGTTCACCCTGATCCATCAACATTAGTAAGAACTTTGAGAAGTGACTTATTCTGAGTTGCTTATACTAAGTTGCTTTGTGAGCTAACTACACATTATGGCAAAATGCCTTATTTTTAACTCAATGCTGGGATAAGACCCAGGATATCTTTCTCTCACATCCCTTCCCTCTTCTACCTTGGTCAGTGGAAGAAAACCCAAAAACATGGGGTAGCCCATATGTAGGCCAGAAGAAGCAGGGTGCCTCTGAAAGCCTCTACATAGCTTTTTTGAGAGGTTACATTGAGAGCCTTCCCTAAAAACAGGGAGAACTTCAGCGCTTATGTTAGGTGAAAGACGATTCTGCACACTGGGTGGAAAGCTGGTTAGAAGCAACCATCTTACTACATACAACATGAGGAATGTGTCTGAATAGGTGCCATACTCAAAGCTTCCTAACAGATTTCTCTGAGCTCTCACACGCTGGTTTTCTTTTTTGAGGTTAGTGTCTGTTGGTAAAGGGAGAAAATGAAAGTTTTTTTGAGATAATTTTGGCTGCCATTAGCTACAGACATGATTTGCTTTCCTTTTCATTACAAGGAAACAAATCTTTCTCTACAGTTTGCATGTGGCTTGCCAAGTCTATTTATGTGTCAGCTAAGAGCTGCTCCAAGACCACACTCAAAAGCAGAGCCTATAAACACAACAAATATTATGAGACTGTGTAATCAAACACTGCCTGATGATATTCACCTAGCAGACAGCTTAAAAAAACAAACCCACAAACAAACAAAAAAACCCCAAACCCACAGAATTTCAGCACTCTGGTTTCCTGAATTAAGTATTTGACTTTACAACTTCAAAGTGCCTTCAGTGTGTTCATATGCGTGTGTGTAGTGGGAAAGAAAGATGTTACATAAATATAGATTATTCTATAAGCACATTGAATACAGAGAAACAAATGCGAGTTTATGTAAAACCATCTTTAACATAATGCTTTTCCAGTTCACACAAAACATGAAACCCTATATTTGGATACAAAGCATGTTCTGCTGCAAGTTACACTGTAATTTAGGCAGAACATAATTTTGAGATTTACAATTAGGAAATCTATTATAGCCTCAAGTACTGAATCTCAAAAATAAATTTTCAGCAATGAAATGCAAGTGATTTAACACCATTGGTCACGTGGTATAAAATGCATTCAGTTGGCTTTTAATAGGCAAAGATATAATTAAAGGAAATTATATACAATCTTTCTGTTTAATGCATCTATATATGCGCACACACAATAGGCAGCCTGATAACTCTTTAACTTCTAGCTATCACTAGAAAATTACAGCACAAATAACTTCTTATTGACACATAATGAGAAAACTTTGTGCTTATACAGTGCTTTCATTCCAAAACCTTTCTAAACTATGCCAGGCAGTGCCTCTATTTTAAATACTGTGAAAGTTGTTAAGGATTTTCTAAGATGCAGTAAGGCTTGAAGAAAAAAGCAAGCAACCACCTCCAAGTAATGTGAGAAGCTGTAACAGAGCCATGGAGAAAGAAAGTAGTGAAGAGATCAGAGTCACAAGGAGCATCAAACATCTGTCTAGTCACACCTGTCCATCAGACTTATAAAAACCTACCCCTAACATACAATTGTCTAACTCACTCTTAAATGTCTCCAATAAAAAGAATTCAACAGACTTCCTAGAAAGCCTTCCTTGTGCTACCAATTAATTAACTAGTCATTCCATTAATTATACTGGTACTGGCTTTTGCTACTCATTTAGTAGTTGGTATTGTACTGTTAATGTTTTTGGTTAATTTTACTGGAAAATCCTCCAGATTCGATGGCCACCATTGGGTAGTGACAAAGTTCACCTTTTCAAAACATTGTGCACCCTCCATGTGACAATTACTGCAAGACTGTGTTCCTCTGTAGTTCGTTTATGACAGTGCCAAATGGGACTGTGTGAAAATGCTTACTAATGTCAAGATATATCAGATTTATAGCTTCTCCCTTGTCCACTAGGCAATTACCCTGCCACGGAAAGAACTTGGATTGATTTGATATGACTTTTTTTTTTTTTTTTCCTTGACAAATCCATGTCAGCTGTTCCCTATCACCTTATCCGCAGGGTGCATCCAAACTAATTAACAAGCTGTTCCAGAATGTTTCTGGTATAGAGGCTAAGCTGATGGACCTAGGTCTTCCCTATTACCCCTTTAAAAATAGGTACAATGTCCGTCCTTTCTCATTCTTTAGGGAATTCACCTGTTTTCCATGTGGTTTTTAATCAGCAGCATCCCCTAGATTTTTGTCTGCTTCTTTGAGTATATAACATGAATACAACTAACTTACCTTAATATTAACTGGTTTAATTATATGTCTATAATTAATATTTTCAAAGCAAGATTTTTTTAAAAAAAATCTGAGTTTAGATTTAAAAATCCACATGTAAATTTTTGTATAAATTTAGCAGCCAGAGCACATAACATCTTTCACAAATCATTAAATGTCCTGAACATTGCATTTGGATGACATTCAGTTTTCTAATTGTTAAGGGAAGTCAAATGTGGAGCACTTGGAGACCAAGGGGATTTCTCCTCTCTAGTCTGTTTGCTATTTCTAAGCGTACGTGCTGTTAAGGCTAAGCATGTATTGTAAAACACAGATAAACACACAATGCACGAACACCTATATAATACACACACGGACATGCATCTGGCCATACAGATCAACGAAGAGAGAGAGTAGTGCCTTAACTGGCAGCTGTAAATGTACCAGCAGCACTTTCATCACTGTGAACAGCACTGAGGACTGCTCCTGTGTCTCCTCTCCAGGTGAGCAGGATTATAGCTCACTCACAAACATACAGGTGCCTTCGCTCTCCCAACCCACCAGCACAGACATATCTGTGGGTCTATTGAATCGGGCCCTGGGAGGCATGTCCAGAATAAACACCTAGACACAGCCCCAACCTTGGGTCTGGCCAGATTCAGGCTCCTGCTCACAGCTAGTCCTGTTTGAGGTTCATTAGCAATTCACACACAATAGAGAGCAATGTCACACACAGAAGAGACAGGAAGAGTTTAACAAGACAGGACAGACTGCAGTAACTAGGTGCATGACCAGTGTATTGGTTTGCGCGGGAAGGTTTCGGCAGCAGAGGGGCTACAGGGGTGGCTTCTGCAAGAAGCTTCCCCCATGTCCAATGGAGCCAATGCCAACTAATTCTTCAGTATCTTACTTTTTGATGCCTGGCTCTGTGATGGTTGCATAATCAACTTTCTTTCTACAAGGACATAATTAGTTCTAGCAAGTAAGACTTCTTATAACTTTAATGTGATGTTATTAAATATTAAAGATCTGAAATAAATCTAAAACTATATTTGGATGATTTGATCCAAGACAACTTGTCTTTTTTTATTAAAACTACCTGACTATCTACCAGATTTTCTTTATTTATTTACAGTTCTGTTATTTGAATAAATCCCTAGGCTGCCACAGCTACATGGTTACCTAGAACCTTTAAAATACCTTGAAGAACTTGATGTGGATGACCTTTTCATTCCCTTGCTATTTATTTCAGACTAAGAGTCATATTGCTTCAGGAGTCACCAGATCTCCATTTTGAGTAACTCTGCTAGATAAATGGAAAGATTTCAAGTACATGCAATGAACAGAATAAATAGAGATAGCAGCATGTCAGAGCAGAGTTGTGAGAAATACTATTTATCATTATGATACTGTTTCTCAGACCAAAGGCAGGCTAATGAATAGATCTAAAGTATGTAACTTCAGCCATCACAGTCAACTGACAGACTGTGCATGTGCCTTCAGCACCGTGTCCTCTAAGACTTGCTAAAATGTACTTCCATTATTTTAGTTCTATTTGCTGCATATTTTGGGGGGTAATAAAAACATTTTATGAAGAAATTTTAGGGTCATGTGAAGCCCTGTATAGAAGGGAGAATGGGTATAAGAGAGTTTAGCACAGCTCCCTGCCGATACACGGACTGGCTCATACAGTTGCGGTGCAGCCCACACTGGACAGAGTTAATGAGGTGCCATGGAAGACAATAACACCTTCTTAGGCGTGTTCTTTAACAACTCATTAGGCATGTTTGAGTCACCACCTCTGGAGATATTTAAAAGACACGTAGAGGTGTTGCTTAGGGACATGGTTTAGTGGTGGACTTGGTAGTGTAACGGTTAACGGTTGAATTCGATGATCTTAAGGGTCTTTTCTAACCTGAATGATTCTGTGATTCTATTCTTCCAATCAGTAAACCTTTTCAGAATATAGTAGCTTGTTTCTAGATGAAAAAGATATCTTTCTGTCAAAAGCCTGTAGGTGATGAGGATTCACTACAAAGACAGTAGTAATAGATTTGTGATTTCTGGACCCCACACTCTACAACTGCTCTGATTATGTACATATATATTATATACAACTGCTCTGATATATAGGAAGCATGAGAGGATCTGAAAAGGGAGTCTCATAAATATAGGAATATTTAGAAGTTCTCATGTCATGTTACTGATAACTAGTCTTTCTAAAATTGTACTAATTATTTTTACATATCCACAGTGAGTGATTCAGCCTTTCAATCCAAGAGAATTCTCTGTTTAGAGTTAGTATGAGAGCCTTGCAGTCCCTTACAACTCAAAACAACCTGGGGAACGTAGGGCAGGATTCAGGTTACCTAACATTAGGTATCACACTTGAGAGATTTGTGCAGGCTTTCTCATTTGCTGATGGAAAGAGACAAGGATGGAAAGGACATCTTACCTTATCTATCTCAGACAGAATCTTAGCAGCTGATAACTTTTGGGGTGTGTGCGTCTCCCTGCATGGGCCATAGATGGAGTCTTGTCAACTAGCCTAGACAAGATGCTTAACTTTCAGAAGGTTAAAGTAAAATCAATTCAGTCCCTCTAACTAACGATCCAATATTTTTTATTTTCTGGATTATATCAGTCATTGTGAAATATTAGGTAGCAGAGAGGCTCATTTTCAAAAATTATAAGTAGTAAAGCTAATTAATTTTTTTTAACCCATAAATATATATGCTTTATCCAGTTCATATTTTGGAGACCTAATAAGTACTTCTCAAATTTGACAAATTTTAAATGCTTAATCTTTTAAGGGATCTTTTTTACCAGTTTTTGCTGTTTTCACAGTTGGGTGCATCATTCTATTAATATTAGTGGTGTTACTGGAAGTGTAAATGAGAGCATAACCATTTGTAGTTTCAGTACTAGAGGCATCCAAGGTAATTGCTTCTTATATGGTTAACTTTGACACATATTTCCTTATCCTCACCCTTTCCCACTTTTCATGCTTGTCAATCTTACTTGAAGAGACTTGCATTTTTTTCTATCACATCATAAAAAGGAGAATCAAGGAAGGTCGAAGGAAAAAAATAAGTTCACTGATTTCTACCAAGATTTACTCATTTGTAGTAACTACAAACTCATACTGAGTTTAATATTCTTCTCCATGATCTACCTGATGCTAAGCCTGTTCATCCTGGCACTTTAATGTTACCATGTCATCAGCATTGGCATTTATTGAAGAAGCACCTGACAGTCAAAAGTTTCATTCCTCTGTCTGTGTCGGCTTGTTTAAAATGAGAAAGGTATTGTCAATGTTCATTCAGTTTTCAACCCTTTCTCAGGAATCACAAGTTGATTTGAACCCCTAAAAATGACAAATCTAAACACTTGTTAAAAAGTTTTGATTATTCATATCCTCACATATATTTGATGTAAGTATGATTTTCATGTTTCTGGTTACTTAGAAAAAATATGTAAAATCAGCTTGACAAGAATTATATGAATTTGCCTCAAAAGAAACAAAAAACACATCACTAGATTTTAAATCCATCTTATCTGATTATCCACTATGTGGGTAGGGTTGGAAATACCTCCCAACTATTATTCTTATCCTTTTAAGAGTATGCTCCCTGCTGCCACTGTCAGTTTTCCATACATCTTTCCATTCTGCCTCACTTCCACTTGCAAATAATGAACCAAATCATCTTACACTGTAAATGAGAGCTGCTCCACTGAAGTAGAAGCATCATTTATAAGCTTTAATAAGCATTTAAAGAGAGTTTATGGACCTACAAGGGTGAAGTGTAGTCTTAGAGTTGACAAGGTGACTTTAAATATCTGTTAATTTTCTGTTTCAAGATGGTGCAATGCATGATTTTGATGTCATTAAATGATGGTGAAAGGAGATAGTATGTATGGGCAATGGACATGTCCAGCCATTGACAGGTACTGGGACGTGAATCAGAACTAAACATTACAAATTGTTGAATATTTATTACCAAATGGTCCTTTGGAAATCCTCCTGGGGCTGCTTCACAGCAGTGGTCACACTCATCAAAATGAATAATTAATGACTTACCTGCTAGAAACCCTGCACGACTGATAGCTTTGTATAGCTTTTATTTGGGAAGAAAAACAGCCCCAGATTACAGGCATAGGAATAAGTACGGAAAATTCTAATCAAGGAAAAAAACCAACATATTAAGTAAGTATCTTGCACGATAGACAGCACAAAAAAATGTTGAAATACTTGGCTATTTGTTACTGCAGGCGCTCGAGTATGTTTACCTCTAAAAACTAGCCACCCCCCTAGGCTGAATCATGGTAGCAGCTCCAGGCTTAATTCATGCTTTAGTCGTGTCCCAGTTCTAAAACCTAAATCTCTACCTATGTCACTGACAGGGCTAGTTCCTCTTGGCTTTCTCAGACCATACTCAACATAGTTTGGATGCACAAAAGCAAAGCTATGAACATCCTTTATCCCTTCCTTGATCTGCTTGTATCTAGGAACACATGGGGGTTAGCTGTTTTGGTCCTGGGATATATGCTTCCTATGGGGGTGCCCTAATTGCCACACTGAGGTGGAGTCTAGAGAAAGGAAGTGCTTTTGCATTATTTTTTTCTTAAGCTAAAATCATTCCACTTTACATGGGATCGATGAATGTTCATTTGGCACAGAAGACAGAATGAGCGTGATTATAATGGCTGATGCATTCATCTGGGAGACAAAAATGACCAGGTGCCCCACTTTGTGAATACTTTCACATTCAGTATTGATTAGATTAATGAAGGGCCTCCAGGTCTCTTCCTTCCTAAAGGCTTTAACTACTGGGCTCTAGAGTGAGCTTCAAGTTTCCAGTTTATAAGTAAAAACAGGAAAACATTTTAACCACATGGAATGAGATTATTTCTGCTTCATCCCTCAGAACTACAGAGTCTCATGAATGACAGATGCTGGGCTTCCAACTCTTTTCAACTAATTACTCATAAACTGAGCAAAATGAGCAGTCTTGAATTATGTTGGGGGAGGAGGGGGCGGGAGCAGGAGGGAGCATTTGTGATTTGAACACAAGAGAGAGTCCAGAAAGAAGTGTGAATCCCACTTGAAGACAAAGTTCTGCTTCCAGCTGCAGATGTAGCAGTTGCACTTGCAGGTGGGATTAAGGGCATACGGCTGTTTTCAGTGCTAGCTGTGATCTAGTTGATGAACCTGTAGGCTTCCCTAGCATTCAGATGAGTAACTCACAGTATGAGCTACCTGTGAGCTACAGAGGTAGCCATAATAGCAAAATCTATACTGTCATTAGGCACTCAGCTTTAAAATTAAGCATAGCAATAATCAGAACTGCCCGTTTGTTGATCTATTCCAATTTGAACTTGGGGGAAAAGGGGAGAGGGAATAGTATTTCGGGTTTGATTGCAGAATCAGATTTTTCCTCTCTCTTTAAATGTTAAACAATTTAATATACAGAAAACCCACTGAAGGCTGCTTTATGATCATCCATCATGGTTTTAAGGTGCTCTTAGCTGAGAACTCAAGACAAAGCATCACAAAGAAAGTATATGTGACATGATATAGAAAGCTACAGCATGTCATAATCAACAGCTTACATTTTCCTGAGCAAGACAGAAAAAGTTATTCCATTAAAAGTAAGCTGGCAAATATAAATTTCAACTATATCAGCCAGCAGATAGATAACTGAATAGGAAAGGATAACGTCCGTAAATATTTGATTTATGCACAGGAAAACAAAAATGTTCAGCTTAAGCCTTGAAAGAATTGTCTGCAATGATACAAAACAACCACAAGGTGGAGAGAGACAGAGCAGGTTTACATAGGTGAGTCCTAATATAAAAGTAAATTTGAAATTGTACAGTATTCCTACTGGATTTTTGTTCTGAAGGAGAAGACGTTGGCTTAGTCAACAATTGTTGCATGATGGTTATCGATTTGAATGGATGATTTTGTCTTAAGGCCAACCTCTGTCAAAAACAAATGCATGGGCTGCTTAAAGAAACTCCTAGGAGCATGCAATGGCAGCTAGAAATACGCTAACAGGCAGATTTAGCTAAAGAAATGATTAATGGAGACTGCAAAGACCTTGTAAGAAAATAACTTTCAATTTTAGAAATACAATGGTTCTGCAAAGAACAAAACAAGCGCCTGTCCTTTACTCTCGCTGTATTTATTTTCTCTTTCTTATATTCTTCAGCACAGAATATATGTCAGAGCTCTTTTATTAATAAAGAAAGGCCAAAAGGCACAAGTTATATAGCTGACTCAGGAAAATCTAGATCTTCCTTCATACTTGGGGATTTCAAACTCTGTGTGAAAAATAATCGGCGTTAAAGTGCAAAGATGTTTTAATGTAGCTACACCGAGGGATTTTCTCAGTTCTGGCCTAATGAAGAAATAAAAGTGCCTAGAAATTGTTGCAAATCCACCAAAGAATATGTTTACTTGTCATATATTTTTATATAATTTTTCAGACTTCTGTTAAAACAATTAATTTGAGATGTTGGATATGTAAACTTAAGTACATTTCTTGTTTTGCAACATACTGTGTGTTAGGGTGGTTGCCAAAATACATGTATTGTTATACATGAATAGCATGAATGGCCCATGTAAAAGCAGAATCATATAACCTCTATTTTAACAAAACTAGTTAATAGATACTTCCACAATCTACCTGTATATTCATTTCTAACACATATGATCCTGTTTCTTCATAGATAGTTGTTATTTCATTTACAAACAAAATTATTTTGTAATTTTGATTCCTGTGGGAGTAAGGGTCATATGATCATGCTATTTCTGATGTACATCTATAAGTCCTTAGCAAGTTTTTAACCCATTGCCGATTTCAGCTGTCAATGTTCAAATATGTTGTGTGCCTATACAGCTCTTGAAAATGGGTACCCAGTTAAGAATGTCTCCATGGAAAGAAAGGTTCTGGCATGAGCACAATGCATAAGACACAAAAGAATCAATACAGGAAAGCTCTATTACAAATGACCTAGCTTTGAAGAAAGATTCGGGTAGGCCTCACACCATATTAGAAATGAGATAATCTATTCCTCGGTCGAGGTTCTTCTGTCATGTGTAATTTCTACTGTCAAAAAAGATATGGACTCCTACCCTTCAATACTGCTGACATTTGTAAAACCACTGCCTCCCTGCTGCCCCACCATTCCCTGATGCTGAAGAACATGTAGATTCCACTGGCAGCTTTAATTTAATTAATTTATAAAGGCAGTCAATTTTGAGATACAGATCCATAGGATTCAAGGCTTCGTTAGTTGATACAGAACTTTTTGTTTAGTACTTGAGTCTGCTTTTTATTGTATATCACTTTGTCATGCTATTTCAGTACCAGCTACCACCTAAAGAGAGTTTTTCAAAACTATAGGAAAATCATCACAGGTTTTGCTAAAGGCAGTAAAACCACGTAGAATCATTGTATCATAATAAGCAGCCCACAGGCCAGCTAAGAAGGGAAGGTATTGGAAACAGTATTTTAACATTGAAAAACCTTCCTATGTCATACAAATCAACACACAAAACATACTAAACATCAGCAAATGTTAGCTTGACATGATGTATAGAACAGCTGCATCTGTCTGCTGCATTGACTTCGTTACCCTTTCCACTAGGAAGCTCTTTATCAGCTATTTTTGCAATAATAAATCCTTCCAATGTTTTTGACATACCTAAAACTCAGTTGAATGGTCTTTA
The DNA here is from genome assembly GCF_017639655.2 of Falco naumanni. Lineage (NCBI taxonomy): Eukaryota > Metazoa > Chordata > Aves > Falconiformes > Falconidae > Falco > Falco naumanni. Next base: position 25,337,011 of record NC_054055.1, on the reverse strand, counting down.
AACTAGATCCTTAGAAAGCTCTAGATCTTAGGTTTCTTTTTTTCCTAATCAAGTGTCATTTTCAATTACGTGCTTTCTCCAAAAGTAAGATTTCAAATGTTCTTTATATCTTGTACTAATCATCAAGGAATTAAAAAAAAATATTCACCAACTCAGTTACACTGATTTTAGGAAATTTTGTATTTTTCTTGATACTATTTGTTATTTCACTTTAGTGTGGAGTCCTTTCTGTGTATCAGTGAATTATAGCTGTTAGAAATACTAGAAGGTCCTATCACCTTTTGAACTGTCTCTATGTCAAGTGAATTGTCAAGTGAATTTTCAAGTGAATTTCACTCACTCCCCTTAAGACCACTTTGTACAGTTCAGATTTACAAATCAGACTGTCTTTGATACTTAGTTCAGTATTCACTGATTCTAATTGACAATGCATTAAATACTCTTTGAATGTCTTTGTCTAACGCATGCTGGTCAGTATCTGTTGCTATCTAAAGTATACATGTAATCATTCTTTTAAAAATGCAGCAAAAGATGAGCAGAAGGGAATAAAAAAAAGTTCTACCACAGATATTCTCAAACATTTTAGTCACTCCCTCCCTCCCTTCTTTTCTGTACTTATTTCAAGGACCTTCCCATCACTGTTCTGACCATTTTCTTCCTCTCTCCCATGCGTGCAAAGAACTGTCAGGAAAATTACCTGCCACCTAAATTTTATGAGCCTGCCTTGCCACAGAAAGTGAGCTTAGGCTCCCCCAGGGAAAGAAAATGCTGTTGTTACAGCTGTTTCCCTACATACTTCTGTATTAGCTCCATACATCTTTTTACAATGTAGGACTCAAGGGAGAAGACAAGAAGCATGTCACTCCCAAACGTGGGTGAAGCATGAACCGGGTGGAAAAATATCCTTTCACTTCCGCCAAAAATGTTATGGTCTTCACATTATTGCCAGAGAGAGAAGAGAGAAGGAGGTGGGCAGGCAGGAAACAAAGGAAAAGACAGAGGACTGATAACATTTTTCTGGGCTTTCTCAGAATACTAGATCAAAGTATTCATCCTGGGGCCCCTACCAAACTAAATACTGATATTCTTAGAAGAAATTTTGCTACAAAAGATATATAGAGAAAGAAAGAGCTGGTAACTAAAGTAAAATCCCAGTCTTCTTCATCTAGACAAGTCTAGTCTTACCTTTTTCATTGTAGGGATGGTGCTCTTAAAAGTGTCACGGACTTCTGAAAGACTTCCCTATAGGCAGGATTCCTGTTCTTCCAATAAACCAGATGCCTTTTTCCTAAACAAATGCAAATATACTTTAAACTCTACACATGTGTTCTCATCAACTCCCCTTCCAAAACACAGTCAAGCTTCAGATAAATATTCCTTTTTCAAGAGCAGCAAAGAGTTACTACTTAACCTCCAGTTCACTGTGGTTCCTTTTCTTAGTATATTTATGCTTAGCCATTCACATTTGCAGACATTTGCTGTACTTTTTTGTGTACTATGTGTCAGCCTTACGATACCCCTGGTGCCTGATCCATAGAAGTTATGAATCTTGTGCTGATCTAGAAAAAGGGCAAGAGTTTTTGTACCATGTAGGAAACAAGGTGCAAAAAAGTGATTAAGTATAATCTCTTGCCAGTATATACATGCATTACTATAGCATTTTTAATATATTCAGTACAGTTTGAAACTAGCTAGTTTGTGTCCTGGCAGCAAGGAGCTGCTGCAGCAACAGTAGATCAAAGCAGGTTTCAAATGATTCCAAGAAGCAACACAGATTACTCTAATCTTTCAATGGCTGCATCTGACTTCCTAGTCTTACACACCTGTAAAGCTCTCTATTGAATTCGTTGTCCTTTACCCTGTTTTAAATCACATATATTCAGTATTTAATGTTTGAGTCTGTTGAAACTGAAGCTGTGAACATTACAACAAAAACAAAAAGGATTTGATTTTATTATTATAAGAATTACTATATATTGTGGTTCAAGAATGCCAAAATCATGTAGACTGTATGTCTTGCTTCTCTTTTTACCCTCATGAAAAGGTGAAGTTACAAGACTATGAAATGTGGACTGTTGTAGATTCTACTTTGTTTTAATTGTTCATAGATGTAAAGTTAAACAGCAATTGAATTGGTATTTCAGCAAGATTTTTAGGTACAAGGGAAGCTGAATAACACTTTTTTTGGTATTGGCATTTATTAACCTGGATGGCAGGAGAATTCCATTTCCAATGGCCTTTCTCATGAGTGGCCTTTAAAGACACTGAAGTCCATAAAGAAGAAGTTATAGAGCAATTTGGAAATTCAGCTGCAATAAACCAACAGAACTGGATGATATTTACTAGAGAGTATAGAAGAAATAAAGCGTGACGTAGCAGTGAAACTGGCATTTATACAATATAACCTTACAAATCAGGAGTACTCCTGGAGGTGGAAAGCTTTTTCTAAGCTATCTCTTTCCTAGGAAGGACAGTCAGGTGAGGATGGAGGATCAGAACAGCCATTTTAGTGTGGTGTAGACACTATGGGTTGTGTGGTAGGCTGCATTTGTGAAACCTGGATCCAGCCCCTGTTTCGATCTATATTTTCTTATGTGTCCTCTAAGCATGGAGCAGCATCCAAAACAGTCACACACAACTAGACTTTGAAGCAAAAAAGACAAAGCAAAGGTTTGCTGCCTAGCTCACGTATCTGTACTTCTGTAAAATTTTATGATGGAACATGGAAATGGACATCAGTGAAGAAGGTTTATTTATTGCTTTGCTCTGCACAGAGGTAGTGGGTGATCTATGAAAAATGAGTAACTGAAGTCCCAAAAGTATTTTGCAAAAGGTGGAAAAGTTTTAGGGTAAGTACATGGCCACAATAGCAGAAACACATGGAAAGGTCATTCCACACTCACGGAGATTCATTATAGGAATGTTTCTCGAGTTGGCCCTGGAAAAGCTGGAGTATCTCAGGGTGGAGCAGGCCTATCTGCCACAGGCATATTGTATACAGCCCTTTAAAAAAGTAGAATACACAGTATCACAAAGGAAATTATTACATCTGAGAGTTGCATCTTTATTGACTTTTTCATATAATTTCACTGGCAAGTACTTGTTAATACTGAGTGAACAAAGTTTTCAAGTTGTACTAAATTCTTTTGAAGCAGCCGTAATACTAATTAGTGTCATTGTTGGCACAATTTATCAACAGAGATGCCAGACAAAGAGCTTGTTTTTACAGAAGCCTGGTGCAGCAAAGCATTTATATACATGCTTGATTTTAACCACTGTAATTTTAACCCTATCTATGAGTCAAGAGCTGTGTAAGGAGAAGCTTTGTTGTATCAAAGAAAGATTGCTGGTATCCTGAAGAATCTAGAAAGCTTAGCAATTTCAAAGATTTCTCTGTCAGAAAAAAAAAATATCCCTATCCTGCTGGGCCATATACACCTGCAAAGATAACTTAAAACAATCAAATTCATGTGTGCAATTTTTTCTTTTAATTATTATTAAAAAGTAGGGTGGTTTCAGACCTAAAGATCTCTCCTTTCTTGAGTTTAATAGTATTTAGTCTACTTTCTTAAAAGTGGTTATTCACGTTCCTAAAAACTTCTGGTTAATACCAGCACAGGTGTGCAAGATTTGTGAAGTAAAAGGAATTTTGTTCTTGCCTTTTTACTATTTACATCATGCAGCATAGCACTAGTGCATTACATCATATGGTTGCATTCAGACATCCTTATGTCTGCCATTTCAGTGTGTAAACCAAGGCCAGAATTTATGTTTCTCATATTTTATTTATAATTTTTGTTGTCCTGTCAAAGATAAGATTCCAAAATGCAAAATGTTCTTGTTCTATGCAACGTGATCCTCTTACTCAGTTTGGCAAAAATGTGTGCGCATAGGTATCTTCTGAATATTAACACACTGCATACCTTCAGAAACAGATACTCAGAAGTCTAACATTACGGATAGTCTTGCAAGCTCATCTAAACTAGCAATTTTGGAGAAACATGGCTAAAATTACAGCCACAATTTTAACAGTATTAAATCTAAACTGCAAATCTCATGTCAGGTATTTCTAATTCTTAACCCTAAATTCTAATTTAAATCTAATTCAGACTTTCCTGGTTCACTCATTCTAACATAACCTTTAGAAAGTAGAGCAACAATAAGCATTAGAGGATTAATATTGAAAGCCTATTAAAAGAGTTGTCTCCCACTTAAAAAAACTATTTAGCTTTTCATAACTGGAATTGGAGTTAGTAATATTTGCCATTGGGAATGAGCTTATGCTTCTCCAAATCTAATTTCAACATATAAAATGTGTATCTCTTTTATCTCAAATGCAAATAAGCTACAAAATTCAAGGTCTGAATTTAATGAAAAAGATGTTTTGAAGTCTTAATTATAATTGTATTCCAGAGGTTCAAATAAAGCTTTATGTGTTCAGCTTTGTGCAAAACTTAAATCATAGACTGATTCAGATTTGTTTCTGGTCATCAACATTGATGGACTTTTTTTTTTTATTGTTGATTTGCTTCAATAAGAAACTCAACCAAGATGTACATTTGGCATTTGATGTGGAGTCAAAAGCCACTTGAAGCTACAACTCCTGGTTTCTGTTCAAATCAATCCTCAAGCTTATGAGCTTAGCCTTCTTTCAGATGACACTCTTCTGAAAACCAAGGTAGTTAGTAATATAAATGCCTAACTAGATAGAGATTCATAATAAAATCGCCATTTCTTTGAAACATTTCTGACAATTGTAACCCTATGAACTCACACATTCTACTCATAACACATCAGGCTTTTTAGCAGCGTCCATATCAATGAGGTTAAAGCTTTTTTTCAGGCACTTAAGTAAGCCCTAGATGTATGGTAAGAAAACAAACAGCTACTAACTTTTCCTGGTAATTCTGTCTAAATCATTGCCTCCAAACAAATTCCTCGAGACAAAATATTGTTATTATGGGTGGGGTGGTGGGGCGGTGGTGGTGGGTGGTTATTGATTTTATTTTACAGTTCTGTCTATGTTGACTTTTCTTTGTTTCTATCTAATTTTACCCTGATTCTGCCGAACCATGCACTGGGACGAGTCATTTCTATCTGCAAACATTGGCCATTAGGATTTCAATGAGAATTTCACTCATTCTTTATTTTTGCTTCCCTACATGCCGTATATGTACTATGCTGGGTTCAAAGCAATGGAAAATTAGAGTTACTATGATTTATGCTTGTACAGGGACAGATTGTCCTCTGGTGTAGCTCTATGGCTACTGACGGAGAGATGCCAATTTAGCCTGCTGAGGATGTGACTTCCTGCAGTCAGCAAGGAGGTAACTGTAAGCAGGATGACTTTCAGGAAGAATTGTAACCATTCATCATTTAAGAATGACTTTGTGAGATTAAATCAGGAACAATGCATAATTTTAACTTTTATGTTTTCTTCAGTCTCTAATATCTGTATTTCTTCACATTGTTTCTCTGCATATAAACACATATCCATGCATACATATCCAAATGTACTTATAAACAAATATCATGTCTACAATGATTTAAAAATCCTGACATGAGTGACAACCCCAGAGGGAAAATAACAAAGAGAGTGAAGAAGTCTGTATCCTGAATCCCTGTATAAGCTTACTATGGTAAAATAGAAAACAGTAAGGGAGAATTCTCTCCAGAGAATAACTGAAGAATATGGAATGGGCAGGTTATACACTAAGTTTTTCACGTCTTTAATGTGCTACCTTGTCTTAGCATCTACATACTATTTTTCTTATTATGTGTTTCCTCAAGCGAATGATTATTTACGGAGTTTATTTTAAAATAGCAACAAAAGTTTCAGACAATTATGACATACTAACACAAAGCAAGTCATTATTTTATTTTACCTTGCACATGTGTAAGAAAAACAAGATAGACTTAGAAAACTGTTTTTTTCTTAATTGTGATTTCAATTTTTCTTCTTTTTTATGCAAATTTTATACACAGACCAAAGCAATTAATCAGAGTAATGGCTGATGGTAAAAGAAAGATCAATCACTAGAAAAAAAAGGTACAAAGGAGAAAGAGCTTGAATAAAGAGGGGCAAGCTCTTCATCCTTTTCTTTTTGGTCATATGAAACAGAAAAAAGAAATAATTTCACTTAAAAGTTTAAATGAATCATTAAGCAACCAAAGGGTAAAATGACAGAAAGTCTCAAAGTAAATTACAGTAATTATAAAATCGTAAACAGATTCATTCTTCCCTGGTAAAAACAAACAAACAAAAACAAAAGACAAAAAAATAAATTTCCAACTCTTTGAGATATGTATGCAAAGTCCTATGCTCAGATTTAATCACAGGACAATATGAAAAAGTATTTAATCATTTTAAACAGGTTTGGTAGGCATGTGTCCCTTTCACAAAAGGTCCACAATAGCTTGCATCCCCTGGTGATTCGTGCTCTGGTGAGAATGAGAACAGATTGAATGCAGATGAAGATCAAACCAGCCTCACATCTCTAGAAGTGGTGGGTGAAGGCTAGAAAATGTAGGCAGAGCAGTGCAGGAGAGCAACAAAGCTGTTGTACGTGCTGCCAGGCAAAGGTTTTATATGCTCGGCATGAGACTTATTGGTATTTACTTCACAAGCAGAGTTGTGAATTGCAAAACAAAGCATGCCCCAGAGACGCTGTAGAGGAAAACTTTCAAACTTGTATGCGCCTGGAAAAGAAAAAGAAGGATGATTCAATGGGGAAAGCACTAAGCTTGATATATCTGATCTTAGTTCCATGCTCAGTCACTGACTTTCTGCTTCATCAGATCAAATATAAGGATCAGATTCCTGAGACAGGCATATTTAGATACCAAAAGAAAAGGAATCTGCATATGAAACTTGCAGCATCCCCTTCTCTCTTACTGGATGTGCATAAAGCTGCCTAAATCCTTAAAACAACTTCTGCATGTCTTTGTCTCGGCAGATTTTCAAAACTGTTGCACAGCTGGCCTTCATGTGTATAACCACTAATAATAATCATGACCACACTAGGTCTTCTTCCTCTTCTATCTCCACCCACTCCAAAACAGCACCACAGGACTCGTCACCTTCGCTGTTTGCCTAGAGGTCTGCAGTCCAGTTGCATGCTCCTTCCCTTCCTGAAGGGATTTTCTTCCAGCTCTTGAGCTGAATGCCTTAGCTATCGGCCTTTTTGTTACACTAGTGAGAAACTAACATTTATTATGCAGGAGATTCTAGATGTTAAAACACTTGTTTTAAAACAGCGATGGAGGGAAGATGTGAGATTCTGGATGAGGCAGATGGACGTGTCGTTAGTCTTCCACTTTGCCTGCTGAATCTTTTCCACTTTTCACATACCTCCCTATAACCAGATGAAAAGTTACAATGAGTGTTGCATTCACTCATTGATCCTGCTCACCTATAGAAGTATCACATAGACCTCAGTATGCTTACAGTTCAGTTTGGTCTTATTTGTGCTCTCAGGGACTTCAAGCCTTATGTCTCCTATATATTTTTCCTCTGCTGTACCCACTAAAAAATGTTGGGGTTTGATTGATGAAAAAATAGGATTTCTTTCACCAATTTTTTTGTGATTTTTTTCCCCCAGTAGACCTATTGCTGAGATCTATGGGAAAAGTTCTATTGCTATTTAACTTCACCATATGAATTACTGGATTAGCATCCTTTTCCATATCGCTCACTTCCTGAAATTGCTGTGTCCACCGCTGTGAGTGTTTGTGATCTCAATTGATAATGATTGCTTTGGTGCATTTCTGGAACCTTTAAAGCAAGTTTCCTCCTGAAATGACTGTGATACAGGAATACTTCAAGCCAGTTTTTACACACGGCTTTCCTGGTAATTGCTGAGTGGCACTGGCAGTGACTTTCTGTAAGTGGGTATGGACTAAATTTCAAATTTAGGGCTATCCAGTGGTAGAAACGTATTCTAGATTAATTCATGGCATATGCCTCCACTCTAGCATTGTAAATTGTACACATTAAACTGATACACTTGCACACTGGAAGTCTTTTCTTAAAGCAAATACCTGAACTCTGTGTGTACACATAATGTTTATAACCTTGTGTTTCAATACATGGCAACATTATGCATGAAATCTACACCTGCCTCAGCGTGGCATTTGATTTTCCACAGTATTAAGAAGTTTTGATGTTTTGTTGTTACATTTCTGTTTCATTTTCGTACCTTTTTTTCAATCTTAAGATTTTTTTCAGTGTGTCAATCTGTCAGTTCACACATAAAGATGTATTTAGTGAACCTGTAAAACTGTGAACTAAGCCTCTAAATTTTTTTCAAATAATTACAGGCACTGTCTCTTTTGTCTGTTTTATATCAGCTGTTTTTCTTTTTACTTGACACTTTTCCTTTCAGTATTGGAACACATAAAGTTCCAACATACATTCCAGTTTTTTACTCGGTAGTAATTCTGTACAGCAGTTTCCGTATCATAAAGGTTTTAAGCATCCAAAAAGATGCAGTAATTATCTAAAGATAGTCTTCTTTTTGAAAGGCCTTTATAAAATATGGAACTCTCCTAAATCCAGAGGGCAGGTATTTCCGATTCCCAGAAAGGACTTCCAACTCTGTTTGTCATAAAAATATACCACTTTTGGTAAGATGCCCATATCCAGTGTTGGAAATTCTGCATTAAGTCTTCATTTTTAGCACATTTCAGAATTTACATATGGTGAGATATGATTCAGTGATAACTGTCAGAATATTGTGGCATAAAAGGATGGTCTAGTCAGGGGAATATAAGCATATAAATAACCAGCCAGCCTAATTTCAGATAAACATTTGCTCTTTACACTAAGGAAGTTATAATAATTTTGGAAAACATTTATTTCAGTTAAAGAATTTCATTCTGATTGTGTACAAAAAAAAATTATTGTAACTGCTTCCATTGCTTACAACTCCCATTTAGTATCTGAATATACTTTGCATTGTGTGACCCAAGAATTTTGACTTGCTGTATTTGTTCTGTGTTACGATAAATCACAAAGAGAAGGAGGAGTGCTTTTCAACTGGGAAAACCTTCCCACAAAAAATCATACCAAGAACTGCTTGTTCTGCTATAGAATGCTACCTGTTAAGTAACACTGTAATAGATACGAGCTTGCTATGACTGGAACCCGAATTCTCAAACTAAGATTCTAAAGAAAAGCAGAGAATGTTCTGTCTAGGAAAGACACTGCAGAGCCAGCAGAAGCTTGGTTAGCCATGTTGCTTATATGGGAGCATCTAACCAAAAAGAGACATGCACAGGACCTCACTGAAAGTGTGGGGTCAGGCCATCAATGCACAGTAACAGCATTATTACAAGTTGTAAAGAACTGCACTGATACACATTTTTATGATAGCTACTTCATATAGAAGCTCATCTTACAAAGATAACTTAAAATTAAGAGAAGCTACGCAAAGAAAATCTGCCAGCCTCTTCAGTTCTGAGTGATATTTAATAACAGAAAGTTGTTTATTGCTTTGTGTAAGTCTGTAGTTCTCTGTACTCACAGCAATGATTTTATAATTCCTTTACAAACTCCTGGATTTTTTCACTTTTTCTTGCTTCATGGTGCTCAAACAATTAAACTATGAATCATACTTTCTACAGCCATCTGGGATTCTGGGAGGCAATTAATGAAAATTTGAGCAGAGATTTGGGAGGGTTTTCAGTAAGCTTGGTCTTCAAAACTACTGGTCTGTCATCCAAAGCTTTTGACCCAAGATGATATGAATTTTCCCATGTCAAAAAAAGACAAGATATTTACAAGATTGGGAGTTCCAAAAATTTGATCCACTTGAGCTATCACAAAGGGGTATTGTTCAGTAATAGTATTTGCAGTAAATGATGGAGAATTACTTTTTTCTTTACATTCACCTTTTTTCATTCTTTTTTCTTTCAGTATTTGGGACAAGAATTTAGGAATAGGAAATTAGTTAATAATGTAAAATCAGACTGTTATTCCTTAAAGTCTAATCAAAATTGACTACATTGGAAGAGTGTGAAGGGGTTGCCTCTTAAGAAAACATGTTTCACTGAAATACCTCACAATTGAAATATGATAACCAATTTTGGAATGCATTGGTTTTAAACTGAACACAAATTCTACCAATGGAGACCAGGAGGTATAGAGACTGTTAAAAAGCAGCAAAACTCACAAAAAATGTAGCTGTTATCACAGCATTAGAATACATTGTAATTTGTGAAATCTGAAAGTTTGGTTTCAATGGCAATATAGAAATTAAATAAAATATAATTATTTGGGGCAATCTGTGGAGATGTTGAAGAAATTATAACATATTAATAAATTGCAACATTGTATAACTTCCAAAGGAGTGAACTGTCTTTAACACCCTTCTAATCAAAACCGTATCTACTGTCTTTCTGAATAAAACCAGCAAAATATCTAATTGCAAGTAGTTAATTAGGGAAAAATCTCTGAAATAGTTCCTATTCTGGAACAACTGTGGCTAGCAGAGCAGTCATGAAAGCAGGTGTAAACTTGCATAGGTAGGAGGTATTTAAAAGTTTTCTTTCTCTTTAATGAAAGGAAAGCCATCACGTATGTTCTGAAGGTTTTCATTATGTAAGTGGAAAAAATCTTTGTGATGAGCCCCATAATTAGATGCAACTCTTTTTTAGTACTTAATTAACAAAACCAACATTAAGATACACATTTCAGTAAAAGAAGTGTATCGTTCATTTTTTTAACAGCAACGAGCCTGGAAGATCTTAGGATATTTAGTCCTCTTTAAAGTTGTAACAGTATATGGTTACAAAAGTTCAGGAGTTGCAAAGTTCACCATTTAAGCTGAACGCACAGCATTTATTCTACAAACAGTTATCAGAGCCCTGATGTCCAACTTGGGGTTTAAAATAACAATATTTATTATTGGATGTTGAAGTTTTTTAAAAAAATAGCATTCCTAATAACAATCTGCAGACTGCTGCTTCCTGTGTAAAGAGTAAGACACAAATTATTTTGGAAGCATAGAATTATATTTATGGCTATCAACTAATAGGCTACTATTGCTTTAATTTTCATGTGTTTTAAAGGGACTAACATTTGCTGTGCATGTTTGGTAAATGCTTTGCAACAGTTTTTGTGATTATTCTGCGTGTATTATAACTAATGCCACCACTGTAACTTGTACTCCTAAACAGCTGTCATGGTAAGATCAGTTCAAACACTTCCCAGCTGCTTTGTATTCTGCCTGCCTGGACAGGGAGCACAGCAGAGCTGAAATGGATGTTTGCATTAGTCTTGCAGTAGTCTGACTTGACTACACTGCAAAACATGACAAAGCAAGTGGAGGCTCAGGTTCTCTTTATTATCTTTTATTATGGGCAAAGATTCAAGGTACTGATTTTAGGTGCTGTGTAAGTATTTAAAAAAAATAAACACCATGTAAAAATTCTGATTGTAAAATGCTGCATTCAATATAAATTTCTTGGCTATATGGATTTTTTTTCTTTTTTTTTTTTTTTCCTAAAGAGAAGTGTAGTTTTGGCAAGTATTTAAGAACATGGACAAAAGTCATTGTCTCAAAAAACAAATGTGTTGGCTTATTTGTGAAGCTACTGAACAGTAAACACACAGCTTTGTTAGTGTTTATTTCAAAAAAGTGGAATGTGTTCTGTAGAGTATTTAATAAACAAAAAATAGATTAAATATATTTCTTTTAAAGAAGAAAAAAAGTGTATACATATTGTTTGTCAAATTATTATAATTGCCACTTGTTTCCTTTACTACAAATTATCTTTTTTCAGAATTTAAGTAATACCCTCACAGATTTCTTTTGACCATGGTAGCAATCTCTATGCTAATTTAAAAGCAAATCACTAGATTATGTTAATATAAAAACGATGCAAAAAGTAATTGAACCCACAATCCAGTCATGTACATTTCACACATTCCTACATGCAAAAAAAAACCCCAACTTCCCTGTTTTTACTATATCTGCAAATTATTTCTCCTAGTTTGCTAAAAATAAAATTTAAAAAATTAAACACTTTTATACCAGAGATTGAAAATTAGTATCTATGAACAGTAACAAAAGTTACAAAATACCATGAGTGTTAACATTCGAGTGCATTTTATGAACTTGCATTTGGTTTATGTCAATCTCATTGATTTGTTTTGTGGGACACGTTAAAGTAAGCATGAAATTCAACAGTGAGGACTAGATAACTTCAGGAAAAACTAGATAATTAAAACTATATTTTTTCTTTGTGCATTTCTACAGGTAAAACCATACCCTGCGGAGACAGTAACTGCCCTCAATTCATGATAAATTCCAGTATCTACATAACTGCAACATAAGGATCCAATGGAAACTAAAATTCAGCTCATAGTGTATATGTCTTCCCCTAAGAAGAGAATATTCCCTTTCTTTAAATTTTGGTTTCATGAACTTTAAAGGGTAGTGGCAAATAGATATTCCTTTTGGAAATTATGATTAATTTCCAAATACCTGGACTCTGATATCCCAAAAAAAGGGTGGATGGAGGGGTGGGTGAGGCGGGGGAGAGAGTGAAAAAAATGTTTGAAAATTTTCAGGGTATGACAAGGACTTTAGAGCCCTGGTCCTGCTGAAGGTAAATATTTAATTATGCTAGGCTCTCTGGAAAATACTAGCCATAACTGCATTCCTGTGTCTCCACTTAAGTAGAACATAATTTTTAAAGCACCTTCAAAGAGTATCAGGTGGATTATGGCAGAGATAGAAATTAAATATGTCAAAGTTTAATATTTTTTCTTTAAATAATACCAAACAGAAAACCCTAATCCACAAGTTTGAGTTTTTCCATTAAAGGCTATGAAGGCCAGGTACCAGTATATTCAGGACGGAAACAGAGCAGCAGAGCAGGCCATGATGTGATGCTGCTGCTATGATTATCTATAAACCAAGGTAATCCTCAGATATGCAAGCATCTGAGTAAGGTGGCAGGTAGCACTGTTGCATTGTTACTGAAATAAAACCACTAGTCCCTTCTGTGTGGTAATAAACCCTTAACTCAGTATGTGCCTAGCTTTGGTCCCCAGTGTAGCAAAGACATTGATAAACTGGAGGGAGTTCAGGGGAGACCACTGAGATCAGAGGGCTGGAGCACGTTTCCTGTGAGAAGAGGCTGAGGGAGCTGGCCTTGGTCAGCCAGGAGCAGGATGGCTTCAGGAGACCTAACAGCAGCCTCCAGTACCTACAATGAGTAATCAAGAAGTTGGATCCATGCTCATCACAAAAGACAATGGACCCAAGTATAAGCAGGGAAGATTTAGGTTAGGTATTAGGAAGAAATTCTTTACTGTGAGGGCGGTGAGGCACTGGCACAGGTTGCCCAGAGCAGCTGTGGCTGCCCCATCCCTGGCAGTGCTCAAGGCCAGGCTGGATGGGGCTGTGAGCAACCTGGTCTGGTGGGAGGTGTCCCTGCCCGTGGCAGGGGGGTTGGGACCAGACGAACTTTAAGGTCCCTTCCAACCCAAACCATTCTATAATTCCACGATTCTGTGAAATATGAGAGGTTCACACTGGTTATACAGAGAAGTTTGTTCCCCATGGGGAGTTTGAAGCCGTGGCACAGATGGCTAAGAGAGGAAGTGCAGTCTCTACCCTTCAAGGTGTTCAAGACATGACTGCATGCAAATTAGTCCAACCTCATAACAGACCCTGCTGTGAGCAGGTGATTGGACCAGAGACCTCCCAAGATCCCTTCCAGTCTGAATTTCATTATGAACCTACTGAGCACACAGATATCTTTTTAATGTATATAGCATTCTGAAATGTAGGAAAAATATAGTAAATTAAATCAGTCAGGGCCAGTAATGACTGCACTTCATGCAACAAAATAGAAATAATATATGTAGGGATTTCATGCCTTTCTTGATCAAGTCCACAGCCTCTGAAAGACATTTGTCTTAACAGATTTCAAAGCGAAGAATGTTTCCATCTTCAAAAAGAAACAAGAGGTGGCCTTGAAAGGAGTATACAATAGCCCTAGATATGCCCCTTACTCTGTTTGAATGAATAGATCCCTGGAGCTATTCCTTTGCACAAGCATTTCCTGATCTCATTAACCATTAACTCTACGGAACTAATTGAACAAGAGGACTTATGGTCTTGTTCAAAGTTGATTTTTAGGTTTTTTACAGAATTATATGGTATCAGTATCAAGAGTAATGTAATGCCAATTGATTGATCCTTGCTGCAGAAGAAAGAATTATATGGGAATTCAGGGGGAAAAAAATGCTGTGTTATTAAGTAAAGCAAAGCATGAAATGGAGCCTGAAAAAGAACATAAATTTATGCTGCTATCTGAAAGCAACGATTTTTATAAAGCTTACATTATGAATAATGTGTTATGTGGAACAGGGAACAGGAGGTAAAGTTTGATACAAGAATGCTAATTACTCTCCATGAACTCTCCATGGGGTTCAAATATATACATTTTAAGTCTCCCTCTTCTTTATCATGAATGGAAAGGGTTTGATAAATGTTGTAAACGTTACTCAGGTAAGTTATCTATTTAGGCTCCAATCTTTCCAGCCTTTTTACCATTCACATTTCACTCTAGGAATTTAGTTCAGAAAACACTTCATCATATCACATAATTATAGAACCATAGAATATCCTGAGTCAGAATGAACCCACCAGGATCATTGAGTTTAGTGCTTGACTCCACATGAGGCAACCTAAAAGTATCTAAGGGCATTGTTGTCCTGGTTTCAGCTGGGGTAAAATTATTTTTCTTTTGAGTTGTTGGTGCAGTGCTGTGGTTTGGATTTGGTGCTAGAACAATGTTGATAGCACAATGTTGATAGCACACCAATGTTGTTGGTTGTTGCTGGGTGATGTTTATACTAAGTCAAGGACCTTTCAGTTTCTCAACCCTGCCAGCGAGAGGGCTGGAGGGGCACGGGAAACTGGGAGGGGGCACAGCCAGGACTGCTGACCTGAACTGGCCAAAGGGCTAGATGTCACGCTGAGTATATAAGCTGGGGGAAGAAGAAGGAGGTGGGGACATTGGGCATTATGGCATTTGTCTTCTCAAGTAACTGTTACGTATGATGGGGCCCTGCCTTCCTGGGGATGTCTAAACACCTGCCTGCAGAAGGAAAGTAGTGAATTCCTTGGTTTGCTTTGCTTGCGTGCATGGCTTTTGCTTTACCTATTAAACCGTCTTTATCTCAACTCATGAGTTTTCTAACTTTTACTCTTCTGATCCTGGCCTCCATCCCACTGCAGGGGGAGTGAACGGGCGGCTGTGTGGGGCTTAGTCACCAGCTGGGGTTAAAGCACAACAGTTGTCCAAACTTCTTGAACATCAGGAAGCATGGTGCCACGGACCAGTTCCCTGAGGAGCTTGTTCCAATGCTAGATTACGTTCTCAGTAAAGAACTTTTCCAAATATCCAATATGGACTTCCCTGACACAGCTTTAAGCCATCCCATCACATCCTATCACTGGACACCAAAGAGAAGGGATCAGCACCTTCCTCTCTACTCCCCCTCATGAGGAAATTGTAGACAGTAATGAGGTGATCCCTCAGTCTCCTCTTCTCTAAGCTGAACAAACCTTGTATCCTCAGCTATTCCTTTTAAGTCATGCCCTGTAGTCTTTTCACCATTGAAACAGAGCAAGGTCTTAAAAAGATTGGTCAGAATGAGTTTGGTACAATGCTCTGGGTGATGCTCCGTTTGTGTTGAGAAAGGAATGTACTCTGAATAATTTGAAAAGTACTCTGAATAAGAAAAGGTTCCACTGACTATGTTAAAGTAAAGGAATGTACTCTGAATAATTAGAAAAGATAAGGTGGGCACCTGAAGGAGATAAGGAGACTGAGTCAGGAAATCGTTGAACAAAGAAAGTTGAAAGGTTTACTCCACCTAGATCCCACCTATTATGAATGGAATGATTAGATGTTGAAATCAAATGAATATGTATGTAAGATGTTGTAACCTCTCAGGAAAACTGTATAAATTACCTGACTTTTCACTGAAAACTTTGGAGCTAGTTTGTCCAGTGCAAATCAGTTAGCTCTCCAACATTGCACGAAATAAATACCTTTACTGCTTAAAGACAAAATTCATCTCTGAGCAGTTACTCTGTGCCATTTGGGCATCACCATCTTCCTTGCCCTTTTCTGAACACATCCTAACATTTTTATATACTATATTGTGGAGCTCAAACCTGCACACTGTACCTGTTTTCAGGCCACACCAATGTTGACTATAGTGAGACAATCACTTTTTTTGCTGGTTAGCTATACTGAGCTTATGGCACCCCAGGGTACAGCTGGCCCTTTTGGTCACCAGAGCACATTGGTGACTTGTATTGAGCTTACCATCAACCTAAATCCCCAGTTTTCCTTCTGCAGTGCTGTGTTCCAGCCTCTTGTCTCTCAGTCTATATAAGCATCCAGGATTATGCCACCCCAGGTGCAGAATCTGGCATTTGTCCTTAATTTATACCACTGAAGGCATAGATATGTTCATATATAACCATAAACATGTGCAAACCCTTTGTGTTGGCATGTAACAAGCTTTTTATCTGTTCCATTAAAATCTTTTTTTTAAATCCGTATTTTACTCAGCATCCTTTTCCACAACTCACCCCACTATGTTTTTTGCCATTTTGCAAACCTAGCTTTCAGTAGCAGCTGAAAGACAAACAAAACACTACAATTAGAAAGGAACAGGGATGGAAAATAATACAAAAAAATATTACATTCCAATTACAAGAAAGAATGATGTGTGATGTCTAGCATTTTCAGTTATACAATTCTACTGCAAACAGAAGAATGTGAGAGAGGAATTACAGCTTCTGCAGGGAGAGATTGAAGAATCTTGGGCTATTTATTCAAGAAAGACAAAAAATAAAGGAGGACATGATATAGGTAAAAAAAACTGCAGGTAGGCTAGCAAAAGTGGTACAAAGTTTTCTATTTATTCTTTCTGATGATGAAGAAGAAAGAAGCACTGCACTTAGTACAGCTATCTCTTATTTCTTCCCCTTTTTTAATGCAGACAATAATTACCAGGGAGAACAATTTCTGCAATCCAAAGAGCTCTGTAGCAATAAAAAACAAAATCTTAACGCCTATAAATTATTTACACATCACAATTTCAACCACATAGTGGTAACTGACAAGAATCGAGAAAAATTGGAGTCTCCCAGATATGATAACACCAGGCTGCATTCTGGACAAGATCTGTGGTTTTATGTTGTCTATTAGCTTGCTAAGTCACTGAGCAATTTCAGAAAAACCCTGTAATAGACAATTAGAGGCTAATTGCCACCAGGAAAGGTCTCCTTTCTAACTCAAGTTCAATTTTAACTCCTGAATTAGGTTTCTGCTCCTTTCAAAAATGTTAAATACTGATATAATTATTCTTCTTCTAGTTAATGTACATTCCTCGCCTTCTTTTGAATCCCACTAATCTCTTGTCCTCTTGCTATCCTGTGGTAATGAGCTCCACAGTCATGTTATAGGCGAGGACAATAATTTGTTTCATTTTGAATTTTTTTCTATTTTGTTGTACGTTTCCTCTTTTCTGCTCTGCAGTATAAGGTGCTTTTCATTTCTTTAACAAATTACTACATCACATATTTGTCTCACTTATTTGTCTTAATACATTTTTTAAAGGAAACATATCCAAAACTCTTAATCTGTGTATCTTGTGTCTCACTTGCTCTAAACTTTCTGGAATAAAGTATAAATTTTAATACATAGCTGAAAGTCTGGTTTAATATGGAAATCTGTATGTTGCAGCTGATTACTAAAAAATCCTTCCAAACATGTCTGCTTGTAATTCTTTAAATGTACTTTCTATAATCATGGTAAAAGTAGAACAAATAATATATGTACAAGTTTTAAGAGAGTGTTGCATCAGGGTATTAGAAAAATGGCTATTACTTCTTCTGGGCATTTCTTTGTTTCATAAGTTCCTTCCAGGAAAGAAGCTTTCATTTAGTTTTCATTTATTTTCCCATAAAAATCTTTAAGGAGCAGGGTTAGTTGCAAAAATTATAATGAAACAGTTTTTAACCAGTTGTACTTAAAATCTGAAATATTTCACAGTAACAGTCCTCTTCAGGCAAAGCACCAGCAGAATTCAGGTTTTATTTCCTGCCTGCTTCCTCAGCAGCCCACTGAAAGCACTGTTTTGCTTGTAGTACAGAGACTTGGTTTCCAGTTTTTCTGGATCTGGGACTTTGCACAGAGAACTGTAAAAAATTAAGACATTATTGTAATATGAGAAGGACATAAGAAAAAAACCCAAAGACTAGTCTACATGAAAGATGTTTCTTTTTGTCACAATAGCACAACTCAGTGTATCTGCTCAGGCTTAGTGGAGTAGTCCCTTAGACTAGACACGAAAAGCCTTTAGATTTCAACCTACTGATACTTATACTGCAACGGCTTTCATATCTCTGTACCATTTTACATTCTTGATAAAGAAAAACAAAGAGGGAAGAATGTTTTGTGGAATCAGGTGTGTCTGGTCAGAAAAACCTCCTAGCTTCTGCCAAAAAAGGAATTGCAGTATTATTCTAAAACAGAATCTGATGTTTTTTTAATATGTATATATTGCACAGTTTCATTCTATGGATTATTATCTCATGTTTTCAAATACAGCACAATAGGAAACCTATCATAGAATCACTTAGGTTGGAAAAGACCTTTGAGATTAAGTCCAACCATTAATACAGGACTGTCAAGTCCATCAGTAAACCATGTTGTTAAGCACTGCATCTATATGCGTTTTTAAACACCTCCAGGGGTGGTGATTCCACCACCTCCCTGGGCAGCCTGTTCCAATGCTTCACCACCCTTTTTAGTGAAGGAATTTTTCCTAATATCCAATCTAAATCTCCCCTGGCACAAAATCAGGCTGTTTCCACTTGTTCTGTCCCTTGCTATCTGGGAGAAGAGACCGACCCCCACCCGCCTACAGCCTCCTTTCAGGTTGTAGAGAGTGATAAGATCCCCCCCTGAGTCTCCTCCTCTCCAGACTAAGCAACCCCAGTTCCCTCACCAACTCCTCATTAGACTTGTGCTCCAGACCCTGCACCGGCTTCCCTTGCCCTTCCCTGGACATGCACAAGCACCTCTACATCCCCCTTGCAGTGAGGGGCCCAAAAGTAAGTACAATATTCAAGGTGCGGCCTCGCCAGTGCAGAGTACAGGGGACGATCACTGCCCTTGTCCTGCTGGCCACACTGTTTCTGATACAAGCTGGATGCTACTGGCCGCCTTGGCCACCTGGGCACACGGCTGGCTCATGTTCAGCTGGCTCTTGACCAGCACCCCCAGGTCCTTTTCCTACAGGCAGCTTTCCAGCCACTCTTCCCCAGGTCTGTAGCGTTGCATGGGGTTGTTGTGACCCAAGTGCAGGACCCGGCACTTCTCCTTGTTGAACCTCACACAATTATCATCAGCCCATCAATCCAGTCTGTTCAGACCCCTCTGTAGAGCCTTCCTACCCTCAAGGAGATCAACACTCCTGCTCAACTTGGTATCACCTGCAAAATTACTGAGCGTGCACTCAACCCATTGTCGAGATCATCAATAAAGATATTAAACAGGACGGGCACCAATACTGAGCCCTGGGGAACACTTGTGACCAGCCGCCAGCTGGATGTAACTCCATTCACCACCGCTCTTAGGGCTCAGCCACCGAGCCAGCTGTTTATGCAGCATAGAGTACACCCATCTAAGCCCTGAGCAGCCAGTTTCTCCAGATTATCCTCAGCCCTCCTTTTGTTTCTAATGTATTTATAAAAACATTTTTTGTTATTTTTTTCAGCAGTGGCCAGCCTGAGTTCTAGCTGGGCTTTTGCCTCTCCTATCTTCTCCCTGCGTAACCTTATGACATTCTTACAGTCCTCCAGAGTTGCCTGCCCCTTCTTCCAAAGGTGGTAAATTCTCCTTTTTTCCCTGAGTTCCAGCCAAAGCTCTGTTCAGCCAGGCCGGTCTTCTCCCCTGGCAGCTCATCTTTCAGCACAAGGGGACACCCTGCTCCTGTGCCTTTCAGACTTCCTTCCTGAAGAATGCCCAGCCTTCCTGGGCCCCTTGGCCCTTCAGAACTACCTCCTCAGAGACTCTGTCAACCAAGGTCTTAAAGAGGCCAGCATCAGCCCTCCAGAAATCCAAAGCAGCAGTTCTGCTGATCCCCCTTCTTATTTCTCCAAGAATTGAAAACTATCGTTTTGTGATCACTATGCCCAAGATGTCTTCTAACCACCACATCACCCGTCAGTCCTTCCCTGTTTGCAAACAGCAGGTCCAGCAGGGCGTCTCCCTGGCTGGCTCACTGACCAGCTGTACCAGGAAGTTATCTCCCATACACTCTGGGAACCTCCTAGACTGTTTCCTATCCACTGTGCTGTATTTCCCATTGACATCTGGTAAGTTGAAGTCCCCCACAAGAACAGGGGCTAGCAATCTTGAGACTTCTCCCAGCTGCTTGTAGAACATTTCTTCTGCCTCTTCATCCTTGTTGGGTGGTGTATAAGAGACTGCCACCAGCATATCTGCCTTGTTGGTTCTCCCCCTGATTCCTACCCAAACCTTACCAAATCAATGTTCAGGTTCCAGCACAATGGACCTATATACAATTTAATGGTTCCAGATACTTTGAAAATAGTAATTACCTGTTGTTCTGATTGGTTCCAGATCTTCACACTGTAATATTAAAAATTTGGGAATGTCATAATATATTATAATCTATCACAGATTTACTGTACTGTAACAAAGGGCATGGAGAACTCTATCTTTGAGAGAAATGTGGCATTTCCTTTTAAAATCTATAAGAAATAGTGATGAATAAACAGAAGAAGATTTAAGACAAATATATGAAAAAGAAGCTATGTGTTTGTTATTGATGGAAAGCTTATTCCTGCCCAATAAATCGTAAAAATTGTTCAAGAATAGTTCATGTTTGAAAAAATATGACCTCCTGTAATACTGCCACAGTCAAATAGACCTTTAGTGAACTTCTGAGCAAATAATCGTCATGTGAGTTGAAACTGCCTACGGTCAGTTTTAACTGACGCACCCAATTTCTCTAGGATTTCAAGTGAGGTTAGAGGAATAAATTCAGAATACAAATACTGTAACTGATACATATCAGCTAGTCATCTGTCTCCCCTGTCCCCCCTCCCTTCTCTCTATCTCTTTATTCTTTTGCTTATTTTGAATGTACATATTTAGGTTGCTTGTGGCAGGTTTCTAGGCAAAGAAGAAACTCTTGGTGGGAGAATGTATTCATCAATTAATTGTAGTAGGAATACTACATGGTACCTCTTCTTAAATTCAAAGGCAAGAAAGTCATTATCTGTGAGGAAAAAAAGTAAAAATATGCTGAGCATGCCTCTCAGTGTTAATTATCTTGCTTACATCTACAACCTTGCACATTTGTATGCTCACCTTGTCATTCTGCAGAATCTGAACCCCAGATATTGAACAGCAGGTGCATGGGGAAAGTGTAAAAGAAAGTTAAATCAAAGGTAGGACTGAACGTCTTGTAGTGATGGCACTAGGGAAACAGGAGACCTAAAGTCAGTTCTTGGTTTGGTTGTGTGTGTGCACTGAAGAGCAAGTCACACTTCCTGCTAACCTTTGTCCCTATCCATAAACCATATAAGATATTTTATTCAACTTATTTTTTGTCAGTTTGTCATTTAGTCTACGAACTTTTTTGGGGGGAGATATGTGTCTTACTGGAGGCTTATGTGGAACTGAGCACAAAGGGACCTGTCAGCTGAAAATTCTCAGCTCTACCAGAATACTGGAAACCAATAAGAGGCAAAGCTGAATAGAGATGATCTTATTTCAAGTAGCAAGTACAGACAGGTATAATATTACTGAATTTAATTGGGCGACTGAAGGGAGAATAGCAATCAAGACAACAGTAACCATTTTCCATCATTCAGAGACCTTTAAAACAGAGAAAGTGAAAGAAAGATCTTACAGCTATTACATATTTCTGACTTTATTTCCTAAGCCTGAAAGTCAGTAATTAATGAAATACACTTTGGTTGTATTTATGTGATGTAGTTCATCTTCTCAAGTTTCTTGATTTTATTTTTCTATAAGTGTGTGTGTATATATATACACTCGCGTACATAAATACATATAAATTTATACTATATATATACATAGTATATATACATAAATATTTCATACTGAAGCATGTTTAAGAGCCTACTGTATAGAACAATAAACTTTTCCTTTTAATTTCTTAATAAGGAGTCATTAGATGTGGTGTGATTAAAGTGGTTGATCTGGACAGACTGCCTGCCGCTGCTTTATGTGCTGAATCGTCAGCAAATTCACAACAGCATTTGAGTCCCATTTCAGTTGGACAAAGCTTTAGCCTGATTCATTATGAAAGCAAGCCACGGTGTGTTAGGAGTAGCTTAAAAATGCCAAATGCTGGTTTCCTTTTTAGGTGATAAAAGTCAAAGAACGGACAAAACTATCCAGGGCTTTCTTAGAAAAGGAGAAAATAGGGCAGCACAATACCACCTCACAACAAGTTGTTATTCAGTAGGCAGCTTGATGAGGGCAGCTTCATAGGTAGTTTAGGGTTAATGATGTTTAATTGTTATATGACTACAGCTGCCTTTAAATTTTGCAAGGTACCTAAAAGGTAATTTTGACATAAAAATATATAGCTCTTATAAAAACAATCTGTAAAAAAGGGATAAATTTAATTCTATATTTAACTTCTTGGTAAGAACTCTGAAATTTTCAGATAAAAAGTGCATCTAAGCTTTGATTTTTGTAATTCAATATTTGGAAGTAGTAAGGTAATGACTCTATTAATAAAATTAATGTTGACTTGGCAGCAATGTTCTGATTGCCTTCTTATTTGGTTTCTTTTTCTACTTCTTTTTCTGGTTCAAGGAAGCTCAGGACTATATCTGAGGTAAACCCAAGACTTAGCACAGACAAACCCCAAGTATTTCTAACCTGAAGCCAGTACCAGTGTTGGGATTGGATTTGTAGTTTCTGTTTGTGACCTCTGATTGATTTTGGTCAGTCACTTCAGCTAGTGCAGCTGTAATACGCTCATCTTGTAAACAGCAGTCTATATGCTTAACGTGGCACATGAGAATTCATTTTTATGCCTACTTCAGCCTATTCAGGTCTGTGAGAATAAACACATGAATAGCACTTGCAGGAGAAAAATTTATGTACCATAAAGCACTGAAAGTTAATTAACATTCAGATCTGTTTGAAAAAAAAAAAAATACAATTACCATAGTACCCCATTCTGCTAAAGCTCTCCATTAGGGTTTAAGCAGGTTTTACAGCTTTTGTGCTATACCTTGGTAGCTTGAACAAGATATCCTGACTATCTGAATTACTGACAGAAAGTGAACTGCATGTCCCCAAAGGTCATCCTGCCTATTGCTGTGGTTTTGTTTTTTTAAAAAAATTCTTCTCAATTTTGTCTAGTTTTTTTGAGCAAATCTTGTGAAATCCCCATGTAGACCTGTTTTTGAAGTACAATCCACAGTACTGAGTTGTGAATAATGCATTGTGCTTTGCACAGGCAGGTCCATAAAAACATGCTTTAAACAAATAAATCATTCAGGTCAAACCAAAACAAGATATTCCATTTTTTCAAATACTTTTCGCTTTATATAAAAATGGAAGAAAAGAAAACATTGAAACAAAGGTAATGTCTCCTTGAAAATTTGCAACATTTTTACCTTTTCAAGTTTTCATCTTTTTTTTTTTCTTCTGATTTAAACAGTTCTGCAAACACAGACACATATTTGTAATTTTGTTGTTGTTGCCAAATCACTGATTTTTACTGGATATTTTTTTCTTCAACTCTAAAATTCTTGTTTTATTTTTACCAGAATGGAAAAGTTTTGCTTAATCAACTTGAAATTCTCCTTCTTCTCTTCCCATATGCTTTGGTATGATTCTATACTCTAAGATAAAACTTTATTAGAAATACTCTATGATTAAAATCATAATGAAATCAGAAGTATATTTACCCCCTTAGTACTTCATTCTTCCCAATATACTTTTCAAAAGTTTCAATTTTAATTTTTAAAGACAGTGAGGGGTATTTTCCTAGACGAGGTAGGTTTTCTATCCTGATAAAACAACAGTTATGGCACACACCTCAGCTCAGGTGTTATTCTGGAAGTTTTAATAAATTATGAAAACAGTCCCATCCCTTGATCCAAGCTGGGTAGCACCTGGAATAAAGGTTTTACAGTGGAGCAATACTTGATGTAGCTCTATGCAGGTGTTCCCCAAAAATCTCTAAGACAGCAGAACTTGCCATTTGTTACTGAAAACTAGAGACTTTCAAATCGTGGACTCTGTCAAGGTAACAATTTAGGATCCCACTGCCCACTATCAGCCAAATAGATTTGCAGTGTACTCTCAAAAGCTTTTTTTTTTTTTTAATGTTAATCACCTCATTCTTTCATAAACACAAAAAAACATTGAGTTGAAAAAGGATGATAGAAAGCCTAAAAAGAGTTTGACAGTTTAACAGAAGCCTTAGAAGAAAGTCACAGGATAATTTAATAGTTGTTTTCTTTAAAAGACTATGTAGAACATGTCCGTTACTCTGTATTTTAAACACTGAATGAGCTTTTTTTCTCTCTTGAAAGGCTCTATCTGAGAACTTCCAGGTTTGAAATATTGCAAGGCAAAAAAGAATGCAGCTGATAGTAAACCTCAATACTTCATCATCTATCAAGGATACTCTGTCTGGAAGATAAGACAAAGGTCCACAAAATTATATCCTGTCGAGCAGTTAAGTTCAAATCTGTCAATCCTAAAAATAATCAGGGAAAATATCTGTAAAGCTTTTGATGAAGAAGTCACAGAAAGTGTTTGTGAATTTATTCAATAGTGCCTAATGGAAAAAAATAGAAAATGGTGAATTCTCAAAATTTTGGCATGTAAAACACCTTAACAGGCAGTGACCAAAAGAGCAAGGTATAAAAAAATCTATATTAGAAGTAGATATGATATGTTTTTCACTGAATCTGAAATCACTATAGACATCAGATATTTGGCCATTGTGCAGAAGACTGATGTGCAGGGGAGGGGAAGGATAGAGAATTGCACCCAAGTGAGGAGGGAAGGAGTACAAGTGTCCTGTGGTCTAAGCACTGCCTGTAACATGAGAGAAACGTGCAGCCACCCTGCTTCAGAACAGGGAAGGACTTTAACATGGGGTTTCCACATCCGTACTTAGTAGCTCAAGCAGCTAGATGCCTGTAAAAGTATGATAATCTTGTCTTTTTCAAATGGCTTATAGTCTTTCCATGTTCTAAGTCTCCAAGTCTGAAAATATTACAGAAGGATGGTTTTTGGCTTTGGGAGTGGGGGTGGGTTTGTTTGGGTTATTTCATTTCATTTTTCAATCATTGAGCAAAGCCAACTTTCTGCCAAGAATGTGAATAAAGGAACTCCTGAAAGCCCGAAGCAACCACTGGAAAAAATGAAGTCATGTAAGTGTAGGGAAAAAATTAAGCTTATCTGTTTAGCCTCATTCCTAAGGTAATCACGGTGGGTAGAAATCATGGATACAGACAAGCTGTCTCAGCCACTGACAGCTCTCTGAAAATAATATAGCAGTAACACTAATTTAGGTAGTACTGATCCCCTTAGACACAACTGGTCTGTGCTGGGTTGAAAATGGAGATTTTATCCTGGCTATGACACAGCTGCAAGGGGTAGGGAACAGCAGAGAATTACAGAAAGCAGGAGCGGGCTGAGGAGTGGAATAGGGCAGAGCTAGAGCCAAGTGTGTGGTGGTGATCACCGAATAAATAAAACCAAATAGCTTGCTAAACTTCCACCCCAGCAATCAATTTAAGTCACCATCTGAAAACAGAAGGGGAGGGGGCAGAGTGCAAAGGAGAAAGGCAGGAA
This sequence comes from Falco naumanni, assembly GCF_017639655.2. Taxonomy (NCBI): domain Eukaryota; kingdom Metazoa; phylum Chordata; class Aves; order Falconiformes; family Falconidae; genus Falco; species Falco naumanni. Next base: position 25,311,076 of record NC_054055.1, on the reverse strand, counting down.
GGAAGGAAGGAAAGAGAAAGTCTCCTATTTCTCTGTCTTTCCTGGGACCTTTGTGGAGTCTTCTCTGCAGTCAACACTGCATGGACATGGCATTCACTACACCAGATCAAGGACCAGTCTTACATTCTATGGTAGAAAGGGACCAATCCTAAATACATTGTAGAAAGGAAGCAGGGGATTAAATTACATCTCCAAAGGTCTCATTTTATCTCTCCATGCCTCTGCTGCGATACTATTTTCATCACCTAAAGCCAACATCCTCCCAGAAAAATAAAGAGGTTAAAACCTAAGATGGTTATATAAATTGAATTTTTATGCTCTCCCATCATGAATGCTGAGATTATAACATGCATTTCAGTCATATTATTACACTTTTTCCTTTTTAAAAGAATGCTGATGATTTTCAGCATACAGCTATGTGAACTGTGCCTAGAAAAAGAAATCATATCACAAAATTTGTAATACGACTGCTGATAACACTGAATTTACAGAATACCTGTCATACTGCAAAAGGGACATACATCTCTCTGACACCTAATCCTGTGAGCAATTGAAGTGGGCAACAATGTCCATGTCTCGTCATTCTTTTCAAACTCACTATAATTTTCTGACATCCCATGGAGAGTTTTCCATGATGTCTCGGACACAGGCACAGGCCTGGTACAGTATTGCTTTATTCAGGCAGCATCTGAAACATCTGTCTAAAGCTCCACTGTCATTTTTCAGTATATACTTTTCTCAGGAAATATTCTTATGCCTTTTAGAGTAGAAGACAGGAGCATTATCAGGTATGTGAAAAGAACAATTTCAGAAAGCCAAATCAGAAAGGGAGTCTAAGAATCTATTAATAAAAGGCTCTGACCATTCTACAAGGGAAGAGGATGCAAAATCTGCTGGACAATTTGACAGCTAGAGGAATCTTGCTAAACCAGAAAGAGGTTTAGCAAGAACTGCTAGGTTCTTGAGTACAGTTTTTGAAAGAAAGTGTGCTTAGAGGAGCTCATTGACATTAGTATGATGCCTGATATCTTTAGAACAAAGGTGCTATGTCAGCATAAAGTATCATTAACAGCATTTTATATTCTTTAGTTTCAGTGATGGAGCTGTTCCTTTCCGAGCAGAGGATCCTTTATACAATTACCACCTGGAAGGTATTCATCACAGATGTCCTTTGTCTACACAGCATATGTTCAGGACAGCCATGCCTGTATTCATAAGCATACACCCTTAAACCCACACATTTCATGTTCCACTGATGTCTGCAATAATGCTGCATTCACTGCAGGTGACATCATGGCCTTGACAAGAACTCATAGAGAAATGATGTTTCTATTTAATAATGCTGTTCAGCTAAAAAAAAAAAAAAAAAAAAAAAGCGCGCCATAGCAAAGCTTCAGGGCTCTTTTCCAAGTGTCTCTCAGGGCTAGCTTCCATGCAAAGTTAGGAAAGAAAGCAAACTTCCAGATTCTGAATATTTTAAATAGCTGCTTTTTGACTGCTCAGTTCAGCTTTATGCAAAACCTTCTTTATGGACATTATCAGTCTGGGGGAGAAGTATGGGGAGAAAGGAAGGAAATCTTGATACTTTTCCCTAGGCACGTAACGCTTAAAATATGGTTGTCTCATAAAAAAAAATGTGAGGGGTTTTTCCTATTTTTTTGCTATGGTTTCATCCTCTAAGGTAAATTAAAATACCATGGCTGTCTGAAGTTCTCTGAATTCTCTGTTTTGGACTGTTGCACCAAGTTTCTCTTTCCCTGTTCTCCTGTTCATAATGCACCTGGTTCTTCCTCTGCCCTATATCTCTGACTTTGTCCCCAATTTATTATACATTAGAACCCCAAATTCTCCACTAACTGGAGACTGGAAGAAAGCTGACATTATTTAATACCTGATTTTTTTAACTCAGGCTGAAAAATAAATATTACAGATTATGTTTGGCTGGTTGAAAAATGAACAAGCGTACTGAGAATAGTCCTAAACTAATGTTTTGTGCAACCATGACTGACTGTGAACGTTTTGTACCTGATTTCCCTTCATACTAGCAGACCCACAGACCCCTTGTTTGGCTCTTGGACAGATCCACCTATCTGCATCAATCTCCTTTGTATTCATACACTTTCTGAGATATTTTGTGTGTGTGTAATTTGTGTATGTAAATGTCCTTTCAACAGGATAAATCAAGGCATACCTTATTAAAGTTTCTGCTCTTATTCACTTGGCACACAGAAATGTTAAAATCTCACATGTTCTGTTAATGCTGAGGGTGCTAAAGAACACCTGACACTATGCTATCAAGTAAAACAGGAGTAGGTAAGGGATTTTCCATCCTCTGGAAGATTCTGACATTTCAAAACCTTGATTAGTGTGCAGTGGAATGGTCTACAGACTTCATTAAGTTTTCACAAAAAATTAAACCCTCTAGAATAAATTCTTCAATTCCAGAATTTGACTTTTCTATACATTATACATATGTGTACATATATGCATAAGCATATATGCAGGTATGAATCCTAAAGAACTGTTGAGGTGAAAGCGAAGAATGCTGGATAATTGTTTCTTCTCCCTTCTCTCCAGTCTGTAAGTTTTGTTTGCTTGCTTTTTGTGCTAATATCAACATCTATCAGTTTGAAACCAGCCAAAAAAACCAAACAACCCAACCACCCCACCCCCCGCCAAAAACAAAACAAAACAAAAAAAAACAAACAACCAACTAAAACCCAAAGCCAAATTGAGGCAAAAAGGTCTGCGCTGTAGAGCAGGAAGTTTTTTCTTTGTTTTAAATTTGAAAGAGAAAACGAAATGAACAATAATGTACTTTTAGTGCTTTAAGCTTTTCTAATAAAAGAAGCTATGCTCTGAAGAGTTGATTTAGAGCATAAATCTTTCTGAAAATGGCTTAGATTGCAGGTGAAAAAATTTCTAACACCTCATATTTTGAGGGCAAACTATAAGTAACCTCTGGAGTCTTAGTCAGCACCAAGCCATTTGCCACAGCAAGGACAAGCCAGCACCTGCAGTCCTCTGCTCCTGTAAAATGCCTCCAGAACTGTCAGTGCTCCCTTTGGCCACTTGTAAACTGACCTGCAGGTGTAAGCTGGAGTGCCTTCTCATCCCCAAAACACAGAGACACAAGGTATGATCAACACTCATCTGACCTACATGCCTGAATTTTCATTTCAATGAAAATCACGTGGCAGGGAAGGAGAAGAGGGCAACTACCAACATGGCACTCCTGGAGCCCCAGTTTGTTACGTATTCGTTTTGTACTCCTGGGAAAAAGAATCACAAATTCATAACTTGGTGTCATAAACACAGGCAGTGAATGCACACACACACACACAATTTTTTGCTCCTCTTTGAAACATATCTCTTATCTTTGGTCCAAATGTCAATACTAAATTGCACTATTAAGTCTTCAGTTCAGTACAATTCATAGAAGGGGTGTGGGAGGAAGCAAGCAAAACAATCAAAACAAAAAAACACCTCTATTTTACCGTGAGGGTCATCAAACAATAAAACAGGTTTTCAGAGATGTTCTGAAGCTTTCATCCTTGGATGTATTCAAACCCAGCTGGACATAGCCCTGGGCAGCCTGCACTAGAAGACCCTGCTTTGAACAGGGGATTGGACTAGATCTTCAGAGATGCCTTCCAGCCTCAGTCCATGATTTTGTGGTCCTGTAAATATCCTGCTATCATCTAATGATCAGAGTGAAAACCATCTTTTTCAGATCCCCAGTGATTCAAAGATATGTAAGCGGAATAATTTCTGGATGTGCACCCATTATCTGGAACAGATGCTTCAGGTACTCAGTATGTTTTAGGATTGGACCTTCTGATCTTCATTTTGCAATTGTGTTTCTTAAAATAAATGCAGGAGGTAGAAAGACTCATGTTCTTCCTCTACTTTCTTTGCTGATAATAGTAACTTCTCAGAAAGAAGCCCTTCTGACAAATCTGAATGAAAAATATACATGTTGTGCCCATGGGTCTATCATCAGTAATTCAAACACATATTTTTGTAATAAAACTTAATAATTTGAGCACACAAAATTATTTTCCTTGGTCGAG